>NC_052056.1:46731835-47038224 GCF_903992535.2 Arvicola amphibius | reverse complement strand
GCTCATATGTGTGATTTTATTTTTTTACTTTAACTATATAGCCATACTTTCCTTACATATTACTGAGCACCTCTGGCTACATGTCAGGACTGTGGCAGATTACATGCATGGTGTACATCAGTCACTTCTCCCTTCTCATGCCGTAATTATCTTAGATAAATTCTCAGAGGGGAGAAGTTCTCAGTAGCACGTCTGGCTTTCCTGCTGGCAAGTTGAAACTTAGCAATTAGGATGAAAAGATGGAGGGAGGACCGAGGAATGAAAAGCTACTGTGTTGGGGCTGGAGAGATGGCTCAGTGTTTAAGAGCACTGGCTGCTCTTCCAGAGGACCTGGGTATATTCCCAGCAACCACATGGCAGGAAACAGTGTTCTGTCCTCCACTTCCAGGGAATGAGATGTACTCTTCCGGTTTCCATGGATACTATATGCACATGGTACAAAGACCTACATGAAAACAAAACACCGATATACATAAATTAATATATTTTTGAAAAAGTTATTGGATACTCAGGAAAAGTAAGTGACCCCTTTGAGACCTTGGACAATTGTCATCAGTCACTTCCTTACAGATTTGTGCCTCTCCATCCGTTTCATTTCCTGTTTCTTCTCCTTTATAGAGAATGGCTTGATTTTGTTAAAATCGTTGAGCTGTGCACTCTAAAGGCAGTCTTCTAGGAGACGACTCTGATAAGCTTGTCTAAACAAATAGATCCTGGCAGAGGTTTTCCTTTGCTCAGATAAGGTCTTGTGGAATTGGAGGCCTTGGAGATGCTGCAGGATCTATTGTCTCGGACTATGTTGGTAGATACAGAAAACATGGTACTCATCTCAGATGGCTACCAAGCACATAGGGTGCAAATGAGAGGGGGATGGGTGACAAGAGGTAGGTGTTCATCTGCTTTTCGAAAGCAGGTGTGTGATAACTCAAGAGCAGAAACAGAAAACTTAGACAAACCCTCAATGTGGGGTGTCTGTCCTTTTCCTAGTACTGTGCTCCTGGATTATTTGCTTCATGAAGTACGGTGCCTGTTAAACTGGTAGGTGGGAAAGTAGACAAGAGAGGACTAGTTTAAAAAACAAAACAAAAAGAACAACAACAAAAAAAACCACTCAAAATCTCTCGTGAAAAAGATTTTTATGACCTTTGAGAAACCTGAAATTTACCAGTCAGGAACTTAGTTTCCCTAACACTGAAAGGTGTTTATGTCCTTGGCTATACACCCATCTGAATGGTCTTTGTGACGCTATCTAGTACCATCTGAGGCAGCTGACTCATATACAGCTCCTGACCTATTTTCAGTAATTGTTCCATCTACAATGCAAAGCCACGCACCTCTGCAGGCTGCCTGAAGTCTACAAAGAGTGGAGGGAGGAGAAATCGTCCTATTCCTACCCTCTCTTCTTTTTCTCTCTGTGGACCAAGTTACCTCCAAGATGACGTCTTTGCTCATGCACATACAGGTGCAGTTCTGCACCTTACTATAAAAATACAGCCCACAATTGAATAGAGGGTAATCTGTTTACAAATTTTGCTTTTTTGTTACCATGTAATGAAAGATATCCATCTCCTGTCTCGGGTTTGGTTCTCCATTGATTTTCTTTATTCTGTTAATTAATGAGATTGCAATAAAACTTTCCTTCCATTCTGTCCCCAAACATTCATGTGGTGGCTGGAGAGCTATCTCTCTGAATAAGAGTATTTGCTGCTCCCACAGAGGATCTGGGTTCAATTCCCAGTACCCACCTGAGATGGCTCACAGCTGGTATAACTCCAGTTCCAGGGGATTTGATGGTCTCCTTGGGCACAGATATGCATGCAGGTAAAACACAGACAAATAAATAAAGAAATCTTCAAAAACAAATGAAAGCATTCAGTTTTAAAATGCCTCTTGAATTTATCCCAACAGCTTCCCAAAAAACCCTTGTGTATCCTTGTTGCAGAAAGCAGCCTCCTGCCTGTTAAATATGCTCATTGTGATAGAGTTTCTAAAATCTCTGAGTCATGTAAACACTTAACATTTCTATTGTTAATTATCTTCCCTCCTTGCCCTACAAAGTATACAGACTGTGAGCTTGTTTTGTCTTCTTTTAGTGCTTTGCTTCCACTGATGACAAATATATTTAAACCATGTTGGAAGTAGAAACTTAATATGCTGTGCTGGCCCGACAGGATACTGGCCTTCAGAAGATTTCTGAAGGCCTTTAGGGCATTTACTAAGCAGTGATGTTGGGCACCCTTCACTGTTAGACTTTCCTCCCAGCCCTAAGCAAGCGCCTTAGTATGAGAAAATAAACTCCACTCTTCGTGATGGAAAGGTCAGCAGTTGTTTAATTTGTTGGTGAGATAGTGGATTTAAGATGACAAAACTAAATGTCAAAGCTCGAAAGGCCGGTGTGTCTTTATTCTAACCTACTGAGATATAGATTTTATATTGTTTAAAAATTTTTCTATTGTTTCTCTGTGGATTTCACCTCTTGACACCCCGATTCCATTCATCTACTCATTCCCTCATATTTTCCCTCTTTTCCTGCAAGCTCCCCCAAAATAAAATAAAATTTAAAAGAAATATCATCTTGTCATGGAAGCTGTAGTGTGTGTCTCAGTGAGGTAGTGTCTGTCTTTGTAGTCATAGCTGGCCTACAACTCACTAGAGCAGATTGATAATCTTAAATTCACAGAGATCTGCTTGTCTCTGACTCAGGAGTGGGATTAAAGATGTGCACCACCATACTGGGCCAAGATTTTTCATTTTTACTCATTCAGTCTCCTTTTGGAACTACAAAATAGGGTAATGAAATTAAGACTATGGGTGAATAATGTGGAATATGACTTGGTAGACATTTTTAAAAGTTATATCAGGATTAGGGAACAAATTAAATGAACCCAGTAAAGTTCTCTTAGGTGCAGTGATTGTCTGGATACCCTAATTACTGTGATGTTTTTATGGTTGGTTGGTTGTTTGCTTGGTTGTTTCGTTGCTTGATTGTCCCATTGTTTGCTTGGTTGGTTGGTTGGTTGGTTGGTTGGATGGCTGGTTGGTTTGGTTTGGTTTTCTGAGACCTGGTCTGCTATGTGGCCCTGGCTGGCCTCATCCTGCTGTATGAATCAGACTGTTCAGGAAGTAGCAACAGTTCTTCCCTCATCCTGGGGATGCCACCATGTCCTGTGAATGGTCCTTTTAATGATTAAAGAAAACTCCTCAAGAATTTACTCAATTGGGCTGCTGTTTTCACTTTTGAGTTGTGGGATATCTGGTCACAACTTACTCATCCAAAAATCGCTTTTTTCCCAGAGATATGTAAAAATTAAATATTATTATAACACCCTGGCATCTCTCTTCATATGTAAAGTTTTCTATCTCCTCCAGGAGACACTCAAGATAGCTAATCCAAACTCCTGGGGAGAAGAGGCAGTTTTGATGCAGTCTGTTTTCTTTTTAAGCAGTGGGCATGTTGGTTTTGTACGAGGTTAGTGAAGAGTGTACTAACACAACACACGAGACATCCACTCGCAGTATCAAATATGCCGTGTGACATTGTGTGGCATGGCCATGTCAAAACTGATGTTCTAACTGTGTTAGAAAAGAATAAATAAGTATAAATATTTATTCGGAGGCAGCCCTCACAGCAAGACCTAGCAGTGTGGCTGCTACAGGTGGAGCTTGTAAGGAAGCTAGCAGCATAGCAACAAGCAGATCGCCTGAAGGAGGGCCCTGCCTCATCTCTGGTTCCCTGCTGTGTGTGTTGAACTTTATAACACTGCAGAAGCTACTTCACCTCTACCTTCTGCCACTTCCTGGTCTGGATAGTCTCTTAGTCTTTTGAGCTGTAAAAGGATATAAATTTGTGAATGGAAGTTGGTTTGTTGGCTCACGTCTGGGTATATAATTGCGTAGAGCAGCGTAGTCTCTGTGAGAAAATACATCGTGGTTCAATGAAACTGCCCCAGGTGCTCTTTAAAATGCTTTTTGATTGATGTATTTCATTTGGTAGAGAAAAGGTTTCATGTAGCCCAGGCTGGCCCTCCCAGGCATTCCACATGAAGGAACACCAATACACTAAGCCTTGCAGCTGCTTTTTAAGTTAAATAGGAAAATTCTAGAACTGAAGTGTGGATAACCCATGTTTGTTTTGCTTGACCACAGACCCCAGAGGATATAGGTGAGGAACAGAGGACTCAGGAGTTGGCTGCAATGGAAGATGCCCGGATGGTTATTCTGAACAACCTTGAGGAACTTGAACAGAAAATCAAAGATATAAATGACCAAATGGATGAATCCTCCAGAGAGGTATAAACTGGGAGCTCACCATTTACTCTGTCCCTTTTCTCTTCTTTCCCATAAGTTTAGATAGTTCTTCTCGTTGTGGAAGAAGCCTGAGAAGTGAATTCACAGAGATCAACATGAGCAAATACTTGTTTAGTGGGAATCATTTGTAGAGTGCCCTGCCTCACACTGTGTGTGTGTGTGTGAGTATGTGTGTGTGCGCACGCTGTGTAATCTGATGACACAAACATATTAAGCCATTAAGCCAGCTTTAATTCACTTTATATCTAACCAAACTATTTTGATTTGTTCAATATGTGCTTTTGCAATTTGCAAGGTCAGTTGCCAAATTAACCTCTATTTATAAAGTATTCAAGTTCAAATTCAGCTAACATTTTCTGAGCATTCTTACCATGCACTAGTATCATGTAGGTACTCTTAAAGGATTCACTTCACATGTGAATTAAACAGAAAGCCAACTTTCTACAGATTTGCAGAACAGGAGGTAGACTCGCTCATTTAGTAGAAGTAGAAGCGGTGACACTTTTAATGTTGCCATCATACGGAGTGCCAGAAAGCATGGAATCCTGCCTGGCGTGAGAGGCGGAGTCAGCACTCACAGATGGTGTCCAGTGAGGGGACTGGACTCCTCACCTGTCATCTCCTGTACACCCCCCTCCCCGGAATCCTCTAGGAATGTGGGCCTCTCTTATGGGGCTGGGATAACGCTCACTCCTCTGACTCCAGGGACAAGGACAAGCTGGCTATATTCCAGGCAGCTTACCCTTGAGCTAAAGGCTAGGCAATTCGGCTAATTATCGCTGAGGAGAGGTGGCCATAGAAAAGTGAAGTGGTCAGGGGACTAGCTTTTTAACCCATATATAGTGGGCTGCCCCAGCTTTCTTAGGCAGGCACCCCAGATTTCATGCCAGAACCTCACAGTCTGATTGGTCAGTAACACTTGTTGAGAATCTGTTAAACCTGGCACCTCAGCGGTGGGCAGCCATTGCTGAAGGTGAAATGTTTCTGAGCGTTCTTTTATGTCCTTAGTTGGATATGGAATGTGCTCTTTTGGATGGAGAGCAGAAATCCGAGACGGCTGAGCTCATGAAGGAGAAGGAGATTCTGGATCATCTGAACCGGAAAATCACAGAACTGGAAAAGAACATCGTAGGCGAAAAGACCAAGGTAAACGGACGATATTAGAACGCATTTTACGGGAAAGGAAGGTGTTCCGACTACTGGAATTTAAATGTTAAATGGAATTGCATGATTTGGGCTGAATAATGTGGCTTTAGAAAAAAGTTTTAAGGTCCTCTGTTGTCACAAGCAAACAAACAAAAAAAGCAAAGACATGCCAGGTAACAGACAGTAGATGCTGAGAAACTCTGATATGTCACGGCAGTCTGGTCTTGCGTATGAGTAAGTTCCTTTTCCCCATTAACCTCTTCTGATTCTACTGTTTTTTTGTTTGTTTGTTTGTTTGTTTGCTCTAATTATTTATTATTTTTAGTGCACCGAGTATGTATATCACTGGGGCCCTTGCAGGGTGGCTTGGGCATAGTCAAACAGTGGTTCCTCATTTCTGTTTACTTTTTTGTTCATTAAGATAAATGGTTCCCATTCATCTCAAATTCCCGGCCTTGCCATTGTCACCAATGCAAGTGCACTGTTCCTTGAACAAAGGTGCTGCTGTCTTCAGGGGCGGTCCCCACACACTGCCAAGTGATCTGCAGGCCACAGGTGACACCGTGCTGAGGTCTTACTTATGGGTTTCGGGCTGCAACTTGAACATCAGCTGATGGCCACTAGGGAAAAACATGGAAAATAACTGGAAGAACTTAGAATTAAAAGTGTTAGTTTGTTAGTGGGGAATTTCCCCCTCGTGGAGACAGTATGCATTCCTCTTCCATTATGATTTAGGAACGGCTGGACTAAGCCTAAAAGTAAAAATAAAATTCCAAATTGGGATAGCAAGAAACAAACAAGATTTGACACAGTCTTTCCTGTCTATCGGGTCCTCTATTAGGCAAAGAAAAATAGCAACAACAACAACAAAAAGTTTCAATTTGAGTAAGTTCTACTGCTCATGTGTGGAAGGAATTCCCCTGCACGTGACTTCCTTCTAAGACCCCTGTGTGTTTGAGACCTGTAAACAAGGGCATTGGATCTCATTGCCAAAGGCTGAGCTCAGAATCACTTTATGAGAACCTGAAGCTGGTGTACACATTCCACTTCATTTTCTGACTTTCTGGATGTCAAAATTAATTACTGCACAGCCTTTTCATTTCATACTTTATGTATGCTTCTTCTACGACCAGCCTTGGAAATTCCAAAGAACCTATTTGGATAGTGGGCATGTTTTTCGCTAACTCACAGTCAAATCAGAGATTTAAGTGTATGAACCAGATGTATGGGACTGGGGAGATGAATGGCTCAGAAAGGGAGAGCCTTAGCAGTGCAAGCTTGGCAACCTGAGTTAAGGTCTTTTGAACCCAAGAGAAAAGGCAGACATGGAGGCATGTGTCTGTAATGCCAGCATTCTTTTAGCAAGACGGGAAATGGAGGCACGAGACTCCCCAAGAAGCTCTTGGGCCCGGTAGCCTGGAATACAAAACACAGTGGCAAAACAAGAAAGACCATGGCTCAAAGTGAAAGAAACAACTAACATCTGATGTTCTTTGACTCCTACACGTATGCCATGGCATGTGAGTGCCTCCCCCCAACACACACACACACACACACACACACACACACACACACACATACACACACACACTGAAGGTGTATGGGCAGTCTCAGTTAATGACTTATCTTCTCATTCACAGCCTTTGTATTGAGATATCCAGAAACTTGTGTTGGTGGTATCAAATATCTTGTTTTGGTGTGGTTAGTATTTTACTATTCAAAAGTAGCAATTAAATTGAATTATGCTGTACTAATTAATCATACTGCAGTTTGATGGAAACCTCATGGGGACCTGAGAATAGGCATTGTGTTCCCTGTGGACACTCTGCCTCTCCCACCAGTGTGACTTTATCTGTGCATAGCTCGCCTATAGCTCTGTCTCCACATCACAAGTCTTCCTCCGTCATTAGCATCAGACTCACAAGCATGAAGCCATTTGGGCTAATGCTGGGTCTGACGTCCCAGGGAAAGCTGGGCTGTGTTTGAGGCCTAAGGTAGAGGTGAAAATCCCACAGCATTGGCAGAAACAAGCCCAGAAGGCCGCTTCATCCCACCATCCCTCCTGCCAAGCTATTCAAGAAGGAAGTTCAGGGCGTGGACCAGATCCTGCAGCTGTTAGGGGATTAGTGGGCCTTGGCAGGTGGAGTTATTGTCTCTCACAACATGATGTGAAAAATGTCAGAAACTGGGTAAGGGGCTCCCAAAGAGGACTGGGGGGCAGGGGACTGGAAACAAAGACTGGACCAGATGGGTGTCACTACACATTCTAAACAGCCACCGCCAAACAGCATTTTCTGACGCAGGAATTCCTGACCTCTGTTTTCAGCCGACCCCTCCTACCTCTCAAGTCTTCAGCATTTCTGCACAAAACTTGCCAGTTTACCACACCTGTACGGGTAGCATACTGCTGTTATTATCTTAGAATATCATCAATTAAAATAGATACCCTTGCTCCACATCCCAAACTTCTCAGACAATTTTACCGGCAGACACTGTGTCTCCTCTTTATTTGCCGATTCAGCATCCTTCCCATTCCAGTTGGCTTAGTCTCTACCATGACATCGAATTTCTCCTTTTAAGACTCCCAAGGACTTCATCTCTTTCCAGCCTACTCTGGGCCTTTCAGACTCTTGTGGTCAAGACTCTGACTGGCATTCAATACAGTGGACAATTTTTTTTTCTCTTAGCTTCTCCCCCCCCCCCACGCCCCAACCCCCCACCTTCTCCAACTTTGCCCTGTAGCTCATCCTCTTCTGGTATTCTTTCTCTTGCATTATGTTTGTGGGGGAGGGGCGGTGCACATGTGTTGACTGTGGAGGCTACAAGTCAACCTTGGGTGATGTTCTTCGGGCCCCATCTGCTGTGTTCTTTAAAAAAAAATTATTCTGTTTGTGAATACTCTATGGCATGTGTGTGGAGGTCAGAAAAAAGCTTATAGGAGTTGGTGCTTGCCTTCTGCCGCGTGGATTATCAGGAACAAAACTGGTCATCGGGTTAAACAGGAAGTTAGTGCCCTTGCCTGCTGAGGCATCGCCCTGGCTCCCACCTTGTTTTTTTGAGGCAGGGTCTCTCACGGGCCTGTGAGTCATCAATTAAGCTAAGTTGGCTGGCCAAGGAGCCCCAGACAGAGATCACTGTCCCTGCCTTCCCAGTGTGCCACCACACACAGACATTTTAATGTGGGTTAGGGGATCTTTCGTTTTCATGGTAAACACTTTAGTGACTGAGATATTTCCTTGGCTTCCCTCCTCCTACTCTCATCTCTCTGGTATTTACCTATGTTCTGAACTCAGTTCTTTTATCCTGGTATTTCTTAGATGGCCACGGCTTCAAACAGCCTGGAATGCCAGTGACTGACATGCACGCATGCCCACACCTCTTTTCTGACACTCCCCACAGGTGTTTCCTAGCGGCTATCCACTGCACACCTCCAACATGTGACTCTTGATCTCCTACTCCTTGTGGGCCACCTCTGCGGCTCCTCCACACACGTCCTCTCCACACACATCCTACAGCTTTCTGAATCTAAGACCTTTCACCTTTACCTGTCTGACGGCTCCAGCAGCAACCTGGATGCTGACTTTAACGCCCCCCTTCACCATAACATAACCCATGACCACAGTGTTTCTCATTACCAGAGACTACCTCTCCCAGGCAACATTCTCTTTGAAGTCATCAAAGTCACTTCTTGTTGCCCTTTGGATTTTGCTTCTTCAGCCCCTTTCCTTCCCTTCCCTTCTTTAACCTATTCCCTTCACATCTATCAGCCATGCTAATAATGCTAGTTCTTTTTTTTTTTTAAATAGAAATCAGATCACAGAATTCTTTTAAATCTGTAGTGTGGGGACTGTCCAGGCTGAGCATGACAAAAGGCAGCTGAGCCAAACACCTGCTGAAGAGCTGTGTAGCCAAGTGTCAGGACAGCTGGGATCGGCTGCCCAGGTGCTCATGCCAGAGGCCTGTGCTCACAGTGCCAGTCGAGCCAGAGTGTAAGACAGAAGGAGGAAGTGGCCTTTGCCCTTCTGGATTGTGTTTCCCTTTCCACACACCTGTTACTTTGCTCAGACATGAAGTGGGGAATGAGGAAAGTAAAACCCAAAGATATCCCTCCCCAGTGGGCAAGCTCTGATTCAGATGCTCCCAGCACGTCCTCTCATTCTGATCTACTTCTGTTCTATTTTCTCTCTTGAGATTTTATTTTCTTTTATTTCACGTATAGCATATTCTGCCTGAATATATGTCTGTGCACGGTGTGTGTAGTCCCCATGGAGTCCAGAGAAGGCATCAGAATCCCCGTGGAACTGGAGTTTTATATAGATGGTTGTGAGCCATTGTGGGGTTATTGGGTATTGAACCCTGGTCCTCTGGAGCAGAAGTCAGTGCTCTTAACTACAGAGTCATCTCTCTAGCCCCCTGCACTAGCTTGTTGCAGACAAGGGAGACCTAGAAGCACAGAAAAACTGCTAATATCATAACAGAATTTGGATCTTGATATGAAATTACTGATAGTGTTTCCTTGGCCCTTGAGACTGGTCTTTTGTTATTTATTTTACCTAGTTTGAGGACTATTATTTTATTTTACTTATTTAAAATTGTACACATTGGACATGACAATTATATGTCACCACATAAGATGTCAAATATACATGTAATTGTACGTACATGATAAAATGTGGATAATATATTCTATTGTACATTTACTGAACTTTTTTGTTGTTGTTGCTTCCTGGTCTAGCCTTTCACTCTTCTTAAGGAACCACAGTCAGTTTGTTTCTATGTGACTCTCGAGATAAAGAACCCCCTGCCTGTTGCTATTCTGGGATGGTAACCATATCACACATACAGCCACTACTATAACCATGGATAAACCCTGAACAAATATGAGTCCCTGACTTCAACATGGACTGGGAGGGGATGTTTATTTAGTAAGGCAATAAACAAAGAGATCGTCATCTTTTTTGCATCTCATTAAGAAAGGGGAGGAGACTGCTTACCTTGACAAGGTGGGGAGGCTACACGCCCCTTATACCCAAGCTCTTACATTCCCCACAAACCAGGCTGGGTTTGGAAAGGTTGAGAATTCTCCTCCTTTCCTCTATTTCCTCCTCAAGAGCAAAGCTTGATTTAGGAGAAAGTGTGAAAGTCTGCTATATATGTTTTCTTCTTCTATCTTTGTCTATTTTTAACTATATTAAAAATAACTTCCCAACTTCCTCTCTTTGGAGATCTGCGTCTCTGTGTGTCATCTGTGTATGTTAGACTGTAACAAGTACAATAGTCACGAGTCAAAATCAAACATGGTATTTAAAGGGAAGGTCCCACTTCCTCCCTTTTCTTAAAGTCTCTCCATTACCCAGATGGTAACCATCAAACTCAAGCCGTCCTTCCCTTTGAAGACGATCCTTTTGTCTCTTTGTGCATTGGTGTCCACATTGTAGCACCGTGACTGTCCTTGTCTACACACACTGAGCTCTGAGCTGAGGCGTGGGCCATGCCCTACTCCTGGATGACAACGACAGCTTTGATGGCCTAGATTTTCTACAATATGCAAATATTGCTGCATGTGAAGTGCGTTTTATTTCTCGTTATTATCTTGCCAAAGTACCTGTTGCTTCCTCCCTGCCTTTCCTTGTGGGGAGGGGAGGGAGGGGGAGAAGGCAGCCAGGCCTGGCTCACATTCCTCTGAGGTGTTAATACCAGGAGCACAGCACATTTGCCAGGTCACAGTCAGGGTTAGGAGGAACTGGCCCTTCCAGGGCCTCTTTCTTACATTTCAAAGTCAGCTCCCTGGCTAAAGGAAGTGGAATTAGATCATGGGATGTGGGGATTAAACCAGCTGGATTCCAGATAGGTCTTTTTTTTTTCCCTAGTGATTTTGATTACAGAAGTTCTCTCTTGAGATTTTCCTGTTTTTATACACAGAATACTTGTTAACTGTATAAATAAAGCTCAAGTGATTACAGGTTTGAAACCTTGGCTCATCTGTTGGCTAATCTATGAGTCTATCCCAAGCCAACACAGGCTTTTAGGAACAGGAAGGAAAGGGTTGTTCAGGGTGCTTGGGGAAAGCTATAGAAAGTCTTCCCCTCAGCAGGCAGGACTTGGGCAACATAGGTTTAACACCTTGCTGCATCAGTTCAAACCTGAGCCAGAGCTCCACATACCAATGCAGCCTGAGCACCTTCTTGTGTGCTGTGGTCTGAGCCAGAGCATTTGAAAATTACAGAAGTGTACTTTAATTCTTTTTGTTTTTGTTTGTTTGTTTGTTTTTCGAGACAGGGTTTCTCTGTAGCTTTGGAACCTATCCCGGAACTAGCTCTTGTAGAGCAGGCTGGCCTCAAACTCACAGAGATCTGCCTGACTCTGCCTCCAAAGTGCTAGGATTAAAGGTGTGCACCACCATTGCCCATCGAATTTAATTCGTGATAACCCCCCCCCCCTTTTAAAGATTCAATCCAGACAAATTATGCTCTCCCACTACAAAGAAATTTAAGCATAAACTACTGAGGAACCCTCAAGAGCCTGGAAAAGAGATAGTACTTTTAGAAAGGAAGATAGGGGGCTGCAGATGTGGCTCCAAGTTAAGAGTGCTTGCGGCTCCTGCAAAGGACTGGACTCCAGCTCACAGTACCCACATAGAGCAGCTCACAACAGCCCGTGCCAGGGCATCTTATGCCCTCTTCTGGCCCTGTGGGTGTCCAAGTGCATGTACATTTGATACCATTTTTAAAAAGCTAGTAGAATTGGAAGAAGTAGCAAATTTAAGTACCGGAAAATCTGTTATGCTTGAATGTCAGGTAAATCGAGAATATCTTTAATGTGTTCCTCCGGCAATTCTTAGATCATTAAAATCTGAGCTATTCATTTGAAATCAAATTTAACTGGATGTCCTTTGTTTTATCTGGCATCTTCTCAGGGTGCCCTTGAAGCACCCACTTATGGAGAGTTGCAGGCTTACATGAGTGGTACAATGATCTTTGTCATTGTACTTAGGATATTTTTGGTATGCCATTAGAATTTACAGAAAGTCAGCAAGTTAAATTTCAGTTTCCCTCTTCAAAAATACAGCTAAGAAGAGGACAACTTATGTAAATCTTTTAACCAAAGACCTAT
This sequence comes from Arvicola amphibius, assembly GCF_903992535.2. Classification (NCBI taxonomy): domain Eukaryota; kingdom Metazoa; phylum Chordata; class Mammalia; order Rodentia; family Cricetidae; genus Arvicola; species Arvicola amphibius. The sequence goes on along the minus strand of NC_052056.1, from coordinate 47,025,657 downwards.
CATGGTAAGGACTTCTATGTGAATTTTGAATTTTTTTTTCTTTAACAAATGTTGGTCATTCTTGCATATGAATTCACATTGTTTAAAGTAAACTTAAACAGACTCCTGGTCATGTGTATGATTAGGAAATAGTCATTGGCACCTGAGCTTGAACTCTACCATCATTCCTGAGTGTTATTTGACTGTAGGATCTGTCACAGTTCATTTTTGGGGAATTTACTCATAAAAGAGACTTCTTCTTCTTCTTTTTTTGTTGTTGTTGGGTTTTTATTGTTGTTGTTGAAGATTTATTTATTTATTATATATACAGTGTTCTTCTTGTACCCAGAAGAGGGCACCAGATCTTATTATAGATAGTTGTGAGCCACCATGTGGTTACTGGGAATTGAACTCAAGAACCCTAGAAAAACAGTAAGCAGTGTTAACTTTTGAACTTCTCTCCAGCCCCAGAGAGGCTTCTTATGCTCTGAAGTTAAGACTGCAGTGCCGGTTACTTTAGGAAGGTCTTTTCGTTGAGTGTGTGATCCTGTGAGAGCACGGGTACACGCCATGACCCTCCTGGGAGATCAGAAGGCTACCTTGGGTTTTCATCCTCATCAGTTGAGCCTTTGGTCACTGCAGCAGACACCAGGCCAGCTGCAGAGACACCAGCCACCTTCCACCCCGCTGGAGGAGTGATGGCATTACATTCACATGCTGTCACATCTGCCTCATGTGGGCTCGGGACACTCAGACTCGGGACCTCAACCTTGAATTATTTCCCCAGTCCATAGGAACGATATTTGATTGATTTTTAATTATTGGCTGGTGTCCTTAGAAATTAATAAAGTTGTAAATGCCTTAGCCTCTCCTAGTCCCAGACGACTAAGCCAGAAGTTCTCAATCTGGCAACATGGAGGAAAAGCAGAAAGATTTTTAAAAAATGTTTCTCAGTCTGTCTTACATCTCTGTATTTGTGACCGAGTCAAGGTTTGGAAATAGGATCTGGAAATCCTTACTGTACTATTCCATGGAGTAACCAGGGCAGTGAACCACAGGGCTCGGAACATTTTGCAGTGAAAAGAGAATGAACAGCCTTCGTTTGTCCACCTTCCATTCTCTTCTCTTCTTTACTGAGTGAATGAACAAGTCCTCTGTAAAAACAAATATAGCCAGCTGTCTGCATCCTTGCATTCCACATCCACAGATTCAACCAGCCAAGAGTCGATGATAGTAAAAGCAGCAACAGGCATCTGTACTAAAAACATGTAGCGTTCCCGTCATTATTCCTCGCCCAATTCCGTATAACAACTGTTTACACATCATTGAATTGCATCAAATGTAATAAATAATCTAGAGGTGATTTAAGCTGTGCAGGAGGGTCGAGTGGGTTACATGTACATGCTACACCATTTTATAAAAGGTTTGAGCATGCATGGACTTTGTTAACCTTCGTGATTCCAAAAGCATTCTCTTCAAGGTATTGAGGGTCAACTGCTCGAGCCAACCTTTATGCAATGGTTTCTACTATCTGTGAATAATTTACCATTAACTTTATACAAGTGGAAAGCTTTAGGAAGAGCGGTCTGAAATGTTAAAAACAGGCATGACCTAGTAATGGACATTGACCCAACTCAATTTTGTCCCTGAGTTGCCAGAAAACAAGGCCAACCCAGAACAGAGAATGGTCCCTAAAGGAGCAGCCAACCTCTGAGAGCATATTATTCTGTTCTTGGATTTGCGAGTGTCTCCTTGTAAACTGGGTTTTTGCTGGAGAATAACCTGTCTTTATATAGCCTTATTTTTCAACAAAGAAAAATTCATTACATTTTAAAGTCATTTATTTCTTTAAAATTGACTTAAATCTTCAATGAAAAATAGACCTTTTTATAAAAAAACATCATATTCATTTCTACTTTGGTGTTTGGAGAATACAACTATGTCTCTTGTCCTTAGAATAGGGGTCTTTACTATCATAAGCCTGGGAAAGGGAATAATCCTCCATTTTCATAATTTGCATGTGGAAAGCAAGAAATCCCCGGACTCTAGAATATTTATTATTTCTTTCCTTCCTTGTGGAAGGTGATGTGCTAGCTATGAAGTTCCTTCAATAATTTTCCTTTGAAAACTTCCTGCTCTATCAATAGAACAGAGGAATATTAATTTCTTTCTGGCGGAAAGTTGTTCTACCCAGGGCTCCCAGCGAGTGACGTCACCTCTGCAGTCAGTGTGAGCCCACCTGCCACTAATCCTCCCTGCATCCTTCCCCTCTCTCACTTCCTCTGTCCTGGCTTTGGCCCCCACTGAACTTCTGCTCTGGGAGCAGCCTCGTAGTCAGAGCACTGGCTCACAGGGAGAAGCTGCAGAAGGCTCAGATGGTGCCTGCTTGCATAATTCTCTTAACTGCACCCTTGTATGGAATTGTGAAACGCTTCCAGCATCTCCGACAGAAGACACCATGTAAACATGAGGTACTTCTTTTTTTCCTCCACAAGTTATTTGTGTTTATTATTAACAATTAGGAATACTGAGCACATACAACAATGCTTTGGTAGTGTCTTTGAATTTGAGACTTGTGTTGCCCAGCAGTGGTTTTCTTCCTATATTACCCAATATCTTAATATAGCATTACTGTTTCCTACCAGAATACCATTACATTGTAGGTCTTTCCCCTTTGATATTTAATTATAAGGCGTAGTCTTTTTTTTTTAACTTTCTGTGTAGAACTAGGGTTGTTGCCTAGCCTGATGATATGGTATTTAGAAATAGAACTCTTTGGATACACTTCTGCTGTGTGAAGCAGATCAGCTTTGATTCACTGGAAATAAATAACATTTTCTTAGCTAGAAATCAGCAAGCGTTGTGTGTTGCTGTTTCTATTAAGGGACAGATATTGATTATGAAAGCAGTGAGTGGACTTTGCAGGTACTGGTGCATCACCCTCTTCGTACATGGCTTCTCTCTTACCTGTGCCCTGGCTTTCTCCTAGCCACGCAGTGAGCCAGTGGACTGATGGAGCCTGGAGGAATTGTCTTGTAGTTTGTTAATGTGGTTGCAGAATTATCCTAGATTGATAAATGGGGTAGAGTTTTCAAGTTTATGACTTCCTGGTTCAATTATTTTGAGGAAAATAAAACTATTCCATAAAATACCTTTAAAAATTTAAAATCTCCTCAAAAAAAGTGGAGACTCACCTGAATCTAGATGGATGTTAATGTTACCCTGCTTTAGATTTGAACCATAACATCTTTCTCAAGAGTCTAGGTATGAGGCCGGGCGGTGGTGGCGCACGCCTTTAATCCCAGCACTCGGGAGGCAGAGGCAGGCGGATCTCTGAGTTCGAGGCCAGCCTGGTCTACAAGAGCTAGCTCCAGGACAGGCTCTAGAAACTACAGGGAAACCCTGTCTCGAAAAACAAAAACAAAACAAAACAAAAAAAAAGAGTCTAGGTATGTGTCTATGGAGGAAATCGTGGCTATTTTTATTTAAAAAATTACAGAATGGACATTGTCCCAGAACTACTTCAAATCTTCACCTTTGTAAAGGACCTTTCGGTATACCTTACCAATGAGGGTTAAATCACAGGGGATTTGTTTACACTGAAAGTCACACACGAGAGTATCTTGCCCAAGCTTCCCTTCAAATAGTGTTCAGTTCAAGAGGGGCTCCTTGGGCCACACCACCACTGAATATAGTTAGATCACAGAGTCACTTTGGCATGTGTGACACAGAAGGATTTAATTGTCTCTTCCTCCTTTTCTCTGCTTGCTCTTGGGCTCTCTCCTTCATTTCACAGTCTGTCTCTTCATTATTTTTCCTTTGTGTGTGTGTGTGGGGAAGGTCATTGTAAGGACACCTGTGTCTGCAGGGTCAGGGTCTCAACCTTGTGTCCAATCTGCCTGATTTCTCTCCATCACTGCTTGAGTCGGTCTGCCAATCGTTTCTCCTCTCTCGGTGTCTTCATTAGATCTTTTCTCTAGATGTTCTTGTTTTATCTCTGAGCTTTCCCCATTGCTAGAACCCTTTCATATGAGGAGGCTGCCAGGAGTGTATCTAAAGCACTTCTGACCTGAGAACATGCTGCAGTAGTTTCCCGAAGCCGTCTAGCAAATGCTCTGGCAATTCAGACCATGACAGTACTTCAAGGTAAATAAATGGTCCCCCTTTTTAATCCAGTTTTCTGACAGAGGACTCTTGCCCAGGATAGCATATGATGTGGTTGGCATCTCTTGTTCCTTGTGGACCACTGACCAACATTCAGCCTTCCCATTGCCCCCCCATATATGGTAGTAGGAAGGAGGGAAGGAAGAATGGCAGGCGATCGTCACTACCCAATGAAGGAGGCTGGCTGAAGAAGGCAGGGTCTTCCATTCTGCTTTTATCTCCTTGCCGTAACCACTAACAAGCTTTGTTTGTTCATTCCTAGTGTATACTTGTGCCTGTTTGTTACCACCGGGAATGTCCGCTAGCACCTGCCTGGGGTGTGAAGGTTAATGTCCGCTCTTCTATTTTCTGATTTCTGAACTTCAGGAGAAGGTAAAGCTTGATGCTGAGAGGGAAAAGCTAGAGAGGCTTCAGGAGCTTTACTCCGAGCAGAAGACCCAGCTGGACAATTGTCCTGAGTCCATGAGGGAGCAGTTACAGCAACAACTCAAGAGGGTCAGTAGCAAACAGGAATGCACCGCTTGTTTGGTTTGTTTGGTTTTCTGTTTTTTTTCCTTTGTTGTTAAGTTCCGCTTATCTGTTACTTACCACTTCACGTAGCGTACATTTGCCTAAGTTCTAGTTTTTAGGTCCTTGAAAATAGAAATATGCGTGCTAACAGTGTGTATGGTTTGGTGTCAATCAGTTGAAAGATTACCTTGTTGGACTTCTGTCTCCAGTTTATAACACAAAAATGTTTCTGGAGACCTTCTTGGTAATTAATGAGAAATTGTTCCTGACTTGTAAATGTTACGAAGATTGTAGCACTTAAATCAAGTGGCATCTTCCTCTACTGCAGCGTGAGTACTGTTTGTCCTTGAATGTCTTTCTTCTTAGCTTGATTTTATGCTCTATTTAAAAATTACCCTAGGCTGTTTGCACGACCCCCTTGGCACTTTTCTTCCTGCTGTTTAGAGACATTGTGCTTATTAGTATGGTGAAAACAAACACCAGTATCAAAGATGCAGAGTATTACAGATGCCTTCCAAATCTTTTTACACAGGCTCTTAACTGCTGAAAGGGACCTGGAGAATGGGACTGCTAGTTGAATAATACCAGCTCATTCTCCTATTCCTACTGCAGGCATGGTTCAAAGGAGCCTGCTGATTACTTTCTGGAAAGAGAGTCATAAATGGATGACTTCACAAATGCTGGCAAGGCCACGCATTATTTCAGAGTATCTTGACAACTGGGTCATCTCTGAACCAGCAGCTCAAATCAACAGTGATCCCTGGGAAGTAGGCATTAGCAATCTTGCGCCTCTCAAGGAATCACAGGAATAGTAATTATTCTTAAGTGAGTAACAATGTATGATTTTACTTGAGTACATAAGAAAGTTCCCTTGTATCTTTTAAGAATGAGTGAGAAGAAAATTCAGTTACTGTAGCACACTTGAAACAAATTCTGTGACCTTTTTTACAAAAAACATTTGATATTTAATGGAACATTGTTAAGCAATGAGAAATCAGAATTAGAACTGTTTCAAGTATTGCAGAGGTTCTATTTTAAGAAGGTAGGTATGGTGCCCTATGCCTAGAACCCTGGAGGCCAGCCCGGTCTTGATAGTGCATTCTACCCAGTTATAGCTGCATGGCGAGACCTTGTCTCAAACAAACACACATGAAAAAGTATCCGATGCAGACAATTTAAACTGCAACATAGCACACGGCATTTGTTTTACAATCGTATTTACAGGATGTTTTAAGCCATCTTTCTCCTTCGCTTATTTTTCTTCTGTAAAGCTGAACTCATTGCCAAGAAAGCAAAACAAAGCCAAACAACAACAAAAAAAGCTGTCCCTTGCTATCATAGTTCTTTGCTATCAGAGTACTTTTCGATAAAAATAATTTTAAAAAGACTAATATTTTAGTTTGTAATTATGTTTATGCTAGTTCATATAAGAGATGGGAATGCTGGATTTTATCTTCGTTTCTTATGTTTTAAAAAACTCTGTTTTTTGCTGATGACTTAGCACTGTGTTCATGATTTTTGTCCAGGGTATGGATTTTATTCTTTCTTTCCTCTAGTTGTTTGCGTATCTGTGTTCTTCATAAGCCTTGCTTCTAAAGTCTGTTAGGAACTTGAAGTTGTTAATATCATTAATGACTGTTCGTATTATTTGAGTCTGTAGGGTAACTCCTACGGCTCTAAGAATCATGCCTCACAGGAAGAAAGGAAATGATATGAAAGTGGTTCCATCAACCAAAAACAGAGACTCCTTCCTCATCCTCTCCCAACAAAAGAAAAAAAACTTAACATAGGCCCTTTCCTTAGCTCGTGGTAGCATGTGCTCCCCTCAGAGACCTCTTAATTCTGTTGCCTAGGCCTCAGGCCTGTGTAACCCTTCACTGGCTTCTTGACTTGACCAGTAAAAATTTGCCCAAGTTCATCCATATTAGGAAGCTCCCGTGTTGTCATGGGGCATTTCTCTTCAGACCACAAAAGCTTCCCGGAGGCATAAAACTAGAGTCAACAGTCTATTTTCTGACAAAGAGGATAAGTAAAATCATTTTCTTAAGCTGTGTGCTGCCTGGAAAACCTGGGCTGAACTGTCTCAGTTGAGTGACTTGTGCACTCCGGACATCTTATCAGCAAACCACTGCTTCAGCCAAACATGCAGGCGACAGCGGGTGGCTCCTGGTGGCTTTGTAGACCGGAGAGGCTTGCCAATCCCCGGCTGCTGTCAGTGACAGGGAGAAAGCCGAGATTAAGAGTGCTTTTACTTGTCAGGATACTTTCTGCTGTTCAAGTGGCTGAGGCAGACACACAGCTGTGGTGGTATTCTAATGCTGTTTGTAGTAATCGTTCCTCTAGATTCTCAACCTGTGGGTTGTGACCCCTCTGGGGGGGGGGGTCACATATCAGACATTCCGTCTAGCAAATATTTATACCACGATTCATAGCAGTAGCAAAATCACAGTTATGAAGTAGCAACAGAATAATTTTATGGTTGGGGGTTCCACAACATGAGGAACTGCAATGAAGGGTTGCAGCATTAGGAGGATGGAGAATTACTGGTCTAGATGGCTGATTTTGGATTTTTTTTGACTTTAAAAATTGTATGAGTGGCACCTATACCTGAAAGTGCCCCTTTCCATCACTGGCTCCAAAAAAGTTTTTTTCCATAAGTCATTTAGCTTCTGTGGCCCTCACGGCCTTTCTGTGTGAGAAGGAAAGTTGACACGCTTGCCCCTTTCCATTTGGCCTATTTAAATGACTCCACCACATGATATGGAGAGAGGCTGCTCGCCCTGTGTCCCATCTCAGTTTGCCTCCAGAGTTGGACTTAACCGATTGTGAGACCTTTTTCTACCATCACACCCAGCCATACCACATCTGTTCTCTCTCTGTCTCCCTGCTGGGCAATGAAAACCTAAAGATTTGCTTGTAAAAATCTGCCTTTAAAAACTCAAAAAACCAAAAGTTCTTCCACAAGAATGAACTGGCACCAGGTGTTTTCGGGATGCAGCTGTTGTGTGTCTCCGTTGCCCTTTCAGCTGCCAGCCAGTAGAAGGATGCCATCACGTGCTGTCCTTCCGGGGAGTGCAGCTTTGTTCCAGATTTTATTCAGCTGCACATGTACTTGACTGAGAGCTGCCTGTGTCTGTTCCCCGTCTCAAACTATGCCTGTCTCAAATCCCCCTCCCAATGTCTCACTAGCTGAACTTTTTAAAGACTTTATTCCCACTCCCCATAGCTTTGCTTCCGGCATTTATGTGCACGCTAAGTTGCCCGAGGAGACGGTCACACTCACCGAACTTGGGTGCTGAGCTTAGATGCGTGTTCAGCTTTTCTACCCCATACACTATTTTTTTTTCCTCATGGTTTATTTTTTTTTTATATTTAAAAATTTCCATCTCCTTCCCTCCTCCTCCCCCCTCCCTCCGCTCCTCCTCCCCCTTCCCTACCCCATACACTATTATCTTCATTCAGTGGTTTAAATATTCCCCACAAACCAATGAGCAACTCTGTTGCTGTCTTTCAGGGTTACGACACATATTGTATAGTAACCACATGTGGAGTAAGAGTGTGTACTGTGAGCCATATGTGCACTTTAAAGATGATTCCTAAGACAACAGGGGGACTCCAAATTTTTTTATCTTAATTACCTTTAACCCCAAATTAAGCTTAATTGGAAGAGCTTGAAAACTGAGTTATATGTTCTTGTATGAATAAGTATATATATATATATATATATATATATATATCATCTAGTACATTATTCCAAGACTGTAGACATTTTGTTCAAGATCAACATTTTAATTCTCCCTTAATTAATTTCTGTAATTAAACAATTCTGATAGGCTGAAATATTAATCATTGTCTGGACATCGAGATATTGAGATACCCTTGGAAAACCAGCGAGTGTGTATATGTATTCAAATTTTCTTAAAACATCTTCATAGCGCACTTCTTAAAGTTTGGCCTAGATGAATTAGTATCATTCTCCCCCTACCACCCTACACACACACACACACACACACACGCACGCACGCATGCACGCACGCACGCACGCACACCTCCTGCAGAGAGAGAGTCTCACAACTCAAGATCCTCTGCCTCAACTTCCTGAGTGCTGCGACTATAGACATGTGCTACCACACCCAAGTAAGAATGTTTTTCAGATGATGTTTTCCTCCCTTAGGCATCATAACCTGTGTGCACCAGCATATTAGCCTTGCTGGTATGGTTCTGTCTGTAATTTCATGGCAACCAGTACCTTTCTGTGACTCACCTCTAGAGTATAATTTACTGCAGAGACAGAAAAGTTCCATCTGACTAGAAAATATCATACTTTATCAGTGAATGAAATCCGGAAGGAGGACAAGTTAGTGATGCAGTGTTTCTCAAATCATTCCTGTAAACTCTCTGAGATGATGTAATTAAACAGCAGCATCAAGGAATGCCCTAAATGTCTCAGCTTTGCAGAGCCGTGAGCCTAACTGTCCAGCTGCCTCTTCCCTTCGGTCAAATATTTTTAGGTTATAATTTTAAAAATGTGCTACACAGACCACATTTGTAATTCTGTTAGTGGCACTCAGAATAAGGATTTTTTTTTAATGGACCCAGGAAGAATTTGTACAATGTGTCCCAACCCGAGCACAAAGAGTGAGTACATTCCTGTTTGCAGGAACATTCAGAGGTTGAGGACCACCTTTTCATTTCGTCATCTTTGAGCTTCCTTAACTGCTTCCAACGTTATTTATGGGGCAGCAGTGCCTAACTTTTTGAATCTCTGTCTTAGGGTTACTATTGCTATGATGAAACACCATGACCAAAGCAACTTGGGGAGGAAAGGGTTTATTTGGTTGATATGCCACAAGCCACAGTCCACTGAGAGAAGCCAAAGCAGGAACTCAAGCAGGGTAGGAGCCTGGAGCCAGGAGCTGATGCAGAGGTCTTGGGGACATGTTGCTTACTGGCTTGCTCAGTCTCCTTTCTTGTAGGATCCAGAACCACCAGTGAGGGGTGTTAAATCACTAATTAAAAAGATGCCCTTCGGTTCTGTCTACAGCTCAGTTTTAGTGAGGCATTTTTCTCAGTTGAGGGTCCTCCTCTCTAATGACGCTAACTTCTGTCATGTTGACATAAGCTAGCACCACAATCTCCCTCTATTCCTGTTGAGAGCTTTGCTTCTGCTCTTTGCAGCCAAGAGATTTGTGCACAATTGTAATGGATCCTTACAAGTTCAATGAAAGGATCTTGCTCTCCAATTGTGTTTTTCTTTTTAAATATGTATTTTTTTTAACGATGCGTATGTTTATCCATGTCTCTGTGTGGGTATGTGCATGTGGTTCCAGGTGTACTCAGATGTCCAAAGAGGGCATTAGATCCCCCTGAAGTGGGCATTATAGGCAGTTGTAAGCTGCCCAGCATGGGTGCTGGAAACCAAAGTCAGGATGTCTGGAAGAGCAACATGTGCTTTTACCTGCCGAGCCATCCTTCCAGCACACCAAATGAGATTTTAGGGAGTTGAGTGCTCACAGCAAAACTGAGGAGAACAGTCGGAGGCTTCCCACATATTATGTGCCTCATACAGGAGTAGGCCTCATTATTACTGTTCCTTCCCAAACTACTGCCTTCTCAACAGAGTTCATGTTCAGGTGCTGCTGATTGCTCCTTTCAATCAAATTTCTCAGGCATGTAACCCTCCTCTATAATACGTAGTCAATTATATAATGATATATAATAAACATTTATTGCATGGGTGCTCAACATTTATATATTTAAACTTATGTATATATGCTTTTCTACTTGTATGTACATTAGAAAACATTCGTTAAGAAATTCAGCTGGGTATGGTAGCACATCCCCATAATCCTAGTACTAAGGAGGCTGAGGGAGGCGAGGGAGGATTGGTGAGCTATGGGTGAACTGGAGCTATATAGAGAGAACCTCTTCAGAGAGAGAGAGAGAGAAAGAGAGAGAGAGGAAGAGAGAGAGGGAGAGAGAGAGAGAGAGAGGGAGAGAGGGAGGAGGAGAGAGAGAGAGAGCGCGAGAGCTCTCTCTCGATCTCGCTGCTCTCTCGTCGCGCGCGTTGCCCTCCCCCTCTTTCCGGCTCTCCGCCTATAAAAGGACCCAAATTGAAAAAAAAAAAACCAATAAACCTAAAATGATTTACTGTTTTCTCCTTATATTCCGGTGGATTATGTTACCCTTAAAGGTCTCTGATCTACTTCTGGACTAACCTGTGAGCTATTTTATTAGTTTATTTTATAATTTACCTATTTATTTGTAAACTGTGGGAAAGAGAATTTTTTTTTTTTTTTTTTGGTTTTTTGAGACAGCTTTGGAGCCTGTCCTGGAACTAGCTCTTGTAGACCAGGCTGACCTCAGACTCACAGAGATCTGCCTGCCTCTGCCTCCCAAGTGCTGGGATTAAAGGCGTGCGCCACCACCACCTGGCTAACAGTGATTTTCTTAAGAGACTGTTGATCCGCAAATAACATCTAGGTTGTTTATGGAAATCTTTTTATATTTCAATGTCCATCTGAAGCCATCTAGTGGCTTTAAAGAAAAAAAATTACATACACAGAAAAACAAAAGCTGTTGGTGAAGTGCAAAGTGCCCTCTGCACCACAGACCTACCATCTTCTCTACGAGCCTCAGCTGGGCTTGCCTCCATCATCTCCTCTAGCCCCACGCATTGTAACCAGACATCTGCACCGGAATGAGCACTTCTCATTGTTCTTTCTTCATATTGGGTAGGCCGCAGCCAGTCTGGTGGGCTTCATTTTCCTTCCATTTTCTCCATAGGATGCTGACCTGTTGGATGTTGAGAGCAAACACTTTGAAGATTTGGAATTCCAGCAGCTTGAGCGTGAGAGCCGTCTGGATGAGGAAAAGGAGAATTTGACACAACAGCTCCTGAGGGAGGTGGCAGAGTATCAACGGAACATCGTTGCTAGGAAGGTAGTTTGCTAGGTGATGTTGATGTGAACAATGAAAGTTTAGTCTTTCCCGTGATGCGGTAATCATGGTCATTCATACACCTCGTCTGCCGCTACATCCGAGAATCCTTTTCTGTTAATCACATTTGTCCTGCAACAGATGCTGCTGTGCGCTCTATGAATTGAGACATATCACAGGTGCTGTTACAGTGGTAGAGAGGTATTAGTGGATAACACACACACGCTTTTTTATTACTCGCATAAAAACCAAGTCACAGATAACCAGCTATTTGTTTCAAATCCCTCCCTCTGGTAGTTGAATTATTCTAACTAGAGTTAGAATAATTCTGTGAACAAAATCTATTTTGAAATTTTCTCTCTCCATTGATTAATAATCTCCAATGCTATCTGGGAGCCTGTTACCATTAGCAACAGACCAGTAGAAAATCATTCTGATTACTGTGGACTCCACCCAGGCCTGAGCATCTAGATTCCTAGCTCAGAATTTAGCATCTATTCCAGAATTTATAAGTATACCCTAGGACACTGTACTAATTTGGTAAAATTGAAGGATAAAGTTGATGGGAAGAAAAAAGGGCAGAAAAAGCTACTTCTGCTTTAATAGAGAAATTCTTTTGTTTTTTTTACCGGCATGTTAAAAACAAATCAATTCATGGTCTAAAACAGGATTTCCTTCCTATTGAATTCTGGATTTTTAAGAATAATCTTTCAAGTCATGTGACCTGCACTGGCTGTAAGTCAGGAAGTGTTGAGCTTGGTCAGTCAAAGTCCATGTTTCTTAGCCTTAGGTGATCATGGTGGGCCACTGTCAACTAAAGGGTGGGCAGTGCTACTCAGGTTCTAAGCCCCTTTTCTTCCTTGCGCGGGACAAACTGGCAAACCCCTGATCTCATGTGTTTGTCTCTACTATAACTTTTGTCTCCCAGGAAAAAATTTCCGCACTGAAAAAGCAAGCCAGTCACATTGTTCAGCAGTCTCAGAGGGAACAAGATCACTTCGTAAAAGAGAAGAACAACCTAATAATGATGCTCCAAAGAGTGAGTCCTTCCTGCTGCATGGTGGTGACAGCAGTGTCAGTGGAAGCACAGCTTCGGCTGGGGGAGGGCTGTCGTTTCCGGTGTCACGCCTTGACACTCTGGGAAAGCCATTTGTATTCACTTTCTATGCCTTCTTCCGCATTGGTAGCAATCTTGCTGATGATTACCGAAAACTCAGAGAGTGAGCAAGGAGGTTTTCCTCACGTCATTTCATCCCTGAAAGAACTATGGCAAATCTGCACTTTCTCTTATTTCCTTGAGAAAAAAGTCAGACTTCTCATCAAGTAGTTAAAGATATTCAAACAATAATTCATGGTAGATGTAAGGGGAAATGTTCTTTATACTGCTGTTGAATACTTTGGCTCAAGTCCTCCAGTGCTTCCAGCTGCAGTTATCTGTGAGTGGGGTCTTCCTCATGAATGTCATACTGAAGTTAGTGTGACTTAGCTCTATCTGGAGGTACTCCATGTGCCTTGGTTAGAAGAGTACCAGCATCCTCTCTTGGGCCCATGTCCTTCCTTATTTGTCCCAGTAAAGTGACTCATAAAAAGGATTCCTAGGACGAAGAGAAAGAAAAAAAACAAACAAAAGCTGTAGCCACAACTTGGACCTGACCCATGGTATAATTTCAGGAGTAAAATACCAAATACCAAAGCTGATGGAGTCTCAGGTCAGAGCCCCAACCTGGGGACATGATATTGGGGGTAGTGGAAACTCTGTATCCCACTTATATACTGGAAGCTTCTTCCTGCTCTTTTCAGCTCCCCCAAACCCCTGAATGGTGCTGTGGTCCCCTCCCCTGCCCTGCTCTGTGGGTCAGACTCTGTCTCCATTCAGCCACCCATAACCACTGTTCCCTTTGTACACAATATTCAAAATCACAGCTTAAATTACACACTATCATGTATGCTTAAGCGGTTGTTGAAATTTTAAGGAGAAAACAAAACCAAGAATACCTAAATGGTAGATTATTTTTTTTACAAATAAGCAAATGAGTTCATAGATAACATAATTCCTCATTAAAAACAGATAAAATTTAATCTAATTATGAAAATTATGGTTCATAAGTAATAAGAACCCCATGACTATATCTGTAAGTGCCTTTCAATCTCAGTTAACATTCCAACAGACGTTTTTTTCTTTTTGTAGAAATGGGAGACAAGTCTGGGCTAAAATTTAAGCTGACTTTCCTTTATATGAACGCTGCATTTGTGATTTGGCCTTCTTGCTAAAATGCACTTGAAGCATTTCCATAGTCATTCACAGACAGACTCAGAACAGTAAACACGTTGAATCAGCCCAATGTGCACATTCTCAGTTGAACCTGAAAGACATCCTGCTGCCTCAGTCAGATCTCATGCTCAGCAAGTGTTGTTGTGTACTGACTGTTTAGTGCCATGTGTGTGTGTGTGTGTGTGTGTGTGTGTGTGTGTGTGTATGTGTGCATTTTGTTGGTGACTTTACTATTGAAAGGGCTCCCAAATGGAGCTAAAGTATTGTCAGGCACCCCCAAGAGCAGAAGACTGTGGTATATTTGGGGTGTCCTGTACACTTCGTTTTTAGTTATAATGTTGTTGAGTGCCAGGCAAGTGCGAGTGAAATAAGTGTGCCACTTAAGGTGTTTCAAACAGTCACACAACAAAACCAAGCTGCAATTTGACCAATAGATGAAATGTTCCCATTAAATAAGACATAGTGGTCCACTTGTAACCTTAGCGTCTGGAAGCCTAAACCAGGAGAAATGTAAACTCAAAGTCAACCTGGGCTCCATATTGATGCTGACCTACACTGCCGTATCCTGCCTCAAAACTAACTTAACAAGAGGGCAGTGAGCTGCTGCAGGCCCTAGCCAAGCAAGCCTGGTGACCAGAGTCCCATCCCTGGAGGTCATGAAGAGGTAGGAAGAAGAGAATGGCTCCCCAAAGCTGTCTTCTGACCTCTTTCCATCTACCACAGCATGTGGCTCATACCCCCCCCCACGCACACACCACATGTGAAACAATAATAAAATAAATGAAATAAAAAATTAGAAAGAAAGGAGATGGAGGAAGAGGTTGAGGTTAGTATGGAAACAAGTGTGACTCAACTTCTCATCACCTAAGATGATTCCAGTCGTTATCATAAACTGTGAAAAATTCAAGTGCCAATGAGAACATGGATCAGTAAAAGCAGCCACACCTTGGTGATGCACCTTAGGAGAACTCCCTCCAAGTTTATTTTACAGCTTGGAATGTATATCCACCTTGGACCCAGGATTCCTAGTGGATATTTACCCAGGAGAAATAAAAGTATGTCTTTATAATTGATGTGTACAAAGATGTATACAAAACTGCTTGAAGTAGCTTTTGCACAACAACCCCCCATCATTCTGCTCAAACACAATCAGGAGAACTGTGAACTAACAAAAAATATCATGCATGTGATAAAGTCCTCCTCAGCATGCTGCAGGGATTAACTATGTAAGCTCTGGCACTGTGGGATACAGCTGGTACAGGAACGTGTACTGAATGACTCCATTTCTGTCATGCTGGAGAAGAAGGAAGGCAGTGCACCAAGAAAACCAGGGCAGTGCTTGACTTCGGTGTTTGGGCTTGAATGAAGGGGGCCATGAATGTGTCTAGGGTGATAGTAATGTTTTTTTTTTATCTTGGCTGCAGCGCTATTCTGTTTGTTCAAAATGATCAGGTATATACCTAAGGTGTTTGAATTTTATCGTTATGTAAATTATACCATGGTAGATAATATACCTCATAAATATTTTCCTGGAGGTTAACAATTGATTAACCCAAGGTGGATTGTGGACCTAAACATTAAAAAAACAAATGCTGTGAAGTTTTCAAAAGAAATTTCAAATTTCAAATGGATTATGAGATTATATTGCCAGAGGCCACATGAGTGTGTGTTACTTAGGGAAACAAAACTTTGAGTGTAGAAAATACCCAAAAAATGAAGGTTGAGAAGGCCCTGAGGGACTGAGCATCCCTCCTTCCATTGTGTTGCTGTCTGTTTTCAGTGGTCGAATGTAGCCCATGCTAGCATTAATTTACTATATAGCCGAGGATGACCATGAACCTCTGACCCTCCTTCCTTCACCTCCCTAGTGCTGCAATTATAGGCCGGTACCACCAAACCTGGCTCCTCTTGCCATTTTCTGCTTCAATTAGCACATCCTGTCTTTCCCTTAAGACTACTGTCACTTTGTAAAAGTAACACCATTCATCTTGAATGATGGGCTATCTAACTGAACATGTTTGGGAAATTATTCATACATCATATCAGCAGATGGCAGGTGAGAACTGTAATGACAAGCCTTTACCTAGTGTGAGGGAAGGAAATAGAAATGGGCGTGTCTGGGATTTCGATGTTTGTCTCGAGCATAATAGATTTTGTATGTCTTTAGGAAAAAGAGAATCTTTGTCATTTGGAAAAGAAGTACTCCAGCCTCACTGGGGGAAAAGGATTTCCTATTAACCCCAATACTCTGAAAGAGGTAAGTTTTCTAAGTCCACTCATGTCAACGTGGAAGTTAGATATACCCCAGTTTTGTATAAATCAACTAATAAAAACCTTAACTTAAATAACTTGGGAAAACTCATAATGCTTGATAATTTTCTTGCCGTTCCTTATTTATTCATCAAGGAGTCTAGATGTTATCTTTGTGTGTAATGCACATGCATGTTTGTGTGCGTTGAGACACATCTGCTTGTCTTGACAGTGACTTTGGGAGGTCCCTTGAGTCTCGCAATCTCCTCTTTCCCTTCCTCATCCTTTCTCGTTCTTTTTCTTTTTTGCATGAGTCTTACAGAATATGCAAATGACCCCAAGAATTTGAGAAGATGGTTTGTTTTTCTCCCCCTTTGGTTTACCTTTTCCCTTCACTGGGAGCCCCTGTTTGCATTGGCCATGCATACTCTTTAACAATCATCCTCTTATCCTTGGTATCACTCTTGCCCAGATAGTCTCTCCCAGAGCTACACTGATAGGATATCTTCACTCTGCTTTGGAAGAGAATAATGCCAATAATAAAGTCACTTTCTCTATAATGACTTATAAACTAAGGAAAAGGATTGTTGCTACCTTAAAAATTTGACTAACCAAAAGAAAGAATGCTTTTACTTATAAGAAAGCAGAGTGAGAAATTCATAGCTAGACAACTGTGTGTGTGTACGTGTGCATGCACATTATTCATACATGTGAAGATATATGAAATAAAATGTTCATCATAGTAAGTATGACCATGTTTGTATCTTAGAAGCATTTGAAAAGTATTTTTATAGCATATTATTTAGGTCATACCATTTCATAGTTTTCGTTATTGGGAACACATAACTGGCAAGGTCAGTGAGGTGAATGTGGTTGTGAATGAAACACAGGTATAAGATCACTGAGGTGTGAGGTAGGTTTTATGAGCTGTGTTAATGAAACACAGCTTGTATGCATGTTCTGGAAAGCCACTAAATGGTTTTAAGGAGAAAGATGACATTATCTGATATCCATTTGTAAAGGTCACTCTGGGCCACTCAGAAACCACTGGGTCAGAAACTGCTACAGTGGTCCAGGCCAGAGCTTAGATTCCAGCAATGGCAGGGAGATGGAAAGTTGATTGGATTCATATGTATTTTACAAATAGAACTGAAAGTTCTTGCTGATACTTTGAATTATATAGTGAGACAACAAAGGAACCTTCAAGAAAAATGCATGTTCCCAATTTGCAGGTGAGGTGAATAGCTAATGCTTCTTGCCGGGGTATCTGAAGATGAAGAAAGAATAGGTTATAGGGCAACTCGGAGGTTGACCCTAAGCACACTTAGGAGGGAGGGCTATGGTAGCAAGTGGATCACATGGGTCTTTTGTCCTTTCTGTCTGTCCCCAGATAGGCTAAAATCTTTCCTGTCCTATTGCTGAGTTGGTCTTTGCTTTTTCTGAAGACTCCTGGGTGTCAGAGATCTATTAACTTTTTAGCTATTTTCTACCACATCTGTGTAGTATCTGCACATTCTAAACATGTAACAAGAAGACTTGAATTGTAAAATGTTTTGACTTCCCAATTCCCAATCTTCTTGCTTTCACCTTCCTCTTCTCTCTTTTCTCCCCCAGCCTCCTTCTGAAGAGTGATTAATTTATAACCAGATTCTTTACAGAGCGCCCACATCTGACAGAGAAAACATTTTGAAGCAATTAAACTATATGGTCTAAGACTCATAAAAGGAAATTTTCAAAGCCTGACTTAAAAGCTAAAGAATTAACTCAAAGATGTTAACTTACTCTCTGATCCATTACCACAGATAAAATGAAACCCTTCTTTTTTTCGGCTGAACCGCATAAAGCATCACCTAGTACCTGTGTCCCTTTCTGCTGTGTAAGACTTTAGGACATTGGTTGACAGCACTCGTCCCCCGCTTTCTCTGCTGTGCTGTAATGATGGGCTGTCCATGAAGCCTTTCATTTCCAGGCTAGAGTTTTTGCTGCATGGAGTCGCTTTACTAGTGTTTCCATCATTAATGGTCTAAAATAGAACCACAAGGTCAAACTGAACCCACTTTCACTCTCAAAAGACTGTTACTTTATATGCTTTATGCTTTTCTTCATATGTTTCATTGGTGTGGTAAAAATCTTGATTGACTTGTGTAATTGCTTCCCATGAAAATCATTTTAAGTGTCTTTCCCACAAAGATACATTAGGAGTTTCAATTCAAAGATTTTGATTCATGGGCATTTTCTTTAAGCTACAGATGAAACTGGGTTACTGAGTTCAGAACTGGAACTTCTTTGTCCTAGCAACAAGAGCCTGAGTTGGGGGAATTACCTTGAGTGGTAGCACCACTCAGTACTAGACTGTAGTTCTGCCCGAGGTCTGTGTCTACACACATGAATGTTAAGAATGTCATCCTTCTCATTCTTCCTGGACTGAAATACCCAAAACTAAATCCCACTAAAGCTAAGTTGCTATTTTTATAAACGTTTTCTTGATACAAAACCCAGTAGTCCATCAGCCCACTTAATCTGACATTGTAATTTTCTAAAGACAGAAAAGAGAGATGATGCATATTTTGTGGAAAAGACTCGTCAATCAGAGAGTGAGTGATCGCATTGTCTATTGTGTATCTGATTG
Organism: Arvicola amphibius; assembly: GCF_903992535.2. NCBI lineage: Eukaryota > Metazoa > Chordata > Mammalia > Rodentia > Cricetidae > Arvicola > Arvicola amphibius. Next base: position 47,006,914 of record NC_052056.1, on the reverse strand, counting down.
TTCAATACATGTGTAGAGATAATGCCATTCCATTGACAGAATTATGCTGAGACCTCTGGACATTTATCGTATGGTCATCTCGATTTCAGCGGAAATTATGTTTAATACTCTGAATGATATTTTCCAAGATTGAGCACTGCAAATCCATTTTCATTGCTGATCATTCACTTAATGAGACATTGCGTGGTGCCCAGGTACCTGGCTGTGTTGCGCTCAGCTAACTCATTGTACTGGGAACATTAATACTCTCGCATGCCTCAGCTTTTGCTTCCCTTGTGTTTAACTTCTGAATTCCTCCTTTTAGGGCTATATCAGTGTAAATGAGATTAATGAGCCATGTGGCAATTCCACGAATCTATCCCCTTCCACTCAGTTCCCTGCTGATGCTGACGCTGCTGTCACTGAGCCTGCCTCGGCTGTGCTGGTGAGCCAGCCCCAGAGTCCAGAGGTGTGTGGGCATGTGTTTCATTCATTCACTGCTTTTTCTCATGTCAGAAATTAACCCACAGTTCACTGAAAATAAGCAAAATGAGTATATGTGCTCCGGGGGGCCAGAATGATGCTGAGTTTATGATTTAGACCATATTTGGGGTCTGAGGGATGGGAGAACACTGTTCTACACACAAAAAATGTTAGAAACCATAAAATGTGTGGTAATAGTGGGGGCTAGACATAATTGCCAATAAGTAAGGTCAATGTCTTAGCAATCTAACCAAACCTAATTTTAATTAGATTCAAACTCATTGGTTTGAATCCCCTTTCTCAGATGGGTTTTGTGGTCTATTTTGCTTGGCAATATTGAATCACGCTTTAATTGTTATGCTTTTTTAAGCATAACATTTCATGTTAAGTGTTCCTGGGAGTGACCAGTGATGTGCAGCCTAAATTCCTTCTACTGATCACATGGCCTTCGGTGTGGGATTTTAGCAAGAGGGTAAATGTAAAGATGGTGTGCGTCATTTGTGATTTTGTGATCAATGCACAGCAAGTCCGAGCAAAATGATTACAGATTTTGTGTCTCTGTCTCTTCCGTCCTCTCATCTCACACTGGTCTATGTATCCCTCTTCTTTCTCCTATAAAGCAAAGAGCAGCCGTCTGTTCTGGATTTCTGTTTCCTTCCACCCTTTCTCTTCATCCTGTCACTCAACCTTCATCAGCCGTTTGGCCTGAAGTTATGGCTACATCTGTCGATCCTTTCCCTTTAAATGACACACCTCCTCCTCTGCCAGCTAAGAAACACAGAAGGCAACAGCAGCTGGGGCAACAGGTAACTAGAAAGGTGGACAGACCTTTCATTTTAATGTGATAGTAGTCTCATTAGCAGCTTCATTCAGAACAGACAACACCTTTGGTAGCAAAGTAATCAGTTTTCAAATCTGTTGCCTTATTTAACCCACAGACCAATTTCAATGGAGGGTTTTACTTAGTTTATCAAATTCTGAAAACCAAAGCCTAGGAATTTATCCCATTTGCTCACAGTGAAAACAAAGTGTTCTGATTCTGTTTCTAACTGAAATCAGAAACTAATCATCCAAACACTGAGGTTGTATCATGGTGATGTGGGTTCTCTGACCATGAATTCCAACTCTGCCACTTTCTAGCTGTAGGACCTTGGACAAACTTACTGAATGTCTCTGCAACCCAGATTCCTCACTTATGAAACAGAGACAGAATACCAACCTCACAGGATTGTTACAAGAGCCAAATGAGATCATGAATGTGGAGCATCAAACCCAGCAATTCGGAGGAAGCTCTGAATAAATACTAGCTACTGGAAGTATATTATTATAAAGTTAAAATCCAAGACATCACTGGCACGCATTAGTTTTTATGTATTTCAAAAGGCTGAGATTCGCACTAAAGTGATCTCTCTATCCAAAGGACACTTCGTTATGAAGTCATTTTACTATCCAAGACATTTCAGGGAGATCACCATTTGGATGTTTTAAGATGCTAAAAATCTTGCCTTAGAAATCTGAAGAAAGAAAGATGTAATCTATTGGAGCATTTAAATATGAGAGATTACTATGGAATCTCTTTGGCCATGAGGTTTTAACGTGGAAGTAACTTAGATGGAAGGCATCTATGAAAGCCTTATGCTGGGTTTGGAGTATATATGATTGTGGGGTTACTATTCTATATCAGCTTTCCTGTTACTGCCCATTCTCTTCATTCTCTTTTGTTTCCTACTTCTCGTCCCCCTTGCTGGGGTCTGTGTCACCACACAGAACTCTCTAGATAGATACAGGGAGTGGGGAATCGCTAGCTTGCTTTCTCCACCTGCTGTTCCTCTATCCACCTGGCTGGACCATCACAGCAATGGTGACCATTCTGGCAATTTGTAAACAGCACTACAAAAGTAAAAGGGGGATTTTCTTAAAAAAAAAATACCATGGTGCAGAAATAAATAATTTCCATTGTCACACCAAAAGCTAACTCTAATCTGTCAGTGTAAAAGAAACTTCAAATCCGGCTTCCAAAGCTTCTCTGAGTGCCTTGCTTCTTCGTTGTGTCAGTGATGTGTGTCAGTCAGTCAAGTTTTGCTGTTCTGCTTTGCATTTGCATTTAAAGCACTTTAGGAGTCTGGAAGAAAGGAAAAAGCAGCACAAAGAAGGTCTCTATCTGAGTGACACTTTGCCTCGAAAGAAAACCACTCCTTCTGTCTCCCCACACTTCAGCAGTGCCACCATGGGGAGAAGCAGCACCCCGAAGGTAGGACTCAGAAGAGCCAAGGCCTTCTCTTTCTGTAACATCTTCTTATAGTCGCCAACAAAGGAAAAGCCTTTGAAATGCAAAAATAACTGAATACTGTGCCATTACATTTGCTTATTGGGCAGATATGGCAACCAAATTGCATCTTCTGTCCCATTCTGAGGGTATTTGGAATTACACATTCTAGACTCAAGAGTGTATTTCCGGCCTCCACAGTACAGGTGGTGGGTATTGTATCGTACTCACAGGACAGATATATTCTCTGACTATACCCACAACAGAGATCCTGCGCTTCGGGAATAACAGGACTCAATAGTTACCAGGTGGCATCTGCATGCCTGGTACCAGGCTTAGCCCTTTGTGTGACTCTAGCACCACTGTGTAAGTGCTTACTCGTCACTACCCTAATAGTGAGTAAACTGAGGAAGAAGAGGAAGGAGAAGCTAAGTGACAGCCCAGGATCCCTCAACCGGAAACTGGAGGAGTCAGACTATGAAATCTGGTGGCCCGATGCATGTACCCTCTGCTGGGGTGCTCAGAGGGTTATTGTAGAAATGGGAGGGGGATGAATAGAAGGGAAGCTTTTGTTGGGGTAGACTTTCATCCCTTCTGATATCCATATTTAGAGTAACTTTATTGTAATCTATTTGACAAGTTGGTGTTTTTTTTTTTTTTTCTTTTTCTTTTTCTTTTTTCTTTTTTTGGTTTTTCGAGACAGGGTTTCTCTGCAGCTTTTTTAGAGCCTGTCCTGGAACTAGCTCTTGTAGACCAGGCTGGCCTCGAACTCACAGAGATCCGCCTGCCTCTGCCTCCCGAGTGCTGGGATTAAAGGCGTGCGCCACCACCGCCCGGCTCAAGTTGGTGTTTTTAATGGACTTTATTCACTTCAATGATTTAGCAATTTAAAAGAGTAAGAGCGGTGCATAGTGATGCACACCTGCAATCCTGCTCTCGGGAGGCTGAAGCAGGAGTCTGGCCTACAGAGTCAGACACTATCCCAAACAAGCAAAGAACCAATAAAGTATGCTAAAGCCAGTGGATCTTAGTGGGTTTCAGCATAGCGAAGTGTAGAGAGAAACTGGAACATCTGGGCACGGATGGCTGGTCTCTGCGGTTTTGCATGGTGTGCATGCATCCTGTCTGTGCACCTGCCCTCTGCACCTTCTGCATGAGGAGCTTTCTGTCGCTCTCACGAGGCTGCGGACAGTGTCTTTCTCCGCCCATCTTCTCTTTAGGAATTGTTGCCATCGGAGGATGTGCTGTTGATACTGAGTCCGCAGTAGAGTTTCTTGAGAGTGACAGTGGGTGACTAGCCTTTACCACTTGGCATCAAGAATTAGAACTTAAGACCAACCATCTCGGTCCTTTGCCCTTAGAAAGGAGGTTGAAACCAGGAGTGTGCCCGCGTCCTGGAGTACCACTTGAGATTCAGTTTACCTTGCCTGAAGTGTTCCCCCTGCTTCTCTTAGGCTCACCTGCCCCTGGGGCAGAGCAACAGCTGTGGCAGTGTGCTCCCCCACTCGCTGGCAACCATGACGAAGGACTCAGAGTCTCGCAGGATGCTCAGAGGTATGTGGCCTTTATATCACATGTCATGGTGTTCTTTGAAGCCTAAGAATTCCCCAGGGAGAGGCAATGAGAACAAAGTTGGGGATGGTAGAGGGAAGATCAACCATGTCCTAAATTTTAATATTGGTATATTGCCCTTGGGAAAGGATGTGTGTGACATCATCTTTGTAATAAGGTAACACTTCCCTGTTTGCATACCTGTTTATACAAATTCAGTCAAACTTCCATACTGGAAAGGCCTTGAAAGAAATACTAACCTTCCTATTTGACTGAGAGAAAGAAAAGGGAAATCACTGAAATGTTGAGAAATTTCCAGGGCACTTAACCAAGACTAGCAGCCTTGTCTGTGGCTGGCACCCTATGCTAAATGACCCCTCATTTGAGTCAATGGATTGCCGTTGTTAATGGAAGAGAATTTCTTTGAGCCTTTTGGTTATAAGCTTGAGGACTTTGACTGTATATTTAGGTTTTAGTATGAGTTCTTTGAAACAACATATTATATATGTAATTTGGTTATCAGATAGTATTTAAGGGAGACTGAAAGAAGTTACTAAATGCCATTCCAGATGCAAGACTTACTGAAATAAAGTTATTCTGCTAGTACAGTAGTTTATATCAATAAATTATATTGGCTTTAATTTTTCAGTGGATTTGTCCTAGATACCAAGAATGCAAATGAATGGCATATTATTTAATTTTGAAATGCTTGGGATATAGAGAAAAAAGAGGGAGACATGTTACAGATGATTTTAATACAATGTCAAACATAGTGCTGGAGGTCTGTTGACGATATCAAGAGCAAAGTTGGCAGACATCTGATTATCAGATGCATTTGTGAATTGATGGATTGAAATATTGCCCTTTATGTGAATTAAAATTGAATTCTGACTCCTACCTTTTGGGGTCAGGGGTATTTTAAACAGTTGGAAACTGTTTAAACGTGGATGAATTTCCAGTACCCATTGAAAAATTCCCTCCCCATACTACCCTTAAAAAAACTGAATTCTGATTGATGGGCTTCTCTGCTGATGGTATTAGGGTATAACACATCATACACACACATACATATACATACATACTACATATGCATATATATGTGTGTATATGCTTATATAAACAATATGTGTGATATGCAAATTACTAAAATGAGGTTTTAAATCAGTATTAGGAGTCATTTAATTAATGGAGCAAACATTAAATTTTTTTTAGGTAGTAAACACCTGTATTTCTAGCACTCAGGACACTGAGACAGGAGGATTACAAATTGGCGGTCAGCCTGAACTACACAGTGAGACGTTGTCTCACAAGAAGGAGTTAATAAAGCTGGACAAAGTGACATATGCCTGTAATCTCCCCACTTGGGGGGGGGGGGCAAGAGGGTTCAGGATTTCAAGGTCAGCCTGGGCTAGGTAGCAAAAAAGGGTTGAGGCAGGTTATAGTGTTCATTTGAGGTTTATATTAGTACTATTTAAATAAAATATACTTGATTAGACTTCTGTTTTATTTATTATAATTTCTTAAGACGATAAAATATTTCTTAGTATTCACAATAAGCATAGAAGTCTATTTTAGCTCCCACTCATTTCTTTTAACTTGAAGGTCAATTCTGTTTTCTGTTGAACCATTTTTCTGTAATATTAATAGGCTGCCCTTAAAAATGTGTATCCCACTTTAGTGGAAGGCATCCAAGCTTGACTTGGCTGTGCGACTGAGACCTTTCTGCATATTCATGAATTTTCCATCTTGCATTTGCATGAGCTCTCAGTATTCCAGTGACTTAGGGAAAGGTGGAACACTAGGAGAGGAAAGGGGGGATCAGAAATGACTACTCCTGGTTCTGTAGTAGTTTTTTTTTTCTACTATTAGCTCTTTGCTCTTTGGGGGTCCACCACCCAACTCCCTAATAAACACACAGAGCTTACTCTTACTTATGAATGCCCTGCCTTAGCTTGCCTTATTTCTAGTCAGCTTTTCTTAAATTACCTCGTCTACCTCTTGCCTCTGGGCTTTTACCTTTTTCTGTTTCTGCCTATCTTTTCTTTCCTTCTTATTCCATGTCTGACTGTGTGACTGGGTGGCTGGCCCATCATCCTTCTCCTTTTCTTGTTTCTTCTCTCTTTCTCCTTTTCTCTATTCTCTCTGCCTGGCAGCCCCCCCCAATCCTTCTCCTGCCTAGCTATTGGCCGTTCAGTTCTTTAGTAGACCAATCAGGCGTTTTAGGCAGGCAAAGTAACACAGCTTCACAGAGTTAAACAAATACAACATAAAAGAACGCAACACATTTTTGCATCATTATACAAATATTCCACAGCATAAATGAATGTAACACACTTTAAACTAATATTCCATAACACAGTACCAAGAAAAAAAATGTGTTTGCGTGTGTGTGTGTGTGTGTGTGTGTGTGTGTGTGTGTGTGTGTGTATGAGAGAGCATGGAAAGCTGGGTATTGTAATAAATGAGTAGATCCATGAAATTGAGAGTTGTTTGCAGTGTCATGCTTCCAAGTTTTTGTGAGAAGGTGATGAAGGTAGGGAATTTCTGGTCTACTTTCCTAATCTGCCTTTCCCTTAAATAATGGGGTAGTTTAGTAAAAAGAACCTAAGACAACCCTCTGAGTCATATTATGGACGAAGGCTCTGCAAAGTCTATTATCTGGTTTTATCTTTTGTGTTCTTGTTCTCCTTTGCCATGACTTTTATGCACTTGAGAGGACTGTAGCTTCAGGCTTTACTGCACTTCTGAAGTAGTGTCCTGCTTAGAGCTTTATGAGACTCTGTTGGGATGGTGCTGAAGAAGCTATACTGTACACGTGCTGATCCTAGTTCTCTGGGAACTCAGCCTGCTCTTCTACCCAGAGGAGGAATGGCCAGGGATGAGATTTCTTCAAGCCACAGCAGATGGTAAAACTTGGCAGGAGTTTATACAAAGCCCATATGGGTGTCTCAGAGAGACCAGGAGGGGTGAATCATGTATTCGTTTAGAATTGTTTCCACAGCACTTGTTGATGGCATTTAAATAGCAAATGCGATTAAAATTGCAGCCTGGACAAATTTGTATCTACTATGTTTTCATTATGTCAAATTTAGTAGACTTCATCATTTACTTTTGATGTACACAATTAACTAAAGTGCACCATTCTTTTGCTGCTATTCATAATGGATATATCAAGGATGATGGTGTAAGTATAAGCCTTTTTTCAATCAGTACTGTTCTCATAGCACTGACAATGCTGGAACATTGAAAGGAACTGAGTTCAAAAGGTGAGAGCTGAGGACCCGGACTCCTGAAGTTGCAGGAGTTGGCTTTTTTTTATACAGCATGTCAACTGTTCTTTGTAAACTTTAGAACGAATGAAACTTTTATCATTTTTTTTCTTCCCTTTTTTCGTTGTTGTTAAATGCAGGGAAGCCCAAGAAAGGTATGACAGCCTCGTGTGGTATTTTTGTTTCCATAAATATGGAAAGGTCACTGTCAAGTCATCTTTTTGACTTGCTCTGATTTTGAGGTCTACAATGGTGGATGTTTAGTCTGATTGTTCCTTTTATCCAAAGGGGGGGGGGGGAATGCTGTACATTTTTAAGGAACACAATGCTCATGGCAGCTGCTGTTCCTGCAAAGGCAGCTGCATGACTTTTTGTGTGGGCTTTTATAACAAGTTCAGACCATGCAGGAGACACAGATGCTGTGACAGCATTCATTTGTAAGGTTCATTGTAGCCTGACATTCATTGGAGAGGCTACTTAGAGACAAGAGTGGGCATCAAATGTGTGCAGGCTCCGCGCAAAACCTCTCCTTATAAGAGGCCAGGTGGACATACAGGCAAGTGGGTTTGGGAAACTCTGGTGTGTTTGTTTTACTTAAGCTCCTTTGGTAAGAAAGACTTTGGTGGGTGAAGAAAAGTGTAAACACCTGGCTTGAATAAGTAAGATGGCTGGCTGCTGGTGAGGTTAGGGAGCAAGACATAGCATAAGAAAGAACTTGTTATAAAGTTTCATGGGCTGTGCATCCAATAACTGAATGGCATCTCAAATCTGGGTTGATCTAATGATATTTATGTGTATGGGTCTTTTGCCTGCATGTATCCTTGTGCACCATTATATGGGTCTAGTGCCCAAGGATTCCAGAAGAGGGCATAGCTCCTGCATCTGGAGTTACAGAGAGTTGTGAATAGCCATGTGGGTTTTAGGAATGGAACCCAGGTCCCTTTTAAGAGCAGCCAGTGCTCTTAACCAGTGAGTCACCCCTCCAGCTGCTTGAATAGGAAATTTCACCCTAAGTTCTTGAATACCATTTGCTACTGTTTGCTTGAGAAAAATGTTACTATTTTCTGATTGGTGAATATTTGTAAAAGTTTTTTTTCCTTTTGTAGCAAATCTCTTTTTTTCTAACTATGCATGTCTCATGAGCCCTTTTAAAAATCTTCAGTTTTTCTCTCTAATCTTAGATTGAATGTAAAATGTAACTATCATTTATGTTCATCTGCTGTTATTACTAATATGTATGTCTATGAGTGCATGTTGGGGTGGGTAGTTCCCCATTCCCATGTTAGCCTTTCTGACCCTGTATCTTTCCCTTTCTCTGCCTTTCTCTCTCTCCCTTCCTGACTTGTCCCTTCTTCTGGCTGTGGACTGTCTTTAGGAAGAATGAATTCCTCAGCAGGTGAGCTGTGACCGGGGCCTTGTCAGAAGCATACACTATTCCATCATAAGCCCTGGCTGTAATCATAAATCATCCTGGTTTCCACATTAAGACACAGATAGCCACTAAAGATGTATCATATGTGTTTGAAATATGGTGGGAAAACTACATATCCTGTGTGGTTACTTCACAAGAGAACTTTGGGCACCGATAAGCCAGAATTATTGAAATCATCATTAAAAATAAGAAAAATGACAGGTCTTTGTGCTCCAATCTGACGACTTTCCTGAGCAAGGAAGAGGGCCGAGGTGGTTGTTTCCTAGTACATTCTGTGCTATGGAACAAGCCTAGGCATGGCTTCTTCCTTTGCAGACCTTAGAGCTACCTCTCCACACAGTACATTCAAGAGCCTTTGTTTTTATTTTTTTAAGCTCTTCTCATTCCCGAACATTGTCCTTGCTATATAACTGGGGGAAAAAACAACCACAAAACCAGATGTACGTGGGTTGAGAAGCTCTGGAGTTTCCTAAGTTAGCTCCCTTTCTCCATCCCCAAAAGGAGATGAATTTCTGCTTGAACGCTCAGATAGCTGAAGTTCAGAGGTGAAAGGTGAATTCATTCAGTGCCAATCTTATGATGTCTTCGGGTTACGTAAGCAGGCGCACTGCTGTGAGCAGGACACCCTCATCTCCCTCACAGAGCCTCCCTGACAGTTTGTGGCTGCTGCACTGCCTCTCTTGACCCAGCAGTCCTGGGGCTGCCACTCTCTGAAGCTCTCCAAGCTCCGTTCTGCTCTGGTTTCCTCTACAAAAAGTACCCATGCCTTTGGATGATCAGATCTGAGCTCCAGTCCCCAAACCAGCCCACTTGCATGCCGTTCTAAGATTATCTATCTATGCTCTCGTTTATTGATTCGTTGGTTTCCTTTATTTAAAAAATATTGTTATTTATCCCAGGTTGACCTGGAACTCACAATTATTGTACTGCCTCAGCCTCTTGAGTGTGGTTACAGGTACACACCCACCAAGCCACAGCCATGCCCTTATTTGTAATGGTGAGGGTATTGTTTTGAAAATTGTCTGGCAGAGAATGCCATCTCAGGTTGACAATTGTAAGAGACAACAACTCTTGCCGGTTGGTGGTGTTGAGTAGCTTGGTGAAGTGAACCTCCTGTTCACACTGGAAATGCTTTCATTACCCAGAGGCTTTGTCGTTCAAGCTACTGTAGAACTTTAAGATCCTATTCTGCTATTGAAATGACTGTGCAAGCCCCTTGCACAAAGAGCAAAACTCAGCAAATTTTGGGTTGGTCTGGGGAGCTGAGGTCCCTGAGCCACAGGGTGGCTCACATTGTAGTGTGGTTGTTCATTGTGCACATGCCTGAGAATTCTGGGTGTTTTATTTTCCTACCCCTCTCACCTGAAGCTATAAAGTCATTTCTTAGTCTGTGATATTTCTGAAGAAAACAAAACAAAACCCAGAATTCTGGAAGATTGGAGAGGCAAGCTATGGGTCACTTCTCCATGAGAAGAACGAGCCCTTCCTTTTTTTTTCTTTTCTGTCCCCAGAATGTGTTAATTGCTCCTCTAGATTGACTTTTCCTCACTGAAGAAAGCTCTTTGTGAGAGGGTGGGAGGAGGGGTTGGGATAGAAATCACAGCCAGGGATGTAATTCTCATATGGTCTAAATTACATGAATGTCTTTTGAAGGACCTGTCTTCCATGTCGTTGATACCAGTGTGAAGGCTTTCTATGCTTCAGCATTGTCTAAAAGTCATAAGGAAATAATTGCGTGTAGCCTTTTCAAATAATTTCTCTTGTCATTTTCCCTTCCTTTCCTAATGAATATCTGGAAATGATGTAAAAGGAACAATTAATAATTCCAAAACTTCAAATGTAAAAGGTAAATATCTGAGGGATGACTTCCTTGCCTTTCTGTTAAACAGTGACACAGAGGGCACACTAGGAATGCTTGGCTTTGTGACGCTGTGTGCACTGATCCCTGCTGTAAGGATGTTGTGTCTGCCTCCCAGTGTGCCTCTGTGCTTTACCTCTTTCCCCAGGTCCCTAAGAAGTGTCTGTGATTTATAACAGCAGATCGGGTGCAGAAATCTCATTTTCCTATAGGTACATCCATTTGAATAGCACAGTTTCACATAGGCTTCCAGAACCCTACAAATACAAAGGGCACAGAAATACGCATGCCACTCATAAATTTTATAGAGCCTTTGAATAGATGATACTTTATTAAGGCATCATGGGTGAGGCTTTTATTTCTAAGCAAATGTAGGTTAGCAGTTGTAGAAGCTGTTTTGCTTGGTTTATTTTATGGGTTTTTGTTGTTGGTGGTGGTATTGTTGTTTTATTTATTTTTTTATTTTTTTTTTTTTGTTTTATTTGTCTCCTTTAGGCCCATTTTCCCCCCTTAATTAAAATCCTCATTGAAAGGTAGTTCCCAGAAAAGATGCCATGTGAAGTGGTCTCGTAAACTCTTAAAAGGCCTGCTGTTAAATCTCTGGTTAATGGGAAAGAGATTTTTCTCTTATCAGACAAAAAGATTAAACTATGGGAAAACATTTTGATGAACTTGGGGATTTTTCAGTTCTGTCCCTGCTTCCTGTGTATGTACGGCAGAGAATTGAAAAGAAGGTAGTGTGGTGTTTAATACACAAAGGTAGCTATAGCAATAACCCCTGGTAAGGCAATGACCTCATATGCCAGCTGTCAGAGTACAAGGGGAAAGAAAATGCCTTTTATTTACGGTGCTTTTGATCCTGTTGACACTCACATTTTCAAATAGTTAGCAGCAGTTAGCTAAGGGCTGACTGTTAAAGTGGGAAAAGGAAAGCAGCATAGCAAGGAGAAGGAGCCTGTCCATCGCAAGGATTACTGACCCTGAGTATTTTAAATAAGTAATTGGCAGACAAGAGAAATTGGAGGAGAAAGAGAGAACAAAAGGCAGAGAGAGAGAAAGACTATGAAAGAGACAAATGCCGATTGTATCTGAAACAGATGGAAACATTACAGACACTCTGAAAAACACACATTTCTCAACTCTTACTCCTGCAAAATCCACTTGCTGGTTTGTGAATGTTCCTAAAATACAGATGCAGTTGCAGGAGTGACTGTCCTATGATGCTGACATTGCACTGGGCATCACGTTACCTTCATTTAAACACAGATATCTCTAGAGGATTCTGAGCCCTTAGTTGTGCTTCTGTTTCTGGGGACTGTGCATGCATATGTGCATGTGTGTGCATGCATATGTGTGTATATGTCTTTTAATGTCCTGATGTATTGCTATCAGCTCTGCTGAGTTGTAGGGATGGGATTTAAGAAGTGCCAAGTGATCCCACTGACAAATAAAATCCCTCACATGATCACTTCTTTCAAATTCTTGCTCACACTGGGCATGACATTGTTTCTTTGATCTTCTTGACTTCAGACTATTTTAGGCCAGTGTCCAGATTTCACATGCAGATGTTTCTCGTTGCTGGCTTGAGTGTGTAGAGTTGTGGGATTCTGAGCTTGATAAATGAGACATATTTACATATTTATGGCTTTCTCCTTAGGTTATAATCACCAACAGATGAGTGAAGGACAAAGACAGAAACCTGAATTTTACAGCCGCACAGCATCTGAGTCAAATGTCTACTTGAATAGTTTCCATTACCCAGATCACAGCTACAAGGACCAGGCCTATGACACGTTGAGCCTGGACAGCTCGGATAGCATGGAGACCAGCATTTCTGCCTGTTCTCCAGACAATATCTCTAGGTAAGGCTTGATGAAAACCACCTCCCAGTTTCAAGCATAAACTCATCAGTTTGAGACAAAATGTATATTATAATTAGATATAAAACATACAGTGCAACACTGGATACCTGTTTTTTCTGACCCTTGTGTTTATTGACAGTCTAAATAAAGAGCAAAGCCAATGCCAGCTCCAGTCATGTTCTGGTAGTCATGAAAATGATGTTTCGACAGAAAGAGAAGGCGAAGGCACCAACAACTGAGTAATTCTATCACTCTACACATGGCTTTTTGTGACATAATAAACCACAAAACCAAGCTTGTGTCACAAGAATTTCAGAATGGAATTACTTCTTTAATAGACATATAATTTTGGGATATTTTAATGCATAGTTTAAAAAATCGTCAGCACAGCAATTTTTGTTTTTAGTCCTTGATTGTTGTGTGTACTAGCTTCAAGACAACTCTAAGGCCTGCTTCACAGAACACCTTCCAGATAGTCTCTGTACTGCTTTGTTCTGTGGACTTCATCATGGTGTCTTCCAGCATACGGAGTAAAAGCTTACCTTAATGTAATATGCTTTTTAAAATTTTCAGATTTATTTATTTTTATTTTATGAATATGACTGTTTTTCCCTGCAAATATATCTGTACTCTGTGTGTGCCTGACTCCTTTGGAAGCCAGAAGGGGGCATCAGATACCTTGGAGTTACTGGCAGGCCTATACACAGTTAATTAGTTAGTTAATTACTATATGTAGCTACTACATATAGTCAAGATAGGTGCTGGGAATCTAACCCAGGTCTTCTGGAGGGGCAAAACATGCTCTTAACCAGTAAGCCATCCATCCAGCCCATAAGATGTACTTTCAAGGTAGTTATTGGCATTGGAGCGGGATTCTACTTTATATTCTACTTTTGTTGGCATTTTCTACTTTAGGTTCATTTTTTTTTTTTAACATTTTGAGTTAAGCCCTTAGTGATATCTGACCATGAGCAAAAGTTATCTGCAACTGCCAGCACAATAGGACCAGTCCTGGGTAAAACAGCTGTGGACAGTAATGGGGCTGTGCACAATGACTTACCAGAAATGGTAACTCTGCAGGAATACTGTCATACAGAGATCTAAGGGACAGATGTGTCTCACCAGACACACACAAATAACTATGTGAAATGATGAATATGTTAATGAATTTTATTTTTGTAATCATTTTACTATATATGCAAATACGATATTATCACATTTTATACCATAAAGATGTGTCAGTTAGACTCATACTCGATAAAGCTGAAAACGACAAGTAAACAAACAAAAACAGTAAATAATAAAATCTAAATGAACATAAATTGTATAAAATGTGACAAGTGAGGTTAGTTATGGTGAGTTTCTTTTGTGTATAGGTGTATGTGTGTGATGTTGAGTATAAAACCCACAGCTTCATGTACCCTAGGCAAGTGCTCCACCATCTATAGCCCCAGTCCTAAGTTTTTAATGGGGGGTGGGTTGAAGAACTGTGAGTTATTTATTTGTGACACAGTCATACGAGCGTCACCATGGAAAGCAGCACGGAATATGCATATATTTGTATGCTCTTGTATGGCCTGCGGCACATAACATCCTCAGCTTTCTCAGTTGGGTCAGTCATGTTTGTTCCCTTTCCATCTATAAGTTAGCAACTTATACTTTTGTATTTTGACCAACAGCTGTTGGAAAGAATAGTAAAAAGGGAAAAAAAGAAAAGAAAAAAATAAAGTCATTGTATTCTGTTTCTCAGGGTAAAGTACCTGGGTAAAAATTGGCCCCAACAGATACTGCACCCAGTTGTTAGGCCTGTGAGATTCCAATGTCTCTTAGGCAGTTCCCACTCCCTTGTCTGCTCCTAGTGGGACTAACAGTTTTGAGAAGATAACCTATGTGCTCTGAGTTAATAGGGTCCTTCATCTCTTCAGAATAGGAGCCATCTTATGTTTAATTTTTGCCAAAAATAATTGAGGCTGGATGTGGTGTCTCACACCTGTAAATCCCAGCTCTTAAAAGTCAAGGTAAGAAGTTGGTGAGTTCCAGGCCAGACTGGGCTACATAGTGAGACTGTGACTCAGAGGTTCATACTGTCTTGGGTAGATGATTCAGTCCATGTAGTACTTGCCATACAACACTGGGATTTGAATTTGATCCCTATTACCTGGATATGGATGGATGGATGGATGGATGGATGGGTGGGTGGGTGGGTGGATGGATGGGTGGGTGGATGGATAGAGATAAAGAGAGATGATAGGTAGATGACAGATAGGTAGATAGATAGATCACACACACATACACACACACATACATACATAAATACATAGAAAGATGCCAGGTGTGGCAGCACAGGTCTGGCATCCCAGTAAGGAGAGGCAGAGCCAGATCCCTGGGATTAAAGAACCAGCCAGTCTAACTGGGAAGCTCTAAGAAGGTTTGGGACTCTCACAAAGCTAAGTAGAGGGCTCCTGAAGAACACCATCTCTGGTCTCTACACACATGTGCGAGAACACATGTATCCCACACACACATACACACACAGGTGTCCACGTACATATATTTAGTCATGCTTTATATGATGTACTCTAATGACCTGAAGGGCTCTGTGTATTCCCCTTTGTACAAACTTTTATTTTTATACACTTTCTATGAATGACAAACAAAACAGCCTGTCCATTCTCAAATGAGCCTAGAAACAAGGTAGGGGCTTGAGTGAGCACAGAGCACTGTGCAGGACACAGCAGGGCTCTCCATGAATGAAACATCTGGATATACGACTTCTGACCTAGACCCTGGCTGTTCTTGCAACTCACACTCTTGTTTTTTTCCCTTCACTTGTTGGGGTGGTGTCGTTTCTAAGATGTATTTCTTTTACAGTTCTTGAATCCCTTTGTGCATTTTCCCCACTAATTAACAGGGGAGGGAAGGCTCTGACCAAAACTGACCACCCCTTACTCAGCATGCCTGTACAAGTCACTTTGACACTGGTATCATTTAAAAAGTAAAAGGCCCACACATACAAAGTACAGCAAGCTACAGGGGTAACACATATTCCTCAACTGAAGACCGTGACTTCAGACATTAGGCATCATTTACATAGACCGAGATGATAGTCTAGTTCATAAGACAATGTGAGAGTCAGTAGCTGAAGGGAAGCTCACATGGCTGTCACTGTTAGACTGGCTGTCGCTGTTAGATGTCAAGGCTGCATTTTGGATGCACACTTCATAAGATTCAGCTTTGCCTTCATTGCTTCTAACCGGTTTACACTGGTCTTGTCTTGCATGTCCATTTTTGACTCCTATACTGAGATCAGTCAATCTTAAGACCAATGACTCATGTGTAATATCCTTCAAATTGTATGTTTTGATTGTGACATGAAACCTGACTCTGTGTGTATGTGTGACGTACACACATACATACACAGAGAGAGAGAGAGATCTGATATGTAATTTTAGTGTGTGTATCTGAGAGACTTATCAGGCTGAACAAATGTGGTTTTCTAAAAATTTATTTTCATTAATTCTTTGGGAATTTCACATATGCATACAATGTATTTTAATCACAATGCCCTCCATGATTCCTCTCCTTTAGCAAATATCCTTAAAAGTCTTTTTTTTATTCGCATCAGTGCCAGCACATCTAATATTGCCAGGATAGAAGAAATGGAGAGACTCTTGAAACAGGCTCATGCGGAAAAGACCCGGCTACTTGAATCTAGGGTAAGGCAGAGAGCTCCTGCCAGGAGCTTGTGATGGGTATGGGGCGAGGAGCCCTACACTTGCCAGCACTCCTTGAAGGCCCTGACTGAGCATTGCGAACTTGGGTAGCCACTCAGCCTCCTTTCCTATCCAAATGGAAAGGTGCAAGAGAGGTGGCTTCAGGGCCCTTTGCTGTGCTTTTATGCCCAGGAATTTCACGTGTGTGTCTGTGTTTTTACAGAGAGCGAAAAGGATAATGGAGGATTTCTACCATGTTTCCCCCTTGGTGGCCATGTAGATGTTTTCTTGAGGGAATTGGAAAAATGATATTTCTTTATGTGGACTCTTGTCCTTCCCAACTCATGCTGACCTCACTATTGTGAAATTCAAAACCCCCACATTATTGTGAGTTTATTTCAGGCCAGAATCAGAACTTCCTTAGGAATCCCCACCCCACCCCCAACGCCTTTGCATCCTGCCCTGAGGGCACCTCCTTTCCTTTTCCACTTCCCACAAAGCTTCCTCTGTGACCTCCAGCCAGGAAGCTACAGAATAATAACAGGAACTGGAAGGACCTGTGGCGGTCACCCAGGACAGTCTCCCAGAGAAAAGCCTAAACTTCATGGCTAGTATTGCACGACAGTTTGCAAGGAAGAATGAAATGCCTGTTTGTACTTACAAGCCCAGTTTTCACCAAAGACTAGTATTTAATTGTTGGCATAAATGACTTTGGGAGCTGTGCAGAAGGTGATCATGGTTTATGTTAGTCTAGGCTATATACTTTAAGAAACTAGGATACAACATGAAAATTGTCTAATGATAATTGGAGTTTGAGTATTTATTAGCTGGTCCCTTCAAGTGTAGGTATCATGTCTTCAAGTAATTCTATATATGATAATTAGGAACGGGAAATGGAAGCCAAAAAACGAGCGCTGGAAGAAGAAAAAAGACGCCGGGAAATCCTGGAAAAACGACTGCAGGAAGAAACCAGCCAGAGGCAGAAGTTAATAGAGAAAGAAGTGAAAATAAGAGAAAAACAAAGGGCACAGGTTGGTCCGTCAACGTGGATGCATACGTGCAGGTTGCCCCCTGATGGTCATTTTGTAGAAGACATTCATTTTGTCTGAATACCTAGTGCTCAAGAGAATGGTTAAGATGTATGTGGGTTAGTACGCAGGCTGTGCTCATTTTAGAACTTCTAGAGAACTGCCAAGCAACTGACACTTTTCTCTACTCACATGTGACTCACATGTTCTATTCCCTTGTTCAGAGAGAGAGAGACTTCCATCTATTCTCTGGATGCATTTCAAAGAAGAATATGTTTTGTACTGCTTTGACTATTGCTATTGGAGTAGTTTTTAAAAACACACATGGGGGACCAGAGAGATGGCCTGGCAGTTTAAGAGGACTTCTTTCTCTTCCAGACTATTGGAGTTCTGCTCCCAGCCAGCACTCATGTTTGACAGCTCACAAACTGCCTATTCCTTTAACTTCAGCTCTACGGGGCCCGATACCCAATGGACTCTTCTGGAACAGAACTCAAGTGCATATTTACACACACACACACACACACACACACACACACATACACACACACAATTAAAGGTTAAAAAATCAAATTAAAAATGTTAAAATATATATATATGTATAAATAGGTAACAGCTTGGAATACATATATACATATATGTATGTACATATCTTATAATGCATATATATATATATTATCATGCAAACTAAAAACTGTGATGGAGGATATCAGGCAATATCTAGAAGCAAACTTTCCAAAACAGGATAAACTTAAATTGTACAGCCCAGTTTCCTAGTGTGGTAATAGTATCCTCTTTTTTTCTCTAACCACATATGTCCCCTTTCCTATACCAATCTATAATACTGCTCCTTCAGTTAACAAACAGCCAAATTTAGGAAAAACATCCATTTGGTTTAGCTCTCTTTCTGGGTCAATGTAGATTTAAAATCCCTGCTCGTTTCACTCTAGCTGCTCCATCATGTATATTTCCTGAGGCTAAAGATTTAAAATACTGCAGCATGTAAAGCTTAATCATTCATCAAAGTCGGTCATTCATCCAGTAGACTCAAAGGCATCATTTCCCTCATCTGCTCTGGTTGCTGCCCGTTAGTCCTACAGTGCCTGGCTGCTGTCTTTAAATTTTTATGTGGACTGGGACTTTGGCAGCTGCCTTACAGGGAAGGTAAAACACTGAGGAAAAATGGAAACGGAAATGGATCCTTTCATTGACCTATATTCTGACCTCTGATGGTCATCCATAAAGACAGTGAAGGTCATCCATGCCTGTTTAACATCTGAAGTCAAACCAAAGGGCAGAATTCTATTTTAAACTTGATTATAAGCTTTTCCTCCAACTATACGATTAGATCATTTCCTCAGGGCCAAAGCATGGAATTATTTAGCATAATTTTAAAGAGAGAGGAAGAGAGAGAGAGAGAGAGAGAGAGAGAGAGAGAGAGAGAGAGAGAGAGAGCATTAAGAAGCAGCATCCGTGGTGATCTGTGCTTCCTGGATGATGTGAACCTTGGCCCTCATCATTAGGAAAACAAGACATCTGTGTACGTTCCCTGGGGCGTCTGCTCCCATACAGCTTCCCACATTAGCTCCAGGATCGATTCTACCCTCAGTTCATTTTAACTTCTCTTTTCAAAGAATATACCTTAACTCCGCGGGATCTTCTGGGGGTTATGCCTACCAGACAGTGTCTGTTCGATCAGGCTGTGTGTGGATGACCTTAGAACTGTATTGTGTTGTGGTGGGGAAGGAGCAGCTAGATGGCAGCATGTCTCATTCCCTATATGGCTTCTGGGCTGACTTCTTTGATGTTCTACTTGTAAGGTCTTTTCTGTCCCTCTCAAGGAGTAGAATCAACAGGCCTGCTTTCAGGCACCCCTTTCTCACTGAGTACCCTGCTTAAATGTCTGCTGCTTAGGCTCCAGGTGACAACTGCTTTGTTTACCTTGGGTCCTTGTGAATTACTTGGCAATTTAAGGCTTCGGCTCTCTCTCATCTAACATATATGATCTGAAGTGAAACTGTTCTTTTTTCCAGGCTCGTCCTCTGACTCGCTATCTGCCTGTCCGGAAGGAAGACTTCGATTTGCGGAGTCATGTGGAGACGGCGGGCCACAATATTGACACCTGTTTCCATGTGTCAATCACAGAGAAGACTTGCCGAGGATACCTCATCAAAATGGGTGGAAAAATTAAAACGTGGAAGAAACGCTGGTTTGTTTTTGACCGGAATAAGCGGACATTTTCTTATTATGCAGGTGAGTGATAAAACAAATTGAAGCAATGCATTCAAATCTACTAAAAATAAAAGGAAATTGAAATTCATGATCTAAACCAGAAAATTTTCGAGGCTGAGACAGTAGGATTCATTTGAACCCATGAATGTGAGACTAACCTAGGCAACATGGTTAGACTGTCTCAAAAAGAAAAGAAACAGAAAAAAAAGGAAGGAAGGAAGGAAAAAAAAAAAGAAAAAAGGAAGGAAGGAAAGAAGGCTGATATATAAAATAATGGCAATGATAGTTTGGCAGGAATACATTATATTTTGTATCCATATTTTTACAGTTGAATATGTTATGAATTTTATTTTTTACAAATAGAAATCATGTGACATTAAAAATGTGAATCAATCTATTCTATTTCTGAAATAACAGCCCAAATACATATTAAATAGAATGTATATTTACATTAAATTATTGCCCTTTGAACCACGAGGCCAGAGAAAATACCCCATTAATATATATTTACTTTTTGCCATATGTCCTATTTAGATTACACAGAGCCAAGCAGCCCTAGTTGCCAGTCATTGAGCTGTGCCTTGTAAGGTACTCGGACCTTTCAAGTATAGAGAGTATAGCTCATCAGTAAACTAGGGAATAAGAAAGCATTCATTACGTGTTGAAAGCAGTTTGGGAGTCTTCCATGCTTAACCGTGGGAAGCACATTCTACTGAATCTTATGAAAACAGAACTGGTTATAAAAGAGTCTGTGGTGAGGCACAGTTGTGCATAACTGCAGTCTCATCGCTCAAGGGATGAGAACAGAATGGTGAGTCTGAAGCCAGCCTGGGCTACATAGTGAGAAACCCTGTCTACAAGCAACAAAATAAACGCGTTAGCATCTAATTTCCTTGTGCACTGAATGTGAAACAAGCCCATTACAGGCATTAGCATAGTCTGTCTCTTCAGCTGCTAAGAAGGGGTGGTGTACCACCCCGGTTCCCATATTTCGGGGTCACTGTGGAAGCACTTAGGAGAGCATAGTCAGAATTACAATTTGCACTGAGCATGGGATGAGAAGCCAGAACCAATGGATAAAAGGAAATATTGCCCAAGGAGTCCCAGGCCTGGGGTGCAGAAGCAGTTTGAGACCCACACCTTTCAGTGAGGGGCTCCAGTTAGCTCTGAAGTTGCTGGCTAGAGCAAATGGCCTGGCCCTCATAGGAGCCTTTTTTTATCTGGAGTTTCATAAAGGTCGACAGTAGCAACCTCAGTGCAATAGGAAAGATACCTGCTTCATAAAAAATCCAATCTAGCATCCATCAACACATAGGCACAGTTGTGTGGCAATCTAGTATTTATAGACAGCCTCACTCAGAATGTTCCAACAGAGAAGATCAAAGAAAGGCCTTCGAAGAGAGAGCATCTTCATTACCCCATGTTTTTCTAGTCTGTGAGCCTATTTCCAGTTTTGTGTATATCAATCAGGTATGTGGTTCAGGGACCCTACAAACTTCTTTAAACCTCCCTCCCTCTAACCCATATAAGACCTGCTTCTACTGAAACTCTGGGTAGTTGATTTTTCTGTTTTATTTTAAGCAGCAAGTTTCTGGCATATTCAAAGCCCTAGTACCCAAACTGAAAAGTAATAGATTCCTCCAGCTCTTTTGCATTCACATGGGAAGTGACTGAGCTGTGGAACGGCCTTGGGTAGATGCTGGCTTGGCCCTGTTCACAGCTGTCAATCATTAGCTGTATGTGCTCTACATGGCCCTGCCCCCATCCCTTTTCCAAACACCCTCAAGCATAGGCAAAGATCCATCTCTAACCACTCACAATGACGCAGCTCAGGCTAGCCTTGACCCTACAAAAGCCACACACACCCCTTGGCTTATCATCAAGGTAAATGGCCTCACGTGTAGATACAGCTAACACGCATGCTGAAAACCTTTAAAGAGCACTGGGCCTCTGTCATGCGTGACCTTGCTCTTCAAGATGAGCTCAGCTCTTCAAGAGAGCCTCTAGAGAAAACAGGCCTAGAAGAGGTCTGTAAGCTGAGGGGCTAATGCTGCTGAGAGAGATAGTGAATTAAAGTATCTCACCCACATCCGTCCCTGATCCCTCAGTTCACAGTACAGTGAGAAGTTCATGTTTTTTCAGAGTGCATTTTCCCTGATGAGATGGCCTGAAAACAAAACGTCATTCCCCAGTTTTCTGCCCACTGGGAACACTGGCATTTTACTTTGTCTCCAGATTTTAATCTTACATGTGTTGGGAGCAAATAAGGTGTTACTGTATTCCCTCAAATTAACTGCAGGATCTTTTCCAAGAACTGTGTGAAAGTTACGCTGACCTTCTCTCTCAACTGACTCTGGCTGGAATCCACTGAGCATGATATTAATTAAATCAATATTATCCAATGAAGAACCAAAGTAAACATAAGCAACTATGGTCCCTGGTCAGTTATGTTAGGGAAGACTGGGTTAAATGTAACTTAGATATAGGTCTGTATTCTGGGCCAGTGTTTATGAGCCAGCTCTGTATTATTAGTGGGGAAAGGGAGGCGCTTATTCAGTAAAAAATACTTACATTCAATGAAGCCTGAATACGAAAAGTCTCTTTCCTGCCATGTGTTCTGGTCTCCCAATGGTAAACCTAAAATAGATTCTATACATTGTGTATACATCACACATATGCACACGTGCACACATACAATTTGATTTTCTTACTATGCTAAAGCTAAAAACCTTATGGCCATGGACTGTTAGAGAAAGCTATGTCTGAGTTACCTTCCTAACTGCTTTTACACAGTTTGACTCCAGAGTTATCCATTCTGCTCATGTCACAGCATGGAAGATATTTCCTTGTGAATGTGTGCAGGCACTGCCATTGTTTCAACAGCTAAGGTGACCCGCTGTGTGGCTAGAAAGTCATTCATCAGTCTCTTGTTCAGACTTCTTGTGTCAGTCAACACAGGCCCAGAGCAACCGCTGCTTGTGACTTCATTGCTTGCAATCAAGTTTCGAAGTAAAACTCGAGAAGAGAGTCTGTGCATCTTTAGCTGGGTTGTTTTTCTGGTTGCTCTCTAAAGGGAGTGGTCTCTCCCGTGTTTCTCCCAACAACTGTTGACAGCTGCTTCCCTTCTCCTCATACCTACACCCTCAGAATTTAATAGGACACAGAGTGGTGGTGATTGACTGGTTGGTTGTTTCAGTTGCTATTTTGTTTTGTTCTTTAATCTCAGTGCTCAGCAGGGAGAGAGAGGCAGGCCTGTAAACTTGAGGGTAGCCTGGTCTACATAGTGAGTTCTAGGGCAGCCTTGGCTATGTAGAGAGACACTGCCTCAAAATAAATAAGCAAATAAATAAATGGCCAAATGCATTTAAAATAAAGAAAACATTAACCTTATTCTTGGACAGTTTCACACATGTGTAAGATGTATTGCTATCAATCATCCTTGTATTTACCCTGTCTTGTCCTCTACTGATCTCCTTCCCACATTCATGGCTTTTTATTTTGTGACCCACTGAGTTTAACCAAAGCCATCTGTGTGAGCAGGGGTTTGGGGCTGTCCACTGGAGCCTGGTGGGCTCACGTAGGTTATCTGAATTAATCTAAGATAATTTATTGTTAGATAAATATTTTAATGAGGATAATTAATCACGAACCTGAGGTTTTTCCTGTTCATCGGTGGCACTAAAGTACTTCACACTCATATATCTTTGCAGACAAGCATGAGGCTAAATTAAAGGGAGTGATATACTTTCAAGCTATCGAAGAAGTGTATTATGATCACCTCAAGAATGCTAATAAGGTAAATATCAATTTTCTCAATTTCTGCAACTTTTTCCCCTAGTGCCCTTTGTACTCCAGGCCACTGCTTTATCCTCAGCCCCTTTTCATGTTCTGTTTCTGAGACAGGGTCTCACTGTCATAAGCCACACATTGGGGTGACATCTGTTGGGGTTCAGCCTCCACAAAATTTGCACGTTCCAGGGTAGAGCAAGAGGATTAGAATCATTAAGCAAAAGGAACAGAGATATGAGAGAAGTAAGAGACAGAAACATAGAACAGCACTGGGAGGGAAATTCAGTGAACACTGAACCTGCCTGCATTTGTTTTCCACATGCTTATATACTCCACTCCAAAAGAGAAGGGGAGGCAACAGACTTCCAAACATGATATAAGGAACAGACCAAGTATCCTGCAGGCAGCCAGTCCCTGGAACCTTCTGCCAATCTCCTCGGAAGGAGCAGGAATAGCAAGATGGAGTGGATCCACCTCTATACTCAAAATACTAATTAACCACACACTGGGTCAGGATCTCTTGTTCGTAGCCACGCTTATTGTCAACAACTTTGAGAGAGCAAGAATAAGCTCAAACTCTCTGACCTTAGTCAAGGAGGAATAGGCTCACATCTGTGGGCCCCCACAGTCTCACTATATTGCCTGGACTGGCTTTGAACTTGCAATGCCCCTGCTTCAGCCAGCCTCCTGAGTAGGTGGTGTTATGAGCATCTACAACTAATACTTGATAATTTCTGCAATTTGAATATAATCATGTTAGGTTATTTGGGGATTTTAAATGATTTAGAGGTTGCTGTCTCACATGATGGACAAAATGTTAGAACACCGCTGCAAATTAAAATTGAAAACACACTGGGTAAATAAATGGTCACTGTTTAGGGACAAAGTCATGGTGACATAAGGAAAGGTGTAATGGCCTGGGAGACACTCATAGGCTGCTATGCAAGCATTTTTGGAGGGAACTATTCTAAATCTAATATATATTATATATAAATATATATGTGCAAATCATAACGTATCAGGACCTTTAAAAGGTCAGGAATAACCACTGTTATTCTCCCATCAGCTAGACACCATGCTTTACCAACTAAATTAGTGAATCTGTGAGCTCTGCATGAGATTTCTTATAGAAAAGCCAGACAAATGGCACATCCTGAGGAAGGGGGAAGGGGTGGAGGGGAAAGTTGTAGTGTAGCATAAAAAACCTTTATAAATTTCTGTCAAGGGCAGCTTTGAAAGCATAAGAACCTTCACATGCCATTGCTAATGTTCAGCTTTCCAGTGTCTCTTGGATATTCTGTTCTTGTTTTGAATTGCAGAGTCCAAACCCACTACTCACCTTTAGTGTGAAGACACACGACAGAATCTATTACATGGTGGCTCCTTCCCCGGAGGCCATGCGGATCTGGATGGACGTTATAGTGACTGGAGCAGAAGGATACACGCACTTCCTGTTGTAATGAACTCCGGCAATGGTCCACTTCAGGGCAGACTCTCGCCTGAATGAAGCCATATCCGGTCTCAGATGGCAAGGCCCCACAGACGTCGCTTTAGCTGCGTGCACTCAGAACTCTTCATACTGGGAAGCCTTTTGGACAAAAGAAAACAGGGCTCATAGTGACAGAACTGCAGCCCCAGCCCCCTTGACAAAACAAAACCAAAATACTATTTTCATTTAGATGCGAATTTCTCATACACTCTCTTTATCGGTTGATGTTGGTTAAATACACTGAACGGTTTACACGATGTCTGTAAATATGTACTTAGAAATATACTATTTTAGCACCCAAACCATTACCATTAGTAATCAGCTGCCTTCTTTGTAGGAAGTAGCATCTTATAAAAATGAGCAAATAATAATTTAGAAGGCAACATATTTTAGACATTTTGCCTTAATTTTTAAATACTTCCCCCCAAACCAAAGACATGGCTTGCCTCCTGTTTAACATCAGTGTTACTCTTTCAATATTCTTTAAAATGGTATTGTGATGTCAATTCTGTAGTGCCTCCCACCACAGAAGCTACTGTGCACTTATAGTAAACCAGGTTCTTAAAAATTTTTGAAAAAGGAAAAAAAAGCTCCTTGTTTTTAGAAACAATAAACCTGCAATATCTGGCAGTTGTAATTAAGGAGAATGCTTAGTGGGGGCAGCCTGTTCTGTTGAAGATTTATTCATTCCTGGTGCTAAGAATAAAAGCAACCAGCAACCAATTTTCTTTAGACTGCCTGCTTCCTCTTGCTCATGGGGCAGAGCTGTTAACTGCACCCTGACATGGCATAACTATGAAGGCATCTTTGGTTCACTGAAAAACAAAACCATTAAAATATCCTTATTTTGAAGACAACCAAAATTCAAAGTAATGTTCTCTATGCTATATCTTTTTACTTCTGTCTCTACAGATAGCCTTGTTTCTACAGCTATTTTTTTAATGAAATGACTTCGGGCAAGTCCCTTTTATAATCGTTCTCCAAGTGCCATTTATTTTAGTTGTTGTGTTTTGTGTTTGTAAGTATGAATGAACTCTTTCTGAATACATGCCAAATGGCTAGAGGTAGAAAATAATGCCATTACTTACTTGTACACGTGAAATGATTAGAAATGTCCACAAAACTTTGTCAGGCCTGATTGGGTACAATTTTTTTTTTAAATTTACAGTGTACTTTTATACCTGTATACATGTTACCATTAATAAGATTTTGCAACTGGATGATGCCAGGTTTTACTTGAATAATGAGGGAGAAATAGCATGACTGTACGAGGTATTTTTCAGCTGTGATTTCTGTAGCAGTCCCCGTCAACTCTTGTGATCTAAAACATTAAAATGCAATTGTGAAGATCTGGTCAGCTGATGTAAAGACACAGCTTTTCTGTACTGTACTTTCCCCAGAGGACGGTAAGGGTATTCTAATCAGTTTGCATGTCTGAACCTTTTAGATATGTGTGCTAAATGTATTGAGTTTGGATTAAAGTGTTGACCTGATTTCACATTTGAAAGTAATCTCTCCTCTCTCTCTCTCTCTCTCTCTCTCTCTCTCACACACCTATCTGTAACATAACAGAGGATGAATTAATCAGGAAAAGTTAGCAGTAGAATCTACATAACAGCAGATATGCACTGACATTGATTACATTCCTATCACTGACAAAATGAGGTACACGCTGAACATCTTACATGTCAGTCTCATCCATTTGTATTGATTAGCTATTGCTTCCCTAGAAGGTGCAATGCAAACAGGAAGGAAAGTTTGAGGCTTCAATGGGTGGGGACCTCTTCTGGGTGTCAGAGAGAGGAGCTGCCTTCAAAAAAAATGTCCTTTTACTTTTGTATGCTGATGAAAGGAACGGTGACCAAGAAAAACCTTTACAACTGTTTGGCTTCAAGCTCACTGCTGTCAGGGAAACGACAGTGCCACGAAGCCACTTAGGTTTCTGATTTGTTTTGCTGGTAAGAGTGGATTGAGAGAGGAATCCATGGGTTCCCCCCTTTTATGTGTATATACAGTACTTCCTTCGTTAGGAAAAAAATCACATAATTTTCCAAATTCTGCTGCATATATAAAGTACAAGGAGACACTCAAAAAATAGAGTGCAGAAAGGGATGGGGCTAGCAACATCAAGGATAAGTTTGTGCTGTTAAGATACAAGAGTGAGGTAGAATTCTTGAATAAAATTACCTTTCTGACTCGGTTCTTTGGCATCTCTATCTGTCTTGGTCCTATATCCGAACTGGCAAAATGGGTCTGTGAAAACTTCCATTTTGACCCTGGCCGTAGATCATACCAATGACTTGAGAGACAGTGACTGGCAAACAGTTTTGTTGACACCGAGCTAGCAGGAGGAAGCAGAAGAGCTTTCATTCAGATTCCATGGGATTTGTGGGAATTTCATTTTAGCATATCCAGGTGGGTACTTGGCTACTTCATGCAAGAATGAACTCCCTTGATGTTTCGGTGCTGTTCACAATCATGAGGAGTCCCTATAACCTCAAAAGGGAACATACAGCTATGATCTGTTCCTCAATGTCTTCTCATGTTTCCAGACAAAGATGACTTTGATTAAATAATTTAGGAATGGGGCATAAGTAAGTGAAGCAAAACCAAATGATTCTTAAAATATATATATATTTATTTAAAATATATAAAAATATATTTATTTAAAATATATATAAATATATTTATTTAATATATATAGTCTTTATTAAGCTTCTCCAGTGTGTTCTAAGAGATCATGTTCTCAAGACTCCAAAGGCATGCCTGGCTTTAACTCTGGTACCAATAACTGCTCCCAAATCTCTAAAGGGATAGAGTTCAAGTTTGTTTCTGTCGTTGTGATAAATGGCATGACCAAAGCCAACTTAAGGGAGAAAAGAGTTTATTTAGCTTACAGGGCACGGAGGAAAGCCAAGGCAGGGAATCATGGCAGAGGCTTGAAGCAGTGACCACGGAGGAATATTGCTTACCAGTTTGTGGCTAGGCTCACATTCAGCTGCCTTTCTTAATACAGCACAGACACACCACCAGGGGATGTACCGCCCAGAGTGGGCTAGGCCCTCTTACATCTCAGCAATTAAGAAAATGCCCGACAGACTGACTACAGGCCAATCTAATGGACATGGGCATTTGTCAGTAAAGGTTCCTTCTTCCTAGATGCTCCAAGCTGACAAAACTAACCAAGACAAACAGTGACATGGTTTTACCTGAAGTACTGCACTAGGTACAATAATTTCAACCAGAATACACAAGATAAGGCATATACAGAGTGATACTTGACCCCGCCCCCATATTATTTTGAAGGATGTCAGATTCCAGAGATCCTAGTATCACAGTTTGTTCAATTACAGCCATTGACTGCTTCCCGCCTTGTTTTTCATCTTAAAAATAAAATAAAATGATGCTGTCGAAGGTAAACACGACCTTAGGAACCCGTGTTCTTTCTATTTAGGTCAGTCAGATCGCGGGGTGGTAGTTCAAAGAGTACGGGGAACTGTGCGCGTTGTAATAAACATGACCGGATTACCTGACAAAGGGCTAGTTGTCACTCACCTAGCAGCCCTGTGTCTCCAGTATCTTTGCTTGTGACTGCTCCTCATTTGAATGTTTGGCAATCTGCTGAGTAAATGTTTGTTTGGGGAGAGCAAAGAATGCTCGAAGCTACTCCAATGACGTGAATTTTAGATTAAGGTCGCCTCTTGGGAACCTTGCTCGCACAGGCTGAAACGCAGCCTTGGGGACCAGTAATGCAAGAAGCCTAGCAATTCTTGTCACGGGATGAAACATGGTTTCCCTTCTATGAACGTTCAATTTGGCCCTGGCTCCTCGCCGAGATTTCCGCAGCTCACTGTGAAGAAAGCCGGCCAAGGCCGCCGCAATGTCACAAGCCAGACGCCCTTTAGGGAGATAAACAGCCTAAAAGAAGGCGGCCAGGCAGACACCACCGTGCGCATGCGGCTCTGCTCCAGACGCAAATCCCGCGCGACGCAGCGTAACTCCCCACCCCATCCCACCCCGCCTTCCTACGGACTGCGCGCGTGTGACCTCGGGTCTGTAGCGGGCGCAGGGGCGGCTGGGAGGATGGCGGCCTGGGTACCCTGTCGGAGGTGGGGCTGGGCGGCTGTGTCCTTCGGCCGGCACCGAGGCCCGATCGCGTCGCTAGCTCGGAAGCCCCCACGGGCATGGTGGCTGCCAGGTTAGTGTACGGGAGGAAGGCGGGGCTCGGGCTCGCCCGGCGTTCGTCCGGTGCCCGCCTGCCGAGAGGGGCTTGGCGCTGCATTCAAAACTGCTGTGTGGCTCTCTGGGCACCCTGAGCACTTCTGGAGAGGGCTGGCAGAGGCGGCTTTCTGCTGGAACCCTGGGCCGTTCTTGGAGGTCCTTGACTGCGTTTTACACAGCAATTTAAGGAGCGTTTGCGTTCTCTGAATCAAACGCCGAGACCAGAAAAAAAAAATAAATTCAGACATGCATGTAATGTATTTGGTTATTACCTGCCTCTAGAGCTTTTCATACCGTTATGTTGATAAATGCTTAGTCCTGCCCATGGTTGACTTGAGGAAACATACAGAATGAGACATGTTCTTTGTATGTATAGATGCCATCTTTGGACCTACCTAGTGTCTGATTTTTCTTCTCAAAAGAACTGTTTGCTTTACAATGGAAACCAAAATTTGGATTAATATTACATACACACAATATATGATTTATACATTAATATATTATATTTTATATGTGTGTTATATGTGAGCAATATATAATATAAACATATATATGCATATTGTTATCCTTGAATGATATCCTTGGTGTGCTTTTTGCTCCTTGCCACACAGCTGTTGACAGATGTATACTATTTGGAATAGTAATGTCATTATATAAAGTAACATGATTTTAACGTATGTAACCAGTTTAACCGCACACCAAAAACAAAGTGAGCAAACTATGGTATGCCAATTCGGTAATGTTGCGTTAATAGCTCACAAACAAATTCAGTGGTCACTACCTAGGATGCAGTTCATGTGTTAGGAAGTAATGTCTGGAAGGAGATAAAAGGATTATTTGAGTGTTTAGTTCAGGAAATGGGAAGTGAACATCGCTGCTGATACAGACTATTGACCAACACAGACTGATCCCCAGGAGCTGTGTTTTCACCAGGTTTTAAGTCAACGTATTTTCCCATGCTCTGAACCTTTGAACCTCTTCATGTGTGCTTGGGGAGTGTCTGTGGTTTATTGGTGTTTGTGACACAAGGTTTCACTATAGAATCTCTGTGTGCAGTGTAATAATAATGTCACTGTGCAGAAAAGGGTGACCTGGAACTCCTAGCCATAGCTTCCTGCCTGTGACTCGTGAGCGCTCACTGTCACTCTAGACTCTCTAATAACTGAAAAAAATACAAACTGGACAAATTGAAAATGAAAAAAATTTTAGCAGTACACATGAGAGAGATCATTTAATGTTTTTTGTTGGTGGTGGTTTTTTTTTTATTTAAACGAGGGCTAGCCAAGGATAGCTCAGCAAGTAAAGGCACTGGCCACAGAGACTGGCACCCTGGACCTACAAGATGGAGGGAGAGCCCATGTCCTGAGTTCCTCATATATGCATAGTATGTGTATATGACACTAAATAAGTAATTTTTTTAAAAAAATTTAAAAATAAAATATTTATTGGTTGGAAAAATGTTCAGGAATATTCAAGCCTGTCTTTGGAAGGAAGAAAGTGTGGGGGGGTTTTTTTGTATTTATATGGCTTTGATTTTTTTAAATGTTAATTTTATATTGGGGAAATTAAAACAATGAACTGGAGTATCCCTGTAAGATTCACAATTTTTCCTGTTATATTTAAATAACCCTTTGTGTATCACTTACAGAAAAAACAGACAACAAAAGTAAACACAGCGATTACAGAGTTGTATGAGAAGAATTTTTCCCAGAGTGCTGCTTGATCCAGTGTTATCTTTAAAGGAACAACCTTTTGAAACTCCATTTGGTAGGAAGTTGCAGTGGCTTCTTCCCTGTTTCCTGGCATTCCTGGGGAGGATTGCTCAGGGGTAACATGGTCAAAAGGAGTTCAGGGCTTCCGCCATCATTGCTTCCTTGCTAAGTGCTTTCCCAACTCAGGAGTATCTTACATCTGATTTCCAAATTGTGGCATTGTTGATGCCTGCAGCTTTGCCAGTTCATCTTTGAAATAATTTTGTAAAGGCAAAGGAAAGGGGAAGACAGAACATGTATGCACTTCTTTTCCCCCACTTATATGACCAAAAGTAGAAAATGTGAAATTCCTGAAACATTGTTAAAACAAAACAGAAAGAACCCTTCAGGGAGAGGCTAAGTGGTGTACTGTCCGGGATAATCACATGGTGCCAACATGAAGATATTTTTGTTGAGCCTGTCTTTTGTTTCACTGAACTTTCTGCCTCATTGTGTACTCTGGAAAAGTATGATTGGTCCTTGCTTTAAGAGAGTAAATTTTGATGAAACTTTAAAACTAAATATCTCATGCTCGAAGCCTATTTTGATTTTCCTATCAAATGCAATGAGTTAAAATTAAGATTTGAAAATGTCATTTTCCAAATTAATTTTCAAACTATAATTCATGCTTTGTGTACTTTGTTTAGCTTGCAGACAAAAGGTATCACTCTGTTTCCTTAACCGACCAGACCTTCCAAGCCTGGCTTATAAGAAGCTAAAAGGCAAAAACCCAGGAATTATCTTCATCCCGGGCTATCTTTCTGATATGAATGGTATAAAGGCACTGGCAATTGAGGAGTTTTGCAAATCTCTAGGTCACGCCTATATAAGGTAGGAACAATATTAGAGACTATATTACCATTTAGCATTATAATAGAGCCAACTCAAGTAAATGCCAGCATTTTAGTAGATGAATTTATTTCAGTAGTGTACAGACTTTCATCTTGTAGTTTAGGGTCTTTAAGGTCTTTGTGTCATGCTGGCTAGATGGGCAGAAAAGCGTACCATAAGGGAACTACCAACTAAGTTCTAAACATACAGTAATCTGTTTGGCAAAAACATATATGCTCATTGGGTTTCTTGTAATGACTTATGTTGATGGATTTTCTACTAAAGACATAGAATTTATTTGATCACTGTTTTATTACTTTCTAAAATAGATATTTAGGACTGAGAGTATATAGCTCAGGGTTAGAGCTTGTGTTTAGCACAAAATCCTGGATCCAATCCCTAGCACAACTCACACACAAAAAAGTATTTTTAAAAGTAATATAACATTGTAAGATTGATATTGTATAATTTACATTTCTGTTTTCTTTTACTTATATTATCTAAATGTATGTGAGAATAAACAAGATTTATGTTTAGTTAAAACTTAATTTCATATTTGTTTCTTTTTCACTCAAGATATCTTAATAAAAATGTATTCATATAACAAAATTTGTTAGGTTTATCAAATTTTTTGATAATTTATTTTTAAGAAGGGAATATAGTTTAATGGGGAAAACACTGACATAGAATTGAAGAAATAAGGATTGAGGGCTAAATTCTTTCAGTAACTGATAAAACAAATCAGTAACACACAGTAGACACAAGTTTGTTATCTAGTAAGAGAAAGCTGGACCAAAGATAATTTCTGAGTTTTTTTCTTAGTGCTCACATCCTAAAAATCTATTCATTTAAATGTTTAAAAACATCTCATTAATATTCGTTCAGTAATTCTAGAAAATACAGCTCCATATAAAACTTTTTTAAAAAAACAAAGGGTTTTATTGTTTTATTTGTTTATTTATTATTTATACAATATTCTGCCTGTGTGTATGCCCTCAGACCAGAAGAGGGCACTGGACCTCATTACAGACGATTGTGAGCCACCATGTGGCTGCTGGGAATTGAACTCAGAACCTTTGGAAGAGCAGGCAGTGCCCTTAACTTCTGACCATCTCTTCAGCCCCTCCATATAAAACTTTTAGGCATTATCTGTTCAGTATAGTTGCAGAAATTATGACTTTCAGAGGAATTTAGTCTAATTCCTTTGGTCAGACTAGCAAATTTATTTCAATTCTCAAATATATTTTAAAAACTCTTGATTTAACTTACTTTGAAGACTAGAGCTTAATATATTGATAGTAAAACATTGTACTTGCCTTTAAGCAAGGAATGAAAATATTTGGAGGTTATTAGGCAGAAGTACTCATCCGAATGTGATTCAAAAAAGAAGAAAGTACCTAAGGTGAGAGACACTGCGGAGGGAGGTGGATGGACAAGGCAAGGGACTCTGAAAGAAGATAAAGGTGTGGGCAGAAGGGCAGTTCTGTCTGTGGAGAGACCTCTGAGGGGAATATACAAGCAATAGAAATACTGCTGTTGTTGCTTTTTTTTTTTTGTCTGAAAAATAATAAAGAAATGAGCATTTTAGGACTAGGCAGATGGGTTAGTGAATAAAGCACTTTCTGTGCAAGTGTGAGCTCTTTGAATCCAGCCCACGGAAGAGCAGGGTGGGTCTGGCCGTGGGAACACATCCACACATACAGCAAAACATACATAAAAATAGAAATCACTGTTTTACTAGTTCTTGAATTCCATTTCAGATTGAGCTACAGCCAGTCCCAGGAATAATGTAGTTTTCTGCATATTGGATGCTATATAAATATGCATTTATGAACTATAGCCCTTTCACCACAGATTTTTTTAATAAGTTCTTTTTGTGTAGCATTGTAATAGTAGTGAGTGTAAAGCAGCCTTCCAAATGTGTGAGCATGACCATGCATGCTTATGTGCATGCATGTGGAAGCCAGGAGACAACCTTGGTTGTTATTTTTCAGGAGTCATTCACCCTATTGTCAGAGACAAAGTTTCTCACTGGTTTGAAGCTTGTCAAGTAGGCTAGACTGACTGGCCAGGGAGCTCCTGGGATCCACCTGTCTGTCTCTCCAGCAGAGGTACTGAATTAGGAAAGTTCTCCAGATGAAGGGATGTGACTTAAAGAGTGGAGAGAAGTTTGGTGGGGAGTTTTCTAGGCAGTGGAATAGCATGCAAAAGCTCATAGATATAAAGGGGTTCAGCCAGAATTGGGAGTAGTTCCAAATGACTGGGGATTTTGATAACTTGGGGACATGATACAGTACTTCATAATTTATTGAAGAAAAGGTAAAATTCAGATTTTAGACAGCCTTTGAACTTGGATCCCTAGGAAAATTTAGAAGGAAGAGTTCATGATGAAGTTGATGCTAGTCCTACGTAGCAGTAATCGCTAGGAAGACATAAGACAGTGGTAGATCATAGAGCTGTGAGAGAAGCAGATTCAGTGTGGGAATGATGAGAGAGCTTTCCATGAGCTCAGTGTTAGAGCTGAAGGAGGGAGTGACTCGAGGGATATCCAGTGTTAGAGCTGAAGAAGGGAGTGACTCGAGGGATAGCTAGTGTACATCTGGAGGTAGAGGTATGCCAAGCAGAGGTGAAAGTTCATGGTGCAGGAATGTGAATGGCTCACACCTCTAGCTTCAGGAGTGACAGAGAATTCAATGGGAAAGGAAAGAGCTCTAGAAACTGAGGTCAGAGTGATAGTCAGGGAAGTATGGTAAGGGCTTTGAGTTTTATTAAATATACAAAATATGTATGATATTTCATTTCAAAGGATCATTCTGACTGGGAATGGGCTATGAGGATGAAATACAGCAATGGCAGTTGAGATAATAACGTACTAAGGGTAGCAGTAGAGCAGGTAAGAAAGTGATTGACGTGAGAGGTTCTTGGAAGTTACCGGTAGGATGTGCTCGAATGCGTGCTGGATGATGTTCTCTGGTTTTGTCACTGTAGTAATGAAGAATGGCCTACTTTGCTTTAAAAATCAAAGAAGCAGGCATGGGACAAATGTCCACATACAGACATTTAGGTATAAGTATGTATTTTCCCTTTTTCCAGGTTTGACTACTCAGGAATTGGAAATTCAGACGGTAACTTAGCAGAATGCACAGTGGGGAAGTGGAGAAAGGATGTCCTCTCTATACTTGATGAGGTAGCTGAAGGGCCACAGGTAACTGTTTTTGTTAAGTAGAATGATTTTTGACTCGAGTAATGTTTGATTTGTTTCTTTAAGTATATCAACTGATAATATTTTGTCAGTTATGATTTTGATAAACAAGTTTGATTAAAAATTATTCTATTTTACTTTCTAATAAGCAATAAGCACTTCTCATTGAACAAAGTTTGTTTTCATAGTTCTATATTATAGACATAATGGCTTTGCAAAAGTTATATTGGGAGGTAGAGGTAGACAGATTTCTAAGTTTGAGGCCCGACTGGTCGGCAAAGCAAGTTCCAGCACAGCAAAAACTACACAGGAGAAACAAAAAGAAAAACAAAAAACTGTTACAGTAGTTATAATTGAATTTTACTGTGTTCCATATTAAAAGTCTAGGATCCACATGGATATGTAAAATACAAAGTCCATACATTTCTGTTAAGCCATTTTCTTTATAGACTAGTATGAGAATCTTGTTGAAAGCCGTCCATATATGTTTTTAGATACTGGTCGGATCTAGCCTTGGTGGATGGCTCATGCTGCATGCTGCAATTGCACGGCCTGAAAAGGTCGTAGCTCTTATTGGTATAGCTACTGCTGCAGATGGCCTGGTGACTCAGTTCCGTGCACTTTCTGTTGAGGTAAGTCATGAGCCGTTTGGCAACCCCAGTGACTGCCTTCTAACATTCTTCTGCCTTTTCTCTCCGGGCTTATGCACTGGCTGTGTCTGTCTTACTATAGTGACCCATCGTTTTTCTTTGCTGCTCTTTTGTGCAGTCTCTTGTCTTAAGGTTTCCTTTTCTTATGGCTCCTTGTAAACATTCTGTTAAATACGTGAGCCACGTCAATGAAGTCATGCTGCATACTTTCTTTTTTAGCTTTATTTTCTTTATTCCATTTACCTAATAAACAAAAAAGATCCTAGCTCCCTATTAACAAGACAGGTGTTCCCATAAACATCTACAGGCCCAGTTCCAAGTGGAAGATCACTAAGATTTGCTAGTCTGAGAAAGCATGAGCATTAAGTTCAGAGGTTAGAAAGAGCTGCAAAAGGACTAAGAGTGGAGAATGATAGAAGATACCCCTGCCCCTCTCCTGACCTTCATGTGCATACGCACTGGTACATACAGCAGACAGGCATATACATAAGCAGCACACAGTGCTGTTTTTTTTTTTTAAGTAAATCAGCAATGGACAGTGTTCCTGAGGGATGTCACCTGAAGTTTTACACGCTTGCATATAAACTTACCTCATGAGAGTCCTGATAGTTTTTGTCAGAGCAAAACTACAGCATTGGTTTTCCCTGTACTTGTCTCTGATATCTGGATTTTTTTCACTCTTTTTTTTTTTTTCTCATTGCTTGAGTTTTTCCTACTGTTTCTTCTTTGTGAATCTGAAACTGACCCATTGCTTCATGCTCTTTGTTGCCAATCTTTCTCTGTCCGACCAGCCAGCTCCCAAATATATGACAAGGAGACTTCTTATTAATTATGAAAGCTCAGCAGATAGCTTGGGCTTGTTTCTAACTAGTTCTTATAACTTCATTGATTTATTTCTATTCATCTGGGTGTTGCCACATGACTTGTGGCTTTTACCTCTTTTCTTGCATGTCTGTTCTCTCTGCCTCCATAGGTGACTCTGCCGCCTTCTCAGATTTGTTGCCGCCCTGGAAATCCTGCCTGGCTATTGGCCGTTTAGCTTTCTGTTAAACAAATCAGAATAACATTTCTTCATAGTGTACAAAAAGATTATTCCACAACATCTCTTGATGTTTCATGATAGGAAATTTTCTTGAGGATATTATAGCTTGAAAAGGAGTTCTTTAAACACCTTTATTTGTTTGTTTGTTT
The DNA here is from genome assembly GCF_903992535.2 of Arvicola amphibius. Taxonomy (NCBI): domain Eukaryota; kingdom Metazoa; phylum Chordata; class Mammalia; order Rodentia; family Cricetidae; genus Arvicola; species Arvicola amphibius. Next base: position 46,970,117 of record NC_052056.1, on the reverse strand, counting down.
TGACTTACTGTAAATTACAAGATCTACACACATTCTTTGCACATATATGTAACTAGATTGTTCAGCATGTGGATAGGTAGAAATTAAAAATCAATTGTAAGATGTCTTAGGTGGGGTTAGTATTGCTGAGATAAAACTTCATGACCAAAAGTAAATTAGGGAGGAAAGAAAGGGTTTATCTCATCTTACAACTCTCAGGTCACACTCTGTCACTGGGAGAAAGTCAGGACAGGACCTGAAAGCAGGAACTGAAGCAAAAGCCACGGAAACATGCTTTTTCCTTGCTTGCTCTTGGTGTGTTCATCATGCTTCCTTAATAATTCAGGATCTTCTGCTTAGGTTTGTTACCAGCCACAGTGAGCTGATCATCAGTAATTGATCAGTAAAAGGCCCTACAGACTTGCCTGTCGGCCAGTATTAGGGAGACATTTTCTCAGTTGACAGACCTTCTTCCCAAATGACTAGCTTTTGTCAAGCTGTTGCAAAACTGAACAGCACAGAGGAAAGTACAGGGACACTGAGAGCACTGCCTCCCCATTCATCACTAGCCCTCAGGTGAGAGCCAAAGTGGGAAGCTTTGCCAACTTCCCAAAGCTTAGCGCTATTGTGTGCAGAGTTTCTCATTATTATCTAGAAAGAACTGTCTGTGATCACTGTCTTCTTCATATTTTAGAGGATCTCAGAGTTCATAGGCATCTGGAATCTAAGCAGCTAAAAACCATATTTCCTTGGTAAAGTTTCTTCTTAGAGTACAACTCATGCATGTATCCTATACATTTTCTCTTGTAGCACAAATTCTAATTGGTATTAATAATAAAAGCCCCGAGTTAGATATAGGGGTTAATGCTGAAGATCAGAGAAGTAAAGCTGCCAGCTCCTAGAAAGTTCTCACCTCTACCAATGCTCAGACCAAGGGAAGATACTGACCTCAGACTGCACTGCTCCTCAGACTGCCTATACTGCATTGAGCTCCTTTCTCCTGCCTTATAGTCCTCTCTCCGCCCAGCCATATCACCTCTCTCCACTTTCCTAGTTCTGGGATTAAAGACATGTGATTCCAAGTGCTGGGATTACCTTTGGGTGAGCTCTGTTTCTCTTTTAGATAGGACCAGTTTTGTGTAGCCCAGGGTGGCCTTGAACTAACAGATCTGTCTGTCCCCTGAGTCCTGGGATTAAAGGTGTGTGCCACCACTAACTGGCCTCTAGTGGCTTAGCTCTGATCTCCAGGCAAGCTATATTTGTTAAAAAACAAACAAAATATCGCTATATTCTCTGGGTAATGCTATCTTACTTATTGCCAAACTATTTTAGAGTTTAGTTGGAAAAAACTTTGTCCTTCAAATGAACTATATACCTTCAGTTTGAAGCTAGATAACAAGTAGGGATCAGGGATGCTTAAAATGAAACTTAACTATTGAGTATGTTCACAATTAGCATATGTGGAACAAAGTTTTCATTACTGGAGTACAGTACAGTGTTGCTTGAGAATAACTGGTGTGGGAAGTTGTTCTGTATATGTGTTGCTTTCATTGGTTAATGAATAAAGCTGTTTTGGCCTGTGACTTAACAGAATAGAGCTAGGTGGGAAAACTAAACTGAATGCTGGTAGGAAGAAGGTGGAGTCAGTGGATGCAACCTTGTAGCCACTGCCACAGAAGATAGACATGCCAGAACCTTGCTGGTAAGCCACAGCAGCGTGGCGATACACAGATTAATAGAAATGGGCTAATTTAAGATATGAGTTAGCCAGAAATACGCTTAAGCTGTTAGCTAAACTATGTAAATAATATAGTTTCTGAGTGATTGTTTCATGGACTATGCAGCTGAGAATGAACAAGCAGCTTCCGTCAAAAGATACCTATCATGTTTGCTTTAAAAGCTTGTTTTGCATTTGTGATACTAACATGGATTCATATATTTTTCAGATTTACAAAATTTTATTGATTTTTTTCAATACTGTGGAAATAGGAATTTATAAGCGTTTAAAATCTTTTTTTGGAAGTTTAAAAAACATACATGTACTAAATAAGTAAAAAGCATAGAAAACTCTGTAAATATGTAATTGACAATATGTTTTACATGTTATAAACCTTAAAAAAATTGGAAAACTATTGGAAGAAAATAAATCAGAATAATAATGATACAGTCATAAGGTGGGATTATAGTGATTTTTAATGTACTTTTTTGTGCTTTCTATTTTGCATAGAAAATTCCAATTTTTGAAAAATTTTATTTTTAACTGTGTGTGTGCGCCAGTGCATATGTGTGCAGGTATGTGCAGTTAGTGTGGTGCCCATGAAGGCCTAAAGAGGATGTCAGGTCCCTTGGAGCTGGAGTTACAGACCATGAGGTGCCCATAGTAGGTTCTGAGAACCCAGCTGGATCTTATGCAAGATCTGGAAGCATTTTTAACTGCTGATCCGTCCATGCAGCCCAAAAATTCCAATTTTTAATTAGAAAAATTATTGAACACAAATAATATAAAAATGCTCAAGTAATATGTTAGTGTTTCATTTAATTAGACTCTATAGAAGTATTATTGTTTAGCTTTAAGGAGCATTTCTAAGGCTTCTTTCGGTGTTATCCAAAAACCAGTAAATTTCATCCCTAGAATGTTGACAGAAGCTATGCAGTTTAAAAACTTTCTTTCAACCTAAATTACATGAATAATTGTTTTGAAATTTCAAAAGCAATTACTCTTAAGATTTGCTTTGTATAAACATCACTGTCTTGGGACCAATATCCAGAAATTGCTGTACTTTTCTCCCCTTCCAGCTTCCCTTTCAAGTTGGGGTAAAGTAGACCTTGATATAAGAACTTGTGTTGGGGCTGGAGAGATGGCTCAGTGGTTAAGAGCACTGGCTGCTCTTCCAGAGGTCCTGAGTTCAATTCCCAGCAACCACATGGTGGCTCACAACCATCTGTAATGAGATCTGTCGCCTTCTTCTGGCATGCAGGCATACATGGAGGCAGAATGTTGTATACATAATAAATAAATCTTAAAAAAAACTTGTATGGTAGGGAAATCTGAGTTTGAGTTTGATTGCTAGCTCAAATAGTTCTGTCTTTGGACATTGAATATGACATTTAACTGTAAGCCTTATTTCTTTTATAAAAGTAGAGTGCCTTGCATGCAGTAATTATTTTTTGTTTTCTTTTTGATGGGGTCTCTCTATGTTACTCTGGTTGGCCTAGAACTTGAACTTTGTAGAACAGACTGGCCTCAAACTGACAGATCCACCTGCCTCTGCGTGGTGCTGAGAATAAAAGTGTGTGCCTCACCTGGTCCAATGTTTGAAGATCACTCTTGTTGCTCCTGTGTTTCCTCTGCCCCTTCGCTTAAGGACTGCCTTTCTCAGACTCTTAAGTCTGCTACTGGGGTTATTTATATTCATGTTTCTATTCTTCCCCCTAGGCACAGAAGGAAATAGAAGTGAAAGGGGAGTGGACCTTACCATCTAAATACAACGAAGAAGGATATCACCAGGTCCCATACAGTTTCATTAAAGAAGCAGAACACCACTGCTTGTTACATAGCCCCATTCCTGTGACCTGCCCTGTGCGCTTGCTCCATGGCATGAAGGACAACATAATGCCTTGGCACACGTCTCTGCAGGTCGCTGACCGAATTGTCGGCCCAGATGTAGATGTCATCCTTCGGAAACACAGTGACCACAGGATGAAGGAAAAATCAGATATTCATCTGCTTGTTTGCACTATTGATGACTTGATTGACAAGCTGTCAACTGTAGTTCACTAGAATCACCCTTGTGATTGCTATGCTCTCTAATGCACCCAGAAGATTGAAAGAATGGTAGTAAATCAAAGACCCAGATACATTAGGGTTTATCTCTTTTATTTTGTAAATATCCAATAAGTATTTATTTAATGATGTCTTTGCACAACTACACAAATTGTGACAAAAGTATTAATTAGCTGCTGTTTGGAAAATTTTTTCCTTTTATCGTTGATTTTTCCCATTAAAATAGTACTTATTTTTTTATTCAAGAGATATTTACCTTTCTTATGCATACTTTAGCGGTGCCAGCACTTGTGTTCCCTTCTACTACAATAAAGCTTGAATATTTTGAATATTTTGGTTTTTGTTTGGTACCATTATATATGGAAGTTTGTAAAATTCTGATTTTAAAATGCAACTCACAAAATAGAGGAAGATGTGGTGTAGGAGGTTCATCTGTCTATGTGTTGCTTTCATTGGTTGAATAAAGAAACTGCCGTGGCCTTTTGATGGGGCAGTCCTTAGGTAGGCAGAGTAGACAGAACTGAATGCTGGGAAGGAGAATGAGAGAGAGAGCCACCATGGAGATGCCAGATCAGACATGCTGAATCTTTCCCGGGAAGCCACGACCTTGTGGTGACATACAGGTTATTAGAAATGGGTTGAATCAAGATGTGAGAGTTAGCCAATAAGAGGTTAGAGCTAATGGGCCAGGCAGCGATTTAATTAATAAAATTTCTGTGTGATTATTTTGGGTGTAAGCTAGCTGGGTGGCCAGGACAAAAAGCAGGCCCTCTCTCCCATAACAAAGATGTTTATTGCAATAAATTTTAAATGATTCTAAATTGTCTGAAACATAGTTGGAAAAATGAGGATACCATGCTATATTTGAAACTAAAATTACTATTTAATTTTTTAAGGTTAACTTTTATAATGATGTTAAAGGTATTCTTGAATTTTGAATTTTCATTCTTATGGGAGTTGTCCAGTTTTTAACATTTTTCTAGTTTACATGTAAAATAATGGGTATTATAATTTGACACGTCTGTCATGTCATTGTACCTCACTCATATACAGCCCACTGCTCTCTGTCTTATCTCTCTCTGCTTTTCTCCATGCCTTTCCTCTCCTCAGGCTCCTGCCCTGAAATGTCTCTGTGTGAGAGACAACATAAGAGAGTTCTCTTTCCCTCTCTCACTACCCTTTCGTGCTCCCCTTCCTCCTTTAGACCCTTTTCTGTACATAATCTACTTTCTCCAGCCATCTCATATGTGTATTTAAATCTACATTCTACGTATGAGAAAAAAACACACTTTCCATACCTAACGTATTTCACTTTACAGAACCTTATTTCTACCCATTTTCCTGCAAACATGCCTTCTATTTAAATGGTATTCACCTAATGATGCATTTATTTTTATAGAATGGTTGGTAAGACTGAAGAGAAAAAATGATCTTTTTGTATTAGTCCTGTTTTCGAGAATACTTTCTACCAGTCTGCCTTAAGTGTAAAGCCATGTGATTACCTGAGTTAGAAGTGGCAGAAGTGTGGTCGGTAAAGCAACAGAAAATGCTAGTATAAAGCGTGCTTTTTAATAGCCACTGGGATACTGATATTGATATATGTTAGCCTTTATATTAAGTTGTGGGTTTTTAGTTACTAATTTTGGCTAGACTTTAGTCTTCATGAGTTATGTCTAAGTTATTAAGTTGAACACATGACTCATAAGTGAGTATATGTCAAAGACTTATAAACAAGTGAGAGTCAGCAGATGGTAAACCTGGTTCAAAGGACAATTTAAGAAATGGGTATTTATAGCCATTGGAAAAGGTTGCTAAAATTCCTGTGCAAGGAAGTGGTAGAGCTGGTGGGCAGATCATCCTGAGAAACATACTTTATGAGTTGGCTGTTGGCTGTCTGGGAACTTGGGTTTCAGGGACTCCCACTATGGCCAGCACTGATCACAGTAGCTCTCTGTGCTTGCATGAACTCTGTAAACACTGGTTTGTCCTGAACCCTGCTTTCCTCTCAGGTGCCCAGAATATTGGTATATGTGGAGTGGGGACTACCTCTGAGTCGTCTCATAAAAGCACTGACTATTAAAAAGCTTCCTTGTGGACATCACATGAGCTGTCACAGCTCTTTGCTGGAGACCCAGTTTCAGCCTGAGTGACTCCAGTATGGATTCTTGGAAGCTCTCCCCCAATTTCCCTGGACTTCACCCCATGCGCCTTTTTCCTTTGCTCACTCTGCTTTGGATCCTTTCATTCAAATCAGTAGTGAAAGGAGCTGTATGGTGAGTTCTGTGCATTCTAGCAAGTCTGCACACCTGGGGTGGTCTCAGGAACCTCTGATACCCATGCAATTGAACTCCACGATTATCTCTTCTCTCAGAGAAAAATCATAAAACAACAAAACATGACTCCTGTGAGCCTTGTTTCCTTGAGCTAGGAGAGGGACCATTTGGGGACACCTTTGGCTAGACATTGCTAGGCATGAAGAGTATTGGAAAACGAAGAGGACATGCAGGGATGCCCATTGGAGTTCTCTAGGGTTAAGCAAAATGTAATGAAGTGGCAGAGTCAGCAAGTGTCAATGCAGCAATAAAATCCAAACTAAGACCGGCTGTGTCCCAGCACATGGACTAAATCTGTAATAGCAGATTTCTTTTGAGCTTTAGTTGTCTCATCTGCAAAATGGTATAAACCTAGATAGTAGATAGAACTAGTAAAGATGCATGGCGTGTTTAGAACAGTGATGTGCAGAAGGTACAATATTCCTGATTTTGTCTTCTGCACGGAACATGGTCCAGCGAGGAGCTGATGGACATCAACCCATAATGCTTTGAGAAGAAAAGAACTAAGCAAGGAAGCCAAAGGATATTTCCTTACAGAAAGGTCCTAAATTGGCGTATTTTTGTCATGCATGTTCAAATAATCAATGACTTACCTCCCCAAATTTGTTTTTACAGAAGGAAAACCTCTTAGAATTTAGTTTGGCAAGAGTTGACATAACAGAATTCAAATGAGATAAACTTGATATTTTCACCATCAAATGGAACTTCCAGTGTGCCCAGTGCCAGGAATAGGATACAAGTAAAGGAATTGTTGGTCAAAGGAGCCCCATGAAAATCCCGAGGCAACTCAGGCTATTGCCAACACTATACCACAATTCATGGTAAAGCCCCATTGCTGATGACAACACCTACATAGTTCATTGAACATGGAGAAGTTGAACTGGCTCCTAGCTGGAGCCTTCATCTCTACTGACTCGTGTTTGTGGTACTGGAGGCTGCGCTTTACACTACCAAAAAAGGTAAACCATCAGCCCAGCTACAAACCCTGTAAATTACAACAGTGACCTACCTATGTGATACACTGGGACAATAGTGGCACAAATGTGGGAGTAACCAACCACTCTGGATGTAAGGCCTATTCCAAGAGATAGAAGCCATGACTAACACAGCTTAAGTGACCAAGAACCTGAGACTATATAGGCCATGTGTCTAGGGGAAAACCAAACTACTGTTCTGCTAAAGAAACATAGCAACAAAATGACTCCAAATGACATTCTGCTAGTCCCATTGGTAAGTGCTCAGCCATCAGCCAAGAAGCTTCCACTTCTAGCAGACAGGAACTATTAAAGAGACCCACAACTGTACAATGTACAGAGAGTAAGAGATTTTAGAACACTTAGTCCTAAAATGGGTGTCTTCATCAGATTCCTCCCTTCAGCGCTTGGGCAATTATTTGGAAGAGGAGGTAGAAAGATTGTAAGAGTCAGAGGGAATAAATGACACCAAGGAGACAGTGTCTTGTAGACACAGCAGGATTGTCTTATATAACAACTTAGAAACCATGGTAGTATGCACAGGGTCTCAGCACTGGGTGGGTGGGAGAGGAAGTGGACATGAGCTCTCATCCCGAACCAAGAAGCTGTCTTCAATTGATAACTGATTGCAAAGGAAAAATCTATTTTCTCCAATGGAATCTCACTGGGTATGTAAACCACACTTAAGTATAGGTGCCATGCCCAGCATAGATGGCTAACACAAACCAATCTCAATGATAATTTTTCTAGTTTTTTTCCTATTATGTTGTTTGGCATATTTTTTATCTTGCTGGGCTTTTGATTGTTTATTATGGTTTCCAATTTTGTATTTTTCTGACTTTATTTTTTGTGTGTGTTTGATGTGTGTTTCTTGTGTTTTTTTTATTTTTGTTTATTATTCTGGATTTTTTTTAAATTTGCCTGTTTTCCAAAGAGAGAGTGAGAGAAGGGAAGTATGGGATTAGATGTGGATCTAGGAGGCGATAGGAGAAACTGTGATCAGAATATATCATATGAAAAAATATTTTCAATAAAAAATTAATAGGGTTCAGTGTGTTGTCGCCCATTATTGACTCTGACTCTCTCTCTCTCTCTCTCTCTGTCTCTGTCTCTGTTCCTCTCTCTCTCTCTCTCTCTCTCTCTCTCTCTCTCTCTCTGTGTGTGTGTGTGTGTGTATGTGTGTGTGTGTGCGTGCATGCGTGTGTGTGCGATACTCAGGCCATTTTGTTTCTGTGCCGAGTATGCAATGGCATGTGAAATGTATGAACACACAGCAGCTCCATGTGTCTTGTCTTGAATTTCAGTGTGATTTTCTAAGTGGCATCCACCTACTAAACAATTTGAACATGGACAATGAGAACGGATACAGCAAATCACCAAGAACAGGAATGCTAATCAAAGATGTATGCCTTTGAAATATTTCCTGATGCAAATCTATCCAGTATGCAAGTCTCTAAGCAGCCAGTGAAAAGTCTGGGGAGTAAGGCTGAGTTTTGTAAGCATCTTGATAGATCTGGAAAGCGCTACCATTCCTAGGACAGTCCCTGGGGTGAGGATGCCAAATGGATTTGGGAGAGTTGAAAAGGAGCACTGAGTGGTCGTGTACATACCACTTGAGAAGCAGAAGCAGGTGGATCTCTGAGTTCAAGACTAACCTGATCTACAGAGCAAATTCTAAGACAGCCAGGACTACCCAGAGAAACCCTGTCTCAAAACAAGAGAAGAGAATGAAAAAGAGCACAAACTCATTTTCTAGAAGGAAAAAAGAGTAAGTGAACATTAAATACATCCATGTTTTGCTATTTCAGAGTTAGTTCCAGCTCCCCCCGAGGCTATCAAAATTACAAAAGGCTTAAGTCCCTCAGGGAGGACAGAGAACTATTTGCATAGTGCCTAGACGGCGTGCACATGACCCAGAACACTTCATTTCTAGAGTACTTAGACCAACACAGTGCAAAGACAAATGATTCTTAGGCTGTATCTCTAAGGGACAATAAGGAAACATACATTTTCAAGATACAATACCTCTTCTTTTCTTCCCTTTCCCCTCCCCTGCTCCAGGATGGTCGCAAACTCATGGTCCTGCTTCAACCTTCTAATCCTGGAATTACAGGCATTCACTGTACTGCTATGCCAGGCTCCAGACGGGTTTGGTTTGACTTGATTTTTTTTGTTTCTGTTCTTGTTGTTGTTCTTTATAATTTTAGTTGGATCTTGAATGTAGAATCTTTAGAAATGGAGGGCCAACCGTCTGTTTTGAAGATTTAAAGGTAGTTTTCATGTTTATTTGCACGTAACTGCATGAATTCGTGTGCAACGCATGCATACAAGTGCCAGAGGAGGCCAGAAGACAGTGCATTTCAGGAAATAGAATTCCTTGATTTATGACAAAAATATCTAGAAAAAAGCAGGCGTTTTTAAATTAGATGTACATTTTAGGGATTCTACTATTTTTTTCATTTTATCTTGGTTGTACTGAGTTTTCAGGAGGATACTGATAGCTTAACTTTCTTCACCTAACTAAAGAAGTTCTCTTGGTCCTCATTCATCGCTGTCTTCAGCAGCACAAGGTCTGAGGCCTCTGGGGCCTGTCAGTTTCTCTAGGAAGCCCTTGACTCAGCCCCATCCCTCTTTTTCTCAGATGCTAGTTCCTAGGTTCTCTGTGTCTGTACCTTGTGGATAGAATATACTGTCTTGACATCCTCAGCAGGTATTCCAGCCTTTTTCTTTCAAAGCACGGATGAGTTTGGACTTGGCATCATTTATCCTCAAACATCGCTGAGTTCCCCAGTCCTCTCCCCTCCTTGCCCAGCTTGTCATGCTAATTTTCCTTTAGTTCTGCCCTTGGCGCTCTTTTCATGTTGCTTCCTTGAGCTGCATCACCGGGTTTATGGGTTTAACTACTACCTGCAAGCAGGTGACTCAAGCATATTTCTACCTGAGCTCCAGACCAATAAAACAACCGCCCAGTGAACTCCATGGATCAGAGGCCTCTCAAAGCAGCAGGACCAAACTTTATCATCTCTCTCCTTTGTAAGCTACCCTGCTTGTGCGTCCTTCTGTGGTGGGTAGCAGCAGCAGGAACTCTGCAACAGCAGATAGTGTGAATCTCGTTCCTTTTACCCAGCCAAGATCTGGTGGTTTTCTTTCTCTGGAAAAAGATCAAACTCCTTTACATGGCAAATCAATGTCAGGACGGTAAGTGCTTTAACAACCGGCTCTTTACTGCTGGCACTTGCCACCACCCGTGGCATTTGTATGTACCCCCATCAAAACTGCTTTCAAATTGTCTCTATGACATCTCTGAAAACAAAGCTGAGAAGTGCCAGGAGCAGACAATCACATAGTGTTTATGTCCTGTAGAAACATAAACACAATTATCCTCAAGAAAACAATAATTATTGGACAATGTAGCAAAAAGAAAGAAAATTCATTGAGTATTTAATCTTTGTAATATAATTATTTATGTAATCTGACAACTAATAATATAAGAGTTTACTAATGAACCTTCAAAGTTCCTGAAAACTTAACATTGGATCCTCGTAAGCATATCTATTACCTGGAGCCTGCCTGGCGTTCCTGCCCCAGTTTTCTGTGTATCCCATTTAACCGACGATTTGTTGATGCTAAGACTTTTTAATCTTTTTAAAAATAAATTTTAACTTTAAATATTTATTTTATATGAGTGAGTGTTTTGCACTGCATGCACACAGTGCCTACAGAGGCCAGAAAGGGGAACTGGAGTTACAGGAACTTGTTAACTGCCATGTGGGTGCTAGGAATCAAACCTGGGCTCTCTGGAAGGGCAGCCAGTGCTCTTAACCACTGAGCAATCTCTGCAGCCCCATTTTTCCACCTTTATAAACAAGTTGCCTTTACCGGCAACAGTCCACAGCTCTTCTGCCTTAAGCACTCATCTGACAAATAACCTACTTGTCATTCAGTGCTTAAAGTCATTTTCCCTAGTTCCCTATTCCCTTCCTCTAAACACACCATACCATCTGGCTGGCGTTTCCTGCTGACAAGGTTAGCTGTGGTGCTAGACCTACTTAGCATGTTTCATTTAATTTTTTGCATCTCACATACATACATACATACATAAGCCATTTTTTAAAAATGTTAAAGCTGGGCCTCATAGTTCCATGCCTGTAATCCCAGTGTTCAGGGTACTGACAGGTGATCAAAATTCTAAGCTAGCCTGAGCTACACTGGGAGAACCTGTCTTTAAAAAATTAGGTTATTATCCTGAGTGAGGTAACCCAGGCCCAAAAAGATGAACATGGGATGTACTCACTCATAATTGGTTTCTAGCCATAAATAAAGGACATCGAGCCTATAATTCATAAAAAATCCTAGAGAAGCTATATAAGAAGGTGAATCCAAAGAAAAACATATAGTTATCCTCCTGGATATTGGAAGTAGACAAGATTGCCGGACAAAAAATGGGAACTTGGGGGTGGGGTGGGATGGGGAGAGAAAAGTGTGAAGTGGAGGATGGGAAGAGCTTGGGGGAATAGGATGGTTGGGATATAGGAAGGGTGGATATGGGAACAAGGAATTATATAACTTAATTAAGGGAGCCAATCTAGGGTTGGCAGAGACTTGACTCTAGAAGGGTTCCCAGGTGTCCAGGAAGACGCCCCCAGCTAGTTCCTTGGGCAGCTGAGGAGAGGGTGCCAGAAATGTCCAGATCCTATTGCTATACTCATGAATATCTTGCATATCACCATAGAACCTTCACCTGGCGTTGGATGGAGAAAATGACAGAGCCCCACATAGGAGCACCGGACTGAGCTCCCAAGGTCCTGATGAGGAGCAAAAGGAGGGAGATCATGAGCAAGGAAGTCAGGACCGTGAGGGGTGCGTTCACCCATTGAGACAGAGGGACAGATCTAACGGGAGACCACCAAGTCCAGTTGAAATGGGACTGATGGAACAGGGGACCAAACCGGACTCTCTGAATGTGGCTGACGGTGGAGGAGGACTGAGAAACCAAGGACAACGGTGATGAGCTTGAACTCTACAGCATGGACGGACTCACTGTGAGCCTTGTCAGTTTGGTTGCTCACCTTCCTGGACTTAGGGGGAGTTGGGAGGACCTTGGACTTAACATAGTGAAGGGAACCCTGATGGCTCTTTGGCTTGGAGAGGGAGGGAGTGTGGGTATGGGTGGAAGGGAGGGGAGGGAAGGGGGAGGAGGAGGGGAGGAGATGGAAATTTTTAATAAAAAATGAGAAAAACAAACAAACAAAAAAATAAAAAATAGGTTATTGAAGCAAATTACTATAATGCTAATAGTATTCAAGCAAATGCAAGGTTGAACTAATTTCCATTGTCATATCCACAGCATTAAACAGTTTTTCTCTGAAGGCTTCGCTGGGATTTTGGACACTTATATCCTGCTGTGCCTCCTCTTTGCATGGAATCCTTTCTAGAACTATGGGCTCAATCATTCATGTAAAACATACCAACAATTTGGTTATCATATAAAGGAAACTGCACAAAACTTTCAAAAGAAGAGGAGGAAAAGGAGTAGGGGAAGGAGGAGGAGTTGAGGAAAGAGGAGGAAGAGGAGCAAGGGGAGGAACAGGAAGAGGAAGAGCAGCAGGAGGAGGAGAAGCAGAAGGAGGATGAGGAAGACTGTTTTCTTTGGAATTGCATCTAAAAGTGGAGAAAAGACACATGCTTTCTCTGTGAGCATCTTCCCCTGAGTTACAGGTTGGAACTACCATTATTGCTGCCACCCATGACGCGGACTGGTGACTTCCAAGGTTCTGCAGATGATCTTCTGGCAGTATTACCTTAAAGCATTTCCTTCTCCCAAGCTCCAAATCTCTAAGACAGCTCTGCATCTTTGGGACTTCTTCAATTGAGCTTTTAGGAAGATCAAAGCCCGCATCCCTAGCTTGCTTTTTCTCCTTAAACTAATGTTCTAAAAGCTGGCCTGTTTCTCACCTTCCAGTTCTTTCTCTCCAGGCTCTCAGCTACTTATCAGGAAGTTTCCTCAAGAAAACCGGTCACTTATCTGCTAAGCAGGGATGTTTTCATTAGTACAGGCCTCAACTAGCAGATGTTTCTGAGTACATGTGTTGTCTGAGAGTAACTTCGTGTTTGGCTCTAACCAATCCTCACAGGGACAATGACCATTTCCTCATTAGAACTGCTTAATCTATGGTCTTGAGCCAATTTATCAGCACATTGTAAAACCATAATTATTTTTTTCAGGTACAACTTTTGGCACGACTCAAACACTTGATAAATATTTGTTGAATGAAGGTAAAAACCAAGCAACAAACATTTGGAATGGAAGTACCCAGGGACTTACACAACACAGCTAAAGTGAGAAGTCCTCTTTACCTTCGAACATCTTATACTTGGGAGCAAACCGCTAAGTTCTTTAGCTCTTAAGACATGTTCAGGCCAGCTTGAACCCAATGATTTTTCCTCATGTTTTGTCTGCCTCCCCCAGTGTTAAGTGACACTTAAATGCGTGTCCCTGGCACCTTCGACATCCTTATCTAAAATAGACAAAGACTTTGCAGTTTTCCAGAACTTTTAGAACACTCACTGACTTGTGTTCACTTATAAAATTTGCCCTATATATTTTCAGTTTAAAGTAACATTTAAAAGGTTTATTTCTTGAATAGAGCCAAACCAAGCCACAGAGGTTTTCCACGGGTTGGAAGTTTCTGGATGAAACTGGGTTGACAGCTAAAGTAAATGATTGCAGCTTCCAGTGTTCCCCACCCCCACCCCATCCTGACCCGTAACAACTGTCACTTCAGTACAAGGTTAAAGTGGTCTGACTATTCCTGGCAGATGGGCACTTAGCAGAATGGACCCTCCCAGAGACCCAGATCCCCTAAGGCAGCTGCGTGGGGCCTTGGATACAATGCTGGGATCCCCAGAGGAGGAGAAAGGATTGTGGTGCAGAGAAAGAGGCTCCCAGCGGGAGGCAGGCGGGTTTGCCTGACTAGGAGAGGGCTGTCTTTGGAGGGCTCTTAGCAACAGCCCTGATTTGACCCGCCTCAGCCGTGAGAAAATCAAATCAGAGCGCCTTGCTTCCAGACTCCACACATCATCAGCGGGCGATTGTCGAGGCATCTTTTCTCCTGCCTGTTAATTACCTGCCCTGGGAATCTCACGCAAAGTGCTGCTGAGAGGGGGAGCAAGCAACCATCGTCCATCCGCAACCCAGCCCCCGACTGCCTGGGGGTTCAGGCTCGCGAGTGAGTCCTTGTACATCATCCAGTCTGCCTGACAGGCAGGACTGAAAGGGGGGTTTCAGCCCCCCTGGGTCGGCCGGGGCTTTATTCTAGAGTTCATGGAGCGTGGCTGCGCTTTTCTTTCCCATTTGTAGGTGAAACCCCATTGGCTTCATTGGCTCCTTGATTTAAACCACGCCCGGCTTTCTGTCCGCTTTGCTGCTGCTGGGCTCGGCCTCCCTGCCACATCCCAGCCGGGTTCTCAGGAAACCCGGGGACTGCTGTGGCTGCTATTGTGTGGATGCCGCGCGTGTCCTCTCTTCTTTTCCAGAGATGGCTAACAGGGGCCCGAGCTATGGCTTAAGCCGAGAGGTGCAGGAGAAGATTGAGCAGAAGTATGATGCGGACCTGGAGAACAAGCTGGTGGACTGGATCATCCTGCAGTGTGCTGAGGATATAGAGCACCCACCCCCTGGCAGGGCCCATTTTCAGAAATGGTTGATGGACGGGACGGTAAGCCGGGCAGGGATATTGGTTGCTGGAGCGGTGGAAGAAAGCCCTCCTGAGGCCCTTTCTTTCTATGTGAGGGCCCCGGGGAATCCTCTGTAGCCAAGATCTGGGTCTCACCGGGAGGACCGGGGATGCCTTTATTTCTCTCGGGGCCCTGAGATGAGGGCTCCCTGTACAATTCCCTAGCTAGTTTAGAGGATTCTCCACCCATCTGAGCATCAAGCTTCCTGCTAAGCTGTAAGCAATATTGAAGCCCTTCGGATATTTCCACACAGAATAGAGCTAAGTGCAGCCGTTTGATCTCCTTTGCCTTCTCGGTACATCAGCCGTTCTGGGGCTTTTCTTACCCCCAGGGGAACCCGCGGGTTACACGGTGAAACAAAGGAAAGAGTCAGGCTAGTCAACTTCTTATCCTCTGGGGATGCTGAGCCCCTTGGAGAAGCTCAGGGGCTCTGGAGCGGAATTCTTATTTGATAGTGGGGTTCTTTTCTGTCTAGATGCTGTGTGTTTGGCTTCCAGGAGGACAGCTCAGCTCAGTCGAGCAAGCCGGTCTTTTCTGGCAGCTTGCGATTTACTGTTACATAACTGTGATCCCACCCATATGTTGGGTAGACCAAGGCTTGCTTGGCTTCGTCTTCTCAGAGTCCGTGAGAAGACCCAACTCAGTTCTTTCACACGTCATAAACTCATATAGGATGAGTTAGTGAAGAGAGCAGATCCCAGAAAGCAGATCATAATCCTCCCACTTCCCCACCAGCCTCCAACGCATCCTCCATTAAGAGTCTGAGATCATGTCCTCATCACCCAGCATCATTTCAAATGAGAGAATCGGATTACGGTTGCAGGACTGTGGTCAGCTGTAGCCTGAGAATGGGCTCCCTGGAGTCTTCTTCCATGTTCAATGTGGGAGCGCGCGTGTGCGTGTGCGTGTGTGTGTGTGTGTGTGTGTGTGTGTGTGTGCATGTAGATGCACCATTTACTTCTGACTTGTGACATTTATTGCAAAGGCAAACACTGATTCTCTGTCCCTGCATTCCCTTCAGGTCCTGTGCAAGCTGATAAACAGTTTATATCCACCAGGACAAGAACCCATCCCCAAGATCTCAGAGTCAAAGATGGCTTTTAAGCAGATGGAGCAAATCTCCCAGTTCCTGAAAGCGGCCGAGGTCTATGGTGTCAGGACCACAGACATTTTTCAAACAGTGGATCTATGGGAAGGTAAACAGCCCTTCTGTCTTTGGGTCTGTTTCCCCTGGACTCCCGTTCCCATACCTCCTCTTTTCTTTATCATCTATTTATAAAAGCCACTTATCTGTAAGGGCTTCCTGGCACTGTTTGCGGGAGGGAAGTCTGTTCTCAGTTGTCACCCCATGGGCAGTGTTGTCCTTCCTGCTTGTGGTGTTTTATGCTGAGGATATGGCAAGTACCTCAGCAAACTAGAAGTGTACACAGAGAAGTGAACTGGTTACACGGGTGTCTTTTCCTCTAGTTAGCCGTTCATAACAAATCACATTTCGTGGAAAAGAAGTGAGGCAGGCGTGAGTGAGTGCTCTTCTGACTCACCAGCACTAGGGCTTACAGACAAAGCCATCTGCTCCTCTGCCATTCAATCTGAGGGAAAACAAGAGAGCGCTCCATCTTTCTGTTAAACAACTATCCAGAGTACAGTGACTGTATCTTCTAGGTGGGTATTATTCAGAGCACAGTGACTGTATCTTCTAGATGGATGTTATCCAGAGCACAGTGACTATATCTTCTAGATGGGTATTATCCAGAGCACAGTAACTGTATCTTCTAGATGGATGTTATCCAGAGCACAGTGACTGTATCTTCTAGGTGGATATTATCGAGAGCACAGTGACTGTATCTTCTAGATGGATGTTATCCAGAGCACAGTGACTGTATCTTCTAGGTGGATATTATCGAGAGCACAGTGACTGTATCTTCTAGATGGATGTTATCCAGAGCACAGTGACTGTATCTTCTAGGTGGATATTATCCAGAGCACAGTGACTGTATCTTCTAGATGGATGTTATCCAGAGTACAGTGACTGTATCTTCTAGATGGATGTTATCCAGAGTACAGTGACTGTATCTTCTAGATGGACGTTATCCAGAGTACAGTGACTGTATCTTCTAGATGGATATTATCCAGAGTACAGTGATTGTATCTTCTAGATGGACGTTATCCAGAGTACAGTGACTGTATCTTCTAGATGGATATTATCCAGAGTACAGTGATTGTATCTTCTAGGTGAGTATTCTACTTGGGGAGACTACCAGATGGTTTTTTTCATTCACATTTGTGAATTGACTTGGTGAGAAATATCTCACAAAGCTATATAGATCAAAGGTTAGCTATGGAACTATTTAGCAATCCACCATGATTGGAGAAAAGGATGTGTAATGGGGGTGTTGCTGGAGAATCTGAGGGACCAATAGCCATGTGGCGTCCAGTCCCCTTTAGTGAAAATGGACATGTTAGTCCATACAGCCACCACTAGGCCTGCCTGAGGCACAGAGAGGCTGTCTAATTGCCAGATTGATTGACACACCCATTGTCACTGGCTGTCATCACAGGGCAACCCACAGAACCCCTTGGGTGGTGACCAAACGGCCTGCTGATAGAGAGAGTAGACTAATGATACTTTGATCAAGAGCCATGGATATCCCAAGCATAGGACAGTATACCCAGATAATTATAAATAAAAAAAAAATCACCTCCTCCATCCTCACAATAACCTCAAGTCTCCATTCAAAAAGGGCTCCGATTTCATGCTTTTTGCATGATTGAGCAGTTCAAACCTGTAGAGGCCAGGGGTCTAAACTTGCACTTTTTTTTCTGGTACCTCAGATACCTGAAATGCTGGCAAAGCCACCAGACCTCATGGGCATCTGCCTCCAATTCTCCATGGGATGTCCCCATTGAGACTTGATTCCCAGGTCAGGATAATGGTGATTGTCCACAGTTAATACGGTTTCTTTTCACTGATATTCCTCTTCTCTAGAAGCACATAGATAAGAGCTTTTCTGGACAATGACACACAGTTCTTCCAACTAAACTATGAAGAAAATTTTTTCAACCTCATCATTGCATAGATAATGACACCTGCCTGCCCTTGTTATGTGTGTTCATCAGAATTTATAGTTCACAATCCTGAGCTCCACCCTGGGCTCTGAAACCAAAACAGAAGACCTATTCAACAGGCCACACCATTCTTTGGCCAGGGGCCTTAGCATCTTTTTTCTCTACCATGAATGTACTGCTGCGTCATGTCAGTGACTAACTGTTGATGTGATGCCAGGGAGGCAGAGGAGGATGGAGAAGGATGAATCAAAGCCATGTGAAACCAAGAGATAGGGTGTTAGAGCAAATGAGACAAACCCTCTTGAGCACTATAGTGCAGGGCGTACGTAAGAAGAAGGGCACTGGAGATACCTGGGAGGTTGGGTCTAAAGGAGCCTACCCATCTACATTAGGGAAGGGTTAGCTTTACTTCCTTTCCCCCTTTATTGAAACACCATAGAGAGGGGCTCTATACTTGGGAGGGGAACTCAAAATGGGAAGGGGAGAAGGAGCAGTACTTCTGGGTGGGCAGCATGTGTGGCAGTCTACACCCCTGCCATAACCTGTGTTAGAAACACTCCTGGAAAAAGAAGAAAGCTAGGAGGCATAAATGTTAGCAGGGCAATGTGAAACGTAGCTCTGGAATATGATAATGCTTCTAGATAAAAGTAAGACAGACAATAAAAGTCATCATTCGCCATACCTCAACCCATCCCTGCCCCATTGCAGAAGAGGAGGACTTTAAATGAAATACGGAGACTCTGTTTCTCAAGGCACTGTGATTGACAGGTCACAGAAACGTTAGAACTACACAAAGGTGGGGAAGTGCAAAAGAGCTGACAGCAGGGAGACAGATGCTGAGGAGTTTCCAGATGACTTGCTGGAAGCCCCAAGGAGCTGAGATTGAAGATGATGTCATAGGCGAGAGACTTGATATTTCCCAGGATCCCTGTCTGAAGCTCAGGCCAGAGCTGTTTCCCAGACCCAGGAGCGTAGGAGTAGAAAGCAGGTTGCTTTGAACAGGGAAGTGGGTGGGATGGCCTTGGTGGCTGGCACAGATCGCGGACTGATCATGGGAGGCTCTGGTCCTTTCTGCAGCAGCCGCTTGTAATGCATGATGTGGTTGGTGACTAAACTGTAGTCAAAGAGCAGGGTTGGCGTGTGCTTGTGTGACATGTCTGCATGAGGATGTACACACTCTCTGTCATACAGATATCAGACGTC
Organism: Arvicola amphibius; assembly: GCF_903992535.2. Lineage (NCBI taxonomy): Eukaryota > Metazoa > Chordata > Mammalia > Rodentia > Cricetidae > Arvicola > Arvicola amphibius. Next base: position 46,951,041 of record NC_052056.1, on the reverse strand, counting down.
AGACTAGCCGTAAGCAAAGCTCATCACATCTACCATTCTGCTCCCTGACCGAGGCTGCAATCGTGCCCTCACACTTCAGTTCCTCCCACTATTTCAGGAGTCCCTGCATCACAGTTGAGGGGACTGTGGCTACTGTGGGTCCAGCCCCCACTCTTCCTGGATACTTCCCTTCCTCCTCTGCAGGTACTTTATGCCTGGCTGCTCTCAGTACCCCATTTCCTCTGCTTGGCACATGTCTCCTAAATATGGTTCTTTTTTCTCACAGTGCCTTCCCAAGCTGCTTCTAGGTTGCAGATCAGCAAAGCTGCAGGAGCTCAGGTTTGCCAAGTGCCTTCTTGTTTAAGCTTCAGTTACTCATATAGGTGGGGCTCCAAAGTCCCCACCATTCTTGAGCCCCCTTTAGGTACATTGTTTGGAAGAGACCTGGGGCCAGCAAGGCCGCAAGGGTCTTCATAAAGATACCCAGGTGACAGCTTGATCATGGAGATAATACAAAGTTACCAAAGCCTTCACTGGGGAAGGGCCAGAGTGACCTTCATTGTTGGTGACGGGAAAGGCAAGGGTCACTGCAAAGAATGGAAGGGGACAGGAAGAGCCCCTCTGTGAAGAGAAAAGGTAAATTGTCTGACAGGTTCCTTTTAGATCTGGCACAGATGCCAGGGAAGGGCAGGGGTGGGGCTGTTTCAGCTTTGACTCGGAGAGGATAGGACAGGCAAGCCTGCAGCATCTTTGCCAAGAGTACCAGAAGGGAGATGGGAGGAAGGGAGCAACAATAAACTGAGTCTGTATGTGTATAGGAGAGAGAAGCTGGTCGGAGGTCCGGTCAGAAAACCTGCAGTGGGGCTGTCCTATGAGGTGGGGTGGAGTCAGGCTCCCAAGGCAGAAACTAGAGAACATGGACCGAGCCTGTGTGCCATCACTTCTCAGCTAAAGTGTCTTAGCCTTGAATTTCTCCTGCATCAAATGGGCCTAATAGAACCTATTTTATGTTATTGGTCTGGGAAACAAAGGAAGCAATGTGTTAGAAACACTCAGATGGTGCCTGACAAGGAATAGTATAAGTATCGCCAGTGGCCTGCCCTTTCTGGGTTAATAGGAAGGGTGGGGACTGGATGGTCATAGACTCCTCTTTAAAAGATGGATTTGATTAATTATCACACTTAAAAGCTGATAGGATTGCCTGGATGACCGTCACCCTGGCAGTCATTCATGCGGGTTACCTTACTGACTTTTTTTCTTAGAAGACATTGAATTTGTCATCTGTCCCTATGATACATTGCAATGCCAATGTCAGACCTGGGAGCCCTCGGTAGAATGATAATAGCACCGGTTTTAGAGTAGATACATTGAAAACCGTCTTCCAATGCATCCTATCTGTGTGACTCTGTTTACAGTGCTCAGCTGCCTAGAGTCTTGGTTCTCTTCTGTGTATTGGTCTAGCACCCCCAACCCCTAAAGGAATTGTATGGAACAAACATGTTAACTCTCCAGCACAATATATGATTCCTAGTTGCCTAATAAATGTCGACTTTTCTTCTGCTTCAGTAAGCTCATCAGCAATGACCTTTGGGGCCTATTTGTATAAGCACTTAGTGTCAGAATGTTAAGAATTCCAAAATGTCAGTGTAGACAATACTCAAAGAGCAACCAGCCTGATTATTCTTCTCAACAATTGAACTGATGGAGGATAATGGGTGCATGGTTTTATGTTGTCTGTTCTTTTCTCCTGATGATGGGAGTTGGGGAGATGTTGTTTACAGGGAAGGGTAGAGCCTGGGAGGTTCACCTGTGCTCTCTCAGGAGGTGTCACTATGTATGCTGTTCCTCAACAGCAGAAGTTGAAGTCTCATTTCTCCTAGTCTGAGATGGGTTTTGGGATACGGCACGGTACCCACAGTGACCTGAGCTATGACGAATGCCCACTCCTCCACCTTCTTTTCCCATGGCAGCACCCTCAGCCGTGTTCACTCAGAAGGGCTGCTGGCCATTGTATTTTGTGAGCTTTTCCTTTAGCTTCAATCTCCAGCATGCATCACAGGCACGTGGTCTGACTGACAGACATGTTCCTGACATGTTAAATCTGCAACAAGGCCCAAGTATCTGCATTTCTTACCAATTTGTAGGTGACGCTGCTTCTGCTCTCCTGAGAGCCCCACTTTGAGAGCCACTACCTTACAGTTTCTCTTCCCACTGGCCAGAATGGAAACAACAAAAATCCATAAAATTCAGAGAGAATGCTCAGCTTATCTTCTTCCATTTCTCCCTGGCCTGCAGCAGCAGTTTCACAGGGAGGTGGGAAGTGATTTTTCTATCATAGCTCGCTTTCTCTGTGATGTGTATATTAAAAATCAGCTTCTAAGAGTTCACAGAGTTGGTCAAGACTAAGAAAATAGCAGTTCTAAAACAAATAATTTAAGGCTGACTTTTGTGTTAAAAATAGAATAGAAAATAGTGTCAAATCTCACTTTTCCTACTCAAGTGACTTCTGCATTGCCTTTGTTTTTCCCTTTTTCTTCTCATTTGTTTTCTTCTTTTGTTTTGAATTAAGAATAGATTCTTTTTTGTACAATATATCCTGATTATAGCTTCTTCTCCCTCCGCTCCTCCCAGTTCCTCTCTACTTTCCCTCCCCTCTGGATCCATTCTCTTTCTATCTCTAATTATAGACAATCAGGCATTTAAGAGATAGCAACCAAACATGTCAACATAAAATACAATAAGATGAAGCAAAAACTTTCATATTGAAGTATATGGCAGCCCAATAGGAAGAAAGGAGTCCTAAAGCTAGCATAAGAGTCAGAGGCCTGCTTGCTTTCACAGTCAGGGGTCCCATAAAAATACTAACTCAATATCTATCTGTCTGTCTGTCTGTCTGTCTGTCTGTCTATCATCTATCTATCTATCTATCTATCTATCTATCTATCTATCTATCATCTATCTATCTATCTATCTATCTATCTATCTATCTATCTATCTATCTATCATCTACAGGACTTGGTGTAGATCCATGTAAGACATGCATAAGATATCTTGCGTGTAAACTTAAACTTTATAAGCACCAAGTTAGGACATTACAAGGCAGAACTCTGGGCTCCATTCCTTGAGGCTTATTGATTAGCAGTTTGGGGTGTATGGCTATTTTGAGGTGTTATTATTTTGTGATAATACAGAATGAATACAGTGTGAATGATGGCACTTGGGAGGCTGAGGCAGGCGGATCATCATAAATTCAAGGTCTGTTTGGGCTATAGATGGAGGAACTACTTGATAGATAGATAGATAGATAGATAGATAGATAGATAGATAGATAGATAGATGAGGGGGTTAGGGAGGGAGAGAAATTGGAAGCAGTGACTCCTACACTGTTAAGTATAACATGCCCTGATGCACACATGCCTCTCCATGTCATCCTGTCCATCCGGGTGATATTATACTACCTGTATAATTTTTAAACCTTCAGTGAAGCCTTGCATCATCCAAGGCCCACACTCTACAGTCGGGTTCCCTCTTCCTATCTACAATAGTACATTCTGTGAATTTGGACAAATGTGTCCACCATTATAGTATTGTGCAGCATACTTTCGCTACCCTAAAAATCTTCTGTGGCCCATCATTTTATCTTTTTCCATTATCAGTCCCAGTGATCACTTCTCCTCTTGCTGTCTGTTTGGTTTTGCCCTTTGTAAGATGTCACATCATGCTGTGTGCTGTCCATTCAAATTCTATTAGCTCTGCTGTAAAACCCATTAATTTCTCATGATAAAGAAATAGAAGAAAGCTTGCCTTCCTCTGCCTGTGTCTCTTTCCTTCTCAGGGACAGTAGTAAATTCTTATGTCATCACTGGGACTGATTCATTCCTGCTCTGCTTGCGTGTGGAAAACTGTCAACATCTGAACAGTTTGTCTTTCAGGATTGTATTTCTCTATTTTCTTGGGAGAATGGTATTTAGAGGAAGTAATCAGGCTGACATGAAGAGTCATAGCGTTTGCCAAAGTGTCCAAGATGGCTTTCAGGAATCAAAGAGATGCTAAGGAGGCAGACTTCCAGCTTGGATCAAAGCGCTTCTAATGATCAGTTTTGTTCTTTGGACTTTGCGAGAGATGTCTCTGAAGGGAGGGGTTATTGCTTAACAAAATATATGTAGTTCTTAGCACTCGTCAGCTAGAACCAAGAGTTTAGAGTGGGGCTTGCGGGTCTATCTGACCACAGAAGGACTGTCTTGGGAGATCACCCCAGAACTGGAATTAAGGTGCTCAGGCTATGCTGGTGGTCAGGCAAGCATCACAGTCACCAGACACTGCCTGTGTTTCTCAGACTATCACCTGTGTATTACTGACCAAGCTTATTGTAATATAGATTCTTGACACTTTCTGTCAAATTCTCATGGGGAAAAACCCCTCAATATTCAAAATTCATATAGTACCTTTGGAGAGACATCCCCCTCTGCAAACTTCCTTGAGGAAACAACGAAGCGTGGGGATGAGCTCAGAAGCAAGCTGGACAAGGCAAGTTTTTGCATTTGCATCATTTCAAAAGCTTCACAAGATCTTACGCTGGCTGTGACACAGCAGCTTAGTTTTTGATGTCCTATGCCCAGCATACTGTGCAGATCTTCCTTGACCTTCCTGTTTCAAAACACATTTACATACTTGACCCCTGTTGACACAGGTGGGGTTCCAGGAGTGGCCCCAATTCCTGCCACTTGGTTCATCCATCTAATACTGCTCACTCGATCTCAGTTTCTAATCGGGAACAGACAAGAGCTCTGTTTCCCATGTCATCAGCCTAAGAATTCTGGAATTCTTCACAAAAATCTCTACTAGAAAGCATACACATAAAATGGACGAGCTGTGCACTGGCTAAGTCAGATTTGTAGTCACTAAATTACTTAGAATCCTAATAACTAACTTGGTTAGCATGTAGACTCCAAATATTTGTATTTTTTAATGTTATGTGAGTGGAGTGAAGATATAGCAAAATTATTGCTGACAAAAACATCCAATGGCTTATGATCATTTGGGGATGTGCGTCCTTATTCCTATGGTACCCATTATCAATGCCCAGATTTAGAGTCCTTGTGTTACCAATACCCTGACACCTTTGGTTATCTCTGGTCACTGCTTCCTCCCAAGGAACGTGGTTTCTCACCAATTTCACAAAGGGGAGGGGCAAGGGGGATAACAGTGAAGTGGATGCACCTATTGTGGAGTTTGAGTTCAGTCCAACAGGAGCTAGAGCTGGGCTCTGGTTTGTGTGTTGGGTGACTTGGAGGGTGTTAGCAAATCTCCTTGAATTTGATTTGCTGCCCACAGATGGGGAGGAGTAGTCTCCACTCCATAATGTTCAGACCACATGTAATAAAACATCTAGCCCATGATTTACATTACATCTCTTTCTTTGAAACCTTCAATTTAAGAAAGAAACTTTCTGGTTTGTTCCTGTGAAAGAATGCCTCCTTCCCTTAGATGTGCCTAACTCAGTCATACATTCACTTCCTTATCCACGGTACTGAGAAGAGGGTGGGTGGTGTTGATTTTATGTCTCTAGGTTCCTGGATCTCTAGCCCTTGCCTGCGGCTCTATCCTTTCTGAGTGTATATATTTACACATTAGCTAGCTCCTTCTGAAGGAAGTCCCATTGTGCTGGAACAAAGCTTATGTCCTTCCTATTGTCATAGAATGTTTCTGGCTGACTTGCTGAGTGTTTTCCACATTGCTCCAGATCCTGTACATGCCAGACCCACACCCTCCATCTATCAGAACTATATTCCTACTGCTTTTTGTAAGAGGTGAGCTTATTGGCAGACTCTAGCTCATACTTCCTGTACTTACTCATTTTCTTCTAGGCTCTCCTTAATCCCTTGGCTGTACACGAACACACCCAGTCACATCTCCTTCCAGAATGCCATGACTACAGGTTTATCTTTCACAGCAGCCTATGATATAGTGATAGTTACAGAAAGGAATTTTGTGTGTGGAAAAGAAAAGTTGTCCTCACTGCCGTCTCTGCCTTTCTTCTCTCCAAATTCTTAGTGTTTTTTGTTTCCTTCCCTTGCCATCTATTATGGATACTCTGCTCACCATCACCCCAGCAGTCTGAGGGAGTCTCCACTGCAGAATTTTCTATACTCACAGCCATCCCCACCGGCCTCAAGCTCCAGGCAATTGCCCTGTAGTGAGTGTCGGACATAGGGTGGAGGAAACCATGTGAGGGAAGGAGACGCTTCCCTCTCGTCTTGGAACACATGAGCATCCTGAACAGGACCTCCTTAAAGGCCATAATAGCTGATTTCATTACAGTTCCTGCTCCCTTCTCTGCCCTTCCCCTGTAACTCTGTATTCCCCAGGGACTGAGCTGCAGGAAGTGCACCAAAGAGACCACAGACACTCACTGGGTCCGTTCAGAGCCTTTGCCTATCTGCTCTTCCCTGTCTCAGGCCCCACAGCCTCTTTCTCCCTCTTTTAGCTTCCTGCCTTTTAGCTTTTGTAGCCCTCCTTCCTGCTCTGTGCAGACCTTTGATCCACCCACCCTGGTAGCACCTTCTCTAGTATAAGATTTGCCAGTCCTCTGAAAAGGAGGGAGGGAAGAGGATGGAAAGAGCTGGCTGGTTGGAAGGCTCAGCTGCCTTCTCTAGGGGCAATCCTGTGACCATGTCCCCACCCCTTATGTAAGACTACCCAATGCCCCCCCCACCGCTTTGTTCTCTCTCACACATGGGCCAGTGATGTGTTGTCTCCATTAGTCCCGTTCATGCATCACTTGTGCCTTGAGTGCTTTCTGTGTTGATTTCTTTCTCCATTGGCCCATGGACCAGAGCACCGAGTGAATACTCAATTTGATGAACAGGGATGATTTTAGACCCTGCTAACCCAGATAAACTAAAAGAGAGGAGCCCCCTGGGGTCTGGGGCAGAATTACTCTAAGCAACCAATTTGTCTGCGTTTTTCCTTTCTCTGTCCACTTATGAGGAAAGTGTTCATCTGCAGGTCGTCACCCAGGACCTCCTGATCAAATCACACCAGACCATGGCTGAAGCCATGAAGGCCAGGCCCAAGGCCAGGGGTGGATCCATATGTGAGCGGCTAATGCTTGGAGTGTTTATTACACATACACTTAAATAAAATAGAAAGGGCCTTCTTGTGTGAATACAATAATTAGCAGGATTGGGATGGGTTTTATGTCAGAGCCACCCTGGGAAGTGTTATTTAGTCCTTCTCCCGTGATTGTAGTCACCCATAGCCTCTTCTATCTAGAGCTCTTCCCGGGTGCAGACACCCCTTCTTCCGAAATCCCTGGCCCTGGTATGCTGGACTTTAACCTCTTCATTGGATTCCAGGGAAGGACATGGCAGCTGTGCAGAGGACTCTGATGGCTCTAGGCAGCGTTGCAGTTACCAAGGATGATGGCTGCTACCGGGGAGAGCCGTCCTGGTTTCACAGGTGAGTCCTTCCCTGCCTCCCCCAGAGAGACACCTGGAGCTGTCAGACACTGTCTACAAAGAAGCAAACACTTCTGGTCCCACGGCAAGGTCCACTGAGAAGGAAGACCGATGCTGCCATTCTAGCCGACACCCAACCAGGGCTGAGGTGCTTGGGATTTCTCTTAGCTCCTAGCATCTCCCTCTCCCTTGTTCTTTTTCTTCTTTCATCTTCTTAATTTTCTCCTATGCACCTAATGAAGAATGAATTCATCCCTTTGGCAAGTACCATCTCGGTTTGTAACCCAGCAGGTTAACTAACAGCCCCTGCTTTGACTCTCAAAAGCGTCCTGGTCTGGGTGATAAATTATATGATTGTTTCAGTCTACTGAAATAGACTAGGCCTTAAGCGATCTTTATGGCAATGAGAATAGAGACAGAGATGTGCAAACTGAGGTGTTTGGAGACAGATGACAGGAATTCTTGTAGCTGCTACTCGGAAATTCTTTTTTCTCATTCTGGAGAAGTATAGAAGGATGTAGTTTATGTTTTTTAGATGCCCTTGACCTAAATTCATCCTAGAAACATATTGAAATCCTGGTCCTAATTCCAGAATTATTGATGATCCACCATGGACTGTATGGCTGCAAATCCAAATTTATTCACAATCTTGCTCTTTACCAAAATTTGGCAGCCTCTGGTCAGGAGATATAGATTGCTCCTTGAAAACTCCTAGGTTGATTGGGCAGCAAAACAGAGATTAACCATTGGTCCTATGTGGGAAGGTTGGAATGAGGCTTAGGATATGTTTTGTAAAAGGAGTTAGTTTTGTGAGCAGAGGTACCAGAGAGGGTGAGACAGTAAAGACTGAGGCGTTCTAAAGAGGAGGAAGGGAAAAAGAGAAGCTGAGATTGAGTTTTCCAGAAGGCAGCTATGGGTTCTCCTTTCTTTTTTTGCTAGAAATTCTAAGAGTCATCTTGGTTCCTAAGGGATAGAAAACTTGTATGTACTTGTCAGCCACAGCTCCGTAGACCATAGCTCTCGGTAGGCCATAGTTCATGGTGGGTCAGAGGTCATTAAGAGTTGTGGCCCAGGGAAGGGTCTGCTGGTTTGTTCGATTGCCTCAGATAGAAGCTGTGTATCCGTATCTTGAGGAGGATTTAGAACTGTCACGTGACATAGCTCCATCTCACTTTTTCCACCCAGGAAAGCCCAGCAGAATCGGAGAGGATTTTCAGAGGAGCAACTTCGCCAGGGACAGAACGTCATAGGCCTGCAGATGGGCAGCAACAAGGGAGCCTCCCAGGCGGGCATGACCGGGTACGGGATGCCCAGGCAGATCATGTAAGATGCCACATCTTGCCCACCCTGGTAGAGAGGACGAATGCTCCGCACCACAGTCTGTGACAAAGAAATAGGTAGTCACCTGCTCACCTTCTCCTCTTTCTCAAAGCCTTCTGCCCCCTGTTCTTGCAAGTGCTGCACCTTCTGCTGGGAATCCACGCTGCCTATTGCTGCCACCCTTTGTTTGTTTAGAACTATGCAAAGACTCTGCTTCCTCTCTCTGACCTCCTGTGCCCTGGGATCTCCGTTCGTTTGATTATTTATTTATTTATTTGCCAAAAATTTCTCTCCTTGACTTACAGAACGTACCTAATAAACAAATTAGTCTGTGTTTCAGAGTGTAACTTCATTCTCTATCAGGGACTTTGCCGGCTGGAATGGCTCCTTCCTGCCTCACTCAAGAGGTAACTGACAAAATGAAATTAGCATAGAGTATCGAAAATGGATTAACTATGAGGAAGCTTTTTGCGAGATTATTATGTTTATCTTGGTAATTTCAATGGAAAAATCAGAAGTAGTTTTTCCCACTAGAGATCTTAAAGTTAGGCATCCACAAACACTGCCTTTGACCTATCCACGTTTCTTTAACTACCTACTGTGTGTTTATGTTAGACTTTGTAAACAAGACAAAGCATCAGGAGCTCTTGTATGGTTACCCAGGAGATTATGGATGGGTGGATGGACAGTTTTCTCAAACAACAATTTTTTTTAAAGAAAAAAATGAGAGAGTTTTTTGTTGTTTGCTTCTATTGCATGAATTTTCTTCATTCAGGGTGGATCTCAGATCTAAGCTGATATTTATGCAGTGTCCTCCCACCCAGCGACCAGGAACGATGCAATGCATAGTACTGCTCTCTACACATCGTTTACAGAACCCAAACCCCTAAAACTCTTAAGATTACTCAAGATCGAGATCTGCCTAACATGAATGAATTTTCAACATTTTTTTTCTTCACGGAATAAAAACAGGGAAAATAAGTCTGGAGACTATCAGTTCATCTTATTCTTTAAAATGCAGTTATTGCAGCTAGGTGGTGATGGCACATGCTTTTAATCCCAGCAGTTGGGAGGCAGAGGCAGGTAGATCTCTGTGAGTTCAAGGCCAGCATGGTCCACAGCAAGTTCCAGGACAGCCAGGGATACACAGAGAAACCCTGTCTCAAAAAAAAAAAATTAAAAAAAAATGTAGCTAGTAAGAGAAATGGAGTATCTTTATTCACACAATGAACCATCAACTAATAAGAAAAAATAAGAAATAAATTATATATATAATTTATTATATACATACATATACATATATATATATATAGCCACTCTAAATATTTGGGTGATAGGTTTTCAGACTGAGTTCCTTGCAGTTCTAGGCTCTTGCAGAGGTTTCTATGAGACCCTTCTCAACTACCCAGGAAGTCCCTGTGACCCTTTCATAGCTATCCTTGAGTTGTCCGTGGTGCCATCTAAATGTGGCAAACCTTTCCTTAAACCCTACCTTGGAGCTGCCATATGAGAAAGGAGGGAAACTGAAGACGCCACCAAAGTGAAATAAACCTAGGAGGAAATTCCAAGAGAAAGCCAGTTGGGTTCCTGTGTGGGTGTAGGTATGGGTGTAGGAGGTCTGGGAAATACCATCCACCAGGGAGGGACAGTTGGAAGGAAACCTGGTATCTGTGGAGAGAAGATTTTCTGCTCTTTCTAATTTGTGCTCACTGTCAATCAAGGCAATAATATGGCCTCAGGGAACAACTCATTGAGCATGTAGAGACCCCCAAGGGATGTAAGCAGTACTTCGCTCCAAGAGAGAATCATTTAGAATAAGCCAAGTAAATACACCAGCAGGGGCAAGGAGGAAACCCTGGAAACATAAAACAGTAATCCATTATGAAGAAAAAAGCTCCATTATAGAACAGTAACCAAAACGAAGAGAATAAAATGAGGCTTGTGAGGCTGGACGCCAAGGATCGATTACTAAATTAGAATACCAAGAAAATGCACCCCATGAAAACTCACAAATGTCTGGTGAGTACAAAAGAAATAGTAAAAATAACAGATAACATTCATGAGTTTAGAGTCTCAGAAAGGAGAAAAGCCAATTAGGGAATGAAATGTAATTAAGTAGTTTATTTATTTCTTGTGCAGATGTTTTGCCTGCATGAATGTCTGCATACCACAGGGACGCTGGAGGGATATTTTTGAAGAAATAATATTAAGGCTTTTCCAGAGGGTTTTTTTTTTTTTTGACAAGAATTGTTTTAAAAACACACATAAATGCTGGGAAAAAAAACCCAAAAGCCTTTAATGGGTAGCATTGTAGTAAAATGTTTGACCACTGAAAGTGAGAAGAAAACTTTCAAAGCTTAAGAGAATATGTGTGTGTGTCTGTATATGTGTGTGTCTCTCTCTCTCTCTCTCTGTGTGTCTGTGTGTCTATGTACGTGTGTGTGTCTGTGTCTGTCTGTGTGTGTGTGTGTCTATATGTCTGCTTGTGTAAGTGTGTATATGGGTGCACACATGCACAAGAGTGCAGAACACATAAGATTGGCAGAGGACTTCTCACAAGCTTTGAACTCACCAAATAGGCTGAGCTGGTTGGTCAGCAAGCCTCGGGGATCTACGTGTCTGGGCCTACCCAGCACTGGGATTATAAGTAGGCCACCACATCCACCTTTTAAAATCCAGACTCTGGGAATCAAATTCCTCATGCTAGCATAGAAAATGTTTGGCCAACTAAACTATCTCTCCAGCCCAAAGCTTTTCAAGAGTAAAAGCCATCACATATAAGAAAAGAGAATCATGTTCATCTTTAGAGTTCTTAACATAACCTTTGGTACATGACATAATAGTTTCAACAAGGAATTTTCTGGTTAGACCAGTGGTTCTCAACCTTCCTAACGCTATAGCCCTTTAATACAGTAACTCATGTGGTGACCCCCAATGATAAAATTATTTTCATTGCTATGTCAGAACTGCAATTTTGCTACTGTTCTGAATCATAATGTAAATATCTGATAGACATAGTATCTGATATGTAATCCTGTAGTGAGGGGCTGCGGGCAGGCCTGCTTTTCATCCCGCCCTGCTCCCGGCCACCGGCTAGCTTATGCCCCGAAATAATTACACAGAAACTGTATTCTTTTAATACACCCAACTACTCTTTCTATCTTTTTTACTTTTAAGAACTTTAACCTTTAGCCTGCATATATTCCCAACACATAGTAAACCATTTAGACATTTTCTTCGACTTTGAATCTTTCTTTTACTGTATATCTCTCTTTTTGGACCACATGAGTCTTTAATTTACGAAACAATATCGGTAGGACTAAAGCCGTGACTTTGACAGCTAGATCCAGCCCATTCCTTAGCTTTCTGCTATTTCAGCCTTGTGGCTGAGATACCAGCCAGAGCCATGTTCATTGCCACAATTCTACAGTGTTTCAAGGTCCCTGCCAGGAAGCAAGCTGCAGCAGTGTTAAACAACAATCAAAAGCTCCATAGTCAGTACCGCCTGCTTGAAAGAGTCAGAGTTTGCCCTGGTAGGATGACCCAGAAAGCTGGCATTTTAAAACAGCACAACTTTTTTCCTGCTACAGCTGAAAACTGAAAAGCTTTTCTTCAACACCATTTAAGTGTTTTGTGGCAGGACCTCTTAATGAGCTGCAGGGTTCAGCTGAAGCTGAGTCAGGAAGCCTCTCTTAGATGAGAGTGCTTGCTCAGACCCGAGAAAATGCTTTTATCAAGAAAACATGCTTTACTCTAGTCTTTCCCAAGATTTCTCAGGCTTTCTGTGGATTTAGTTATCCACGTTGGGCGCCATTCTGTAGTGAGGGGCTGCAGGCAGGCCTGCTTTTCATCCTGCCCAGCTCCCGGCCACCGGCTAGCTTATGCCCTGAAATAATTACACAGAAACTGTATTCTTTTAAACACTGCCTGGCCCATTATTTTCAGCCTCTTACTCACATCTTGACTAACCCATATCTAATAATCTGTTTAACACCACGAGCGGTGTCTTACCGGGAAAGATTCAGCATGTCTGACCGGGCTGCTGGCTTCATCGCATCTCTCTCCCTGAGGAGAGGCATGGCAGTCTCACTTAGGAGAGGAGTGGCATCTGACTGAGCCATCTACCTCACTTCCTTTTTCCTGTTCTGTCTACTCCGCCCACCTAAATGTTGGCCAATCAAATGGGCCAGGCAGTTTCTTTATTAGCCAATGGGAATCCTCCATCATAATCCCCTGTGAAAAGGTCATTTGACCCCTGGAAGGGTCCCACCCCACAGGGTGAGAACCGCTGATCTGGACAATGTAAATTTAGAATACCACTTCTAAAATGATATTATTTGGTAATATGAGATAAAGGACCATGTGCATGCCACGGCATTTCTATGGAGCTCAGAGAACAATGTTTAGAAATAGTTCTCTCCTTCCACCGTTGATTTTGAGGGTGGCACTCAAAGGGCCTTTGTGGCAAATGCTTTTACCCACAGAGCAATCTCTAGCCTGCTCACTAAATTTGAAGCTCAAGAATGAAGCACATGTTAATAAAGACCTACATTGAGAGCATAATTAATTATTTCATTAAGAAAAATATATCACCAGGAATATGCCATTTAACGTGGGAAGTGTATGTAAATATATAAATTAGAAAAATCCATTCTTGTTCAAATATAAAGGTACTGGCAAATAAGCCCAACAAGGTGACAGTAAGCAAAACACTAAGATTCTAGAAATACTAATGTGGCCTATATGGCAAAGGAGGAGAAATGCAGAGAAAGGCACATGTTCTAAGAGAACCCTTTTGTTTGGAAGAAGGAGGGGCCCATTCTCCAAAACCGGTACTATTTGGGCCACAAAATAAATAACCATATTAGCTTAGAACCTAAACTATAAAGTAAATATATTAATCTGTACTAGTTCCAGTAAGTGAGTGAGTAGGTACATGGAGAAGAGACAAAGATAAAATTACATAGTGGCTAACCAATCCCCAAACCAATATACTTACATAGGTCTTTTGATATAGGGTTTCTTGTGCAGCCCTTGCTATCCTGGAACTCACTCTATAGACCAATAGACCAGGCAGGCCTGAAACTCTGAGATAGACTTGCCTCTGCCTCCTGTATGCTGGTATTAAAGGCATACACCACCACTGACTGGCATCCAACAATACGTTCTTAAGATATGTTCAAAACTGAGAGTCATGGCACGGGTCTCTGGTAGACCTCCAGGCATCTCGAGGAAGTGGTCCCACATCCCACAGCAGGCTCACTCTAACCAAGAAAGCTCTGGCACAAGCACTGGTTCAGTTTGGGCTTTAAAAGAAGCAACACAGGCTGGAGATGCAGTGTGGTAGGTAGTTTTTGCCTAGTGCAGAGAGAGCCCCAGATTGGATTTCCATCCCGTGTTGATTAGGGTGTATGCCTTTATTGCGACTCTCCCTAGTCTGCTTGGACCGAGTGGGTGCAACGGAATGAGGAAAGAGCTGTGACCCCAAGACAATCCTTGCTGGGTGGACTTGAGCAAGGAGTTGATTTGGGAAATACCTGTGACCCCTATGCTTACATCTCATTTCATCTTAGAGCTCCTTAAGGGACGACTAAAAGCCAGAATCTTGAAGCAAAACAAAAAGTTACTTGCTTTTAAGTCACTATTTACTTATTTATTTATGGTTTTGTTTTTGTTTTTTTTTTTTTTTTTTTGAGACAGGGTTTATGAAGCCCAGCCTGCCCTTGAATTCACTACGTAGACGAGCTTGACCTGTGATTTCTGATCTTCCTTCTCCTCCTGCCTCTGCCTCTAGAGTGTTGGGTTTATAGCTGTGTATTACTACCTGTATCTATACCGTGCTGAGAAGCTAGTCTGGGGCCTTCTCGATGCTGTGCTGGGCACTCTCTGAGCCACACTAACACTGATTTCTCCAGTCCACATTAAGGGATTTTTTTCCCTATTTTTTTTTTTTTTTTTTTTTTGAGACATGGTCTCTCTGCAACAATCCTAGCTGTTCTCGTGCTTGCTTTGTAGATCAGGCTGCCCTCGAACTCACAAAGATTCGCCTGCCTCTGCCTCCCAAGTGCTGGGATTAAAGGCTTGGGCCACCTTTGCCTGACCACACTAAGTGATTTTTAAAGTCTGGATTCCACCAGCGTTGGCACCAGAGGCCTGGTCGGAACACAGCATGAGATACACAGCGTGCAACACTTTTCACTGTGGTTTTTGTAGGTCTGCCCGAGACTTAGGCAGGTCACACCCTGACTCTCAGCTTTATAAATCCTTCCCCTGCCTTGGGAAAAGTTGCTCTAGACTATAGGAACTGAAATGTTTGCTTACAGCTGGTGTCATCTGTAGGCTGCTCGGACTGCAGTGGGAGGGCCTGGCCTATTTCTTGCTGCGTTGGTAAGTCAGGCAGAAGGATGAATGAGCAACTAATAGCCTAGTGCCAGGCGGACAAACTAGACTAGGGTTCTCCTCTTTCAAGGTACCCCACCTACCAACAAGTGGCACTGAGGTCATCTCTTGCCAATGACAATGAAGAGCTTGCTTTTCATAAGGCTTTTCTCTCTGCTTGCCTGCGCTCCATCACTTTAGTTAGCATCCACAGGAAGCTTTAGTGGCATAATATATTCAGTGCTGTCGCTAATACATTTAGTTGCCATGACTTCAAGCTGGTAATACTGTTAATTCAGTCCTCGAGACTAGAACAGTTCTGCTGACTTCAGACCTTTTGTTGTCATGGTTACTGTAAAGCATAAAGGTTAAGGCTTAAAGTATGGCTGTATTTTCCTGGAAATGATTATATCACGAGTATGTGTGTGTTATATCTGTTTTCTTTGGAAATTTTTGGAGGCTGATTTTCCTATTAAATGGGCCAGGGTCAACTTCTGACGTACTGTAGATTCTGGGTTCTCTTTCACAGAGTCTTCCTATTGTGCAAACAATGAGGGACGCAATGGCCCTGCCACCCCTCTTCTAAGATGCTTTGTTCCCAAGCATGAGGAGGTTCTCAGATGAGAGACTCCAGTTCCTGGAAGACTATTTATTCAGTCTGAAAGAACGGCTGTTGGACTGGATTCCAAAGTGTATTCCAATTTTTGGATTGATTGATTTTGTTTTTCTGAGACAAGTTATGTAGCCTAGGCCAAATTTGAACTCTTCCTGCCTCCATCCAGCTACCAAATGCTGGCATTACAGGCCTATGGCATTGTGGTGGCTTAAATAAAAATGCCCCTCTCAGAGACCCATAGATTGGAATGCTTGGTCACCAAGGAGTATCAGTGTTTGAAAGGATTAGGAGGTGTGGTCTTTGGAGGAAGTGTGTCACTGGGGATGGGCTTTGAGGTTTCAAAAGTCCATTAACAGCCCAGAGTCTCTTGGCCAGGGGATCAGAATGTAACTCTCAGCTACTTCTCCAGCACCATTTCTGCCTGTGTGCTGCCATGCTTCCCACCATGATGATAATGGACTAAACCTTTGAAACTGCAAGCCAGCCCCCTTTAAATGTTTTCTTTTATAAAGAGCTGTCTTAGTCATGGTTTGCCTTCACAGCAATAGAACACTGACTACAGCAGGCATTATGCCGGTAAGCCCTTTGTTCTGGCAGTGCTGAGGCCTCTAACATGCTAAGCAAGTACTCTATTGTGAACTATATCCCAAGCCCTCTTTTTACTTTTTATTTTGAAACAGGGTCACACTTAGTCATACCCAGAATATCCTTGACATTTCTCTGAAGACCGTTAAGGCCTTGAGCTTGGGGGCCTCTTCCTTTAGGCTTCTGGATAGCTGTAATACAGGCCTGTACCACCAGATCCAGATCCAGGACTATGATTTATTTATTTATTTGTTTGTTTGTTTGTTTATTTATTTATTTATTTTTTATAATTAAAAATTTCCGCCTCCTCCCCACCTCCCATTTCCCTCCCCTCTCCTCACTCCCCTCCCCCTGCCTCTCCAGTCCAAAGAGCAATCAGGGTGCCCTGCCCTGTGGGAAGTCCAAGGTCCTCCCCACTCCATCCAGATCCAGGAAGGTACACATCTAAACAGACTAGGCTCCCCCAAAGCCAGTACATGTAGTAGGATCAAAACCCAGTGCCATTGTCCTTGGCTTCTTAGTCAGCCCTCATTGTCTGCCACATCCAGAGAGTCCGGTTTGATCCCATGCTTTTTCAGTCCCAGTAGAGCTGGCCTTGGCGAGCTCCCATTAGATCAACCCCACCGTCTCAGTGGGTGGGCGCACCCCTCGAAGTCCTGACTTCCTTGCTCATGTTCTCCCTCCTTCAGTTCCTCATTTGGGCCTTGGGAGCTCAGTCCAGCGCTCTAATGTGGGTTCATGATCCTAGAGAAGCTAAATAAGAAGGTGAACACAAAGAAAAACATAGTTATCATCCTGGATATTGGAAGGAGACAAGATTGCCAGGCAAAAATTGGAAACTGGGGAGTGGAAATGGGGTGGGGGTAAGGGGATATGGGGAGATGGGGAGAGAAAAGTGAGGAGGGGAGAATGGGGAGACCCTGGGGGAAGGGATGGTTGGGATGGAGGAAGAGTGGATAGGGGAGCAGGGAAGAAGATACCTTAATTAATGGAGCCATTTTAGAGTTGGCAAGAGACTTGAATCTAGAGGGGTTCCCAGGTATCCATGGAGATGTCCCCAGCTAGTTCCTTGGGCAGCTGAGGAGAGAGAGCCTGAAATGGCTTTTTCCTATAGCCATACTGATGAATATCTTGCATATGACCATAGAAGCTTCATCTGGCAATGGATGGAGATAGAGACAGGACTATGTTTTAATCTTTCCCCCCTCTTAAATTGTACTCTTATTTAGCATGCTATGTATCCTTTCCCATTGCAAGTGGTAGTGATCACTGGAGAGTAAATTCTAAAGAATCATTATGCAAACCTCAAGTGTCCTCAGTAATACCTCTCCTGTGGCCACTAAAACCACACGTTAGACGAGCGGTGAGTGCTTAGCTTTCTGTGCGATGCCAACAGGCTGCTAATTGTAGAAATCGGTATCTTCACATCAACACAGGGCAGTTCTAGCATATGCAACAAAGAGAAGAAAAAGAGTTGGCTATATTTAACATTAATCTTTTCTTTGGCCTATGACCACTCAGAATGACCTATAGTATAGCCTGCAGTAGGTGAGAATCTGAGGTAATTGTCCTCAAAGAGAACATTTGTTTCTAGGAGCCACTCTGTGCCTGTTGCCTTAGAACTTTGCAAAGTCATCTAGTAATTTGTGGTTGATGGAAGACTAATTCTACATCTAATAACCGGCACATACAATTTACCTATGCTAGCACGTGTGTACTTATATTATGGTTTTTGTAATCCCTCTTGAATATTTTAAGTGAGAGAGTTTATGTGGAATATGGCTAACTGGCTTATAACTCAGCAAAATCAAAGCTCTGTTTGGCTCTGAGCCTATAATGCATTCTCAAAATAAATCCCCAAACTTTAATAGCCTTCAGCTAACATGCACAGCATCTCCTGACTTTCTCTGCCCTCATGATCTTTTTGTAGTATGTATCCTCCAGCTGCAATCTGCTCAGCAGGAAGTCTTCTTAAGAACAAGGAGCACAGACATGTTCTTAGCATGTATGTGACATGTGCCATGTCCTAGTAAGATCAGATGAGGAAGCTTATCCGTTCATCATGAAGAATACCTCCACATGGAAGCTACTGCACAATTTACTGTTGAAAACCCACTGGATATGCTGGACACAGTGGTCCACATCTGTAATTCCATCACTCTGCAGAAGGAAGATGCCATGAACTTGAAGACAGTCTTGGCTAAAAGTAAGACCCTGTCTCAAAAAGTAAATTGAAATAAAACTATACACAAACAGAAAAGGAAATCCATTGCATGGATATGTCAGCTCTTATCTAATCCCCTAATTTTTGGGTTTCACTCTTGAAAATCAAACCATAAGAAATATCCTTGTAGAGGCCCGTGTTTACCCATTGTTGACTAATATTACCAAGTTAGCATCCTCACTTCCAATTTACAGTGTCTCCCACAAAGTCTATCTCTACCAATTTCTCCAACTCCCATTTGAATGATTATTCTCAAAAAGACTGTGACTATTTGAAAAGGCATCAAGTTAGGGCATTAGTGGAATCTGAGGTCCACAGGCAGCTGCAGAGAAATTCCCAAAGGCTTACTGCCCTGCTGCAGTGTTATTTATGTCTGCCCCATAGGACATAAAATTTGTGAGCAATTCATGCTTAAAAGGACCCATAAAGATGGCAGGGTTGGAAAAAAATTGACTGGTGAGAATAACCACAAAGTATGGCACCAGAAGAGAAATTATTGTTTTGAGAATTCCGCTTGAATGCTTTAGGCAAAAGAACCTAAGTGAAATGTGGTTAATTGATTTATCTGTCAACACAATCCAGAGCTCTGATGTGACCACTGGCCTATAATATATTCTCAAGATAAATATGACAGCTTTGTAGCCTTGAGCTAAGAAGGTAAAGCCAGTTTGAAGGGCAAAGATAAAGCTCACAGAGTGCACGTTTGTCTAGAGCAAATATTGTCCTACTGACCTTTATTTTAATGAAACACATATTGAATGGCCTTCTGTAGGATAAAGTTAAAGATCCATTCTGTTCCATATTCTTGGATCAATACTTCTTTGAGAGAACATTACATCAGTCTTGGAATGGAATGGTCTTAGATCACGCAGATTCACGAATGACTAATGGTCTGTGAAGAGATCCTGTTTCAGAACAAACTAAGAGGCTGTGGGACTTTCACCTAAAAGATACCGTAGGTCCAATGGAGCTATTCTCACAAATGCCAGAGCCTGGCTAAGTTATAATGATGGAAACGCATTTCTTACAGGTGTAGAGCTTGGGACTCCAAGATCAAGGAGTTTCATGCTTTGTTCTTACCTTCAAAGATGGAGCTTTACAGCAGTGTCCCTGGATGGGGACCAAACCTTTGTCTTCACATAGTGGAAGAGATGAAGGGGAATGAGGAGCTGTCTGAAATTTCTTTCATTATAAATATTAATGCCATCATGAGGGAAAATTCTCATGATGTAATCACCTTATAAAGGTCTCATTCTATTCTCTCTCTCTGTCTCTCATTCTCTATCTCTCTGTCTGTCAGTCTCTCTCTTCTTCTCTGTGTGTGTGTGTGTGAGTGTGTGTATGTGTGTGTGTGTGTGTGAGAGAGAGAGAGAGAGAGAGAGAGAGAGAGAGAGAGAAAGAGAGAGAGAGAGAGAGTCTATGTTTGTGGAGGCCAAGAGATAACCTAAGTGTCACCCTCAGGAATACTGTCTGCAGGGTCTCTCATTTGCTGGGACTCAATTAGGCTAGGTTGGAGGCCAGCAAGCCCCCCAAATCTTCCTGTCTCTCCCAGTGCTATAATTATGTGTACCACTGTAGTATTTCTATGAAGTGCTGGGAATTCATGTCATTTGTTCATCTTTCCAAGAAGAAAACTTAACCAACCACCCCATACTCCCAGATCTCGGAGGTTCCATTCCTTTTTGTATTTTTAAAATGTTCTGTTTTTATATAATTTTATTACAGGAAAAGTAATAAGCATTAATGAATAGCATTGATTTTTATTATCATTTTCTTTATTCCTGAGAATTTTATATGTATACTATGAAATATAACCATATTCATCCCCCATATTCTCCCTTCAACTTTCTCCATATTCCTCCACAACACATTGCTCTACAAACCTCATCTCTTTATTTTTTAAATTAAACCTCATTAATTAAAATTAGTATTGCTATTATGTGCATGGGGGTGGGGCTGTCTCCTGGGACACAGAACACCTTCAAAAAGAATAATTCTTCCTCCCTAACAACTATCAGCTATCAACGGTGCTTTAGTGAGTCCTGGGTCTTTGCCAGAACCTCCCCTGTAGTGAAAGGCCCTATTCTTAAGGCCATTTGGGGAATTTCTGGGGGGTATGGGGTAGGCTTGTAAATATTAACATGGCTTTTAGAGTAACATGTGCATTCAAGCCATAGAAGATATTTATTTAGCATGTATTGAATGTCAAGATTTCTATATAATCCATATAATTAATAATTATGATGGTCTTATAACATACATAATTTGATTCTTTGAAAACGAGAATAAATATGAATTTGGGGGCCAGACATGGTGACTCATATCTGTAATACCAGCATTTAAGAAGCAGAGGTAGACAGATCTCTGTGGGTTAGAGGCTAATGTGATCTACATAGAGAGTTTAGGCCAGCCAAGGCTATAGAGGGAGGCCCTGTCTTAAACAAATAAAAACAAACAAAGAAGAAGAACAACAAAACACCCAGAATTTTGAATTGTGAATACAATTGAATTGTGAATTGTGATTCCCAAGCCTTATGAGCATCACTATATAATGACGCCTTCTGCATTCTAGATCTGGGCTCTAGGAAATACATGGGTAAAAACATGGTTTTTGCACCTGGATAGCACTTCATCTTCCCTCAGTATAAACTCACAGTGAAGACTTCTTCCAGCTGTAGCTTTGTAAAAAACAGATGTGTCCATTTCTCTGGACCCAGCTCAAGGGATGAATTTAAGACTTTCCTGTGTGCATATTAATAGACAATATTTAATGTAGCTTTTAACACATTAGAAAATTTAGCATAGGGTTTTAGATCAGAATTATTCCTGCAAAGCTACATAGATATTATGGAAATTATCTTTTCTTCTGGGATCTTTTCCAGAGGGGAAAATTGAGGTAAGATAAGTGAGCATTTAATTTTGAGAAGCAAATGCCTGCAACACTCCCCTGTATGGCAAAAAGAAGCAAGGACCATGGAATTAGATCTTGACAACGTTCTATAAAATAACCTAACTGATTAATAATTAATACAAAAACCCCAAATTTTTAATCACTCAGTCTGCATCAGATTCTGTGCTACCCTTCAACTAGCATAAGAAACATGACGTCCCCTAGCTAGTGTAGACTTGTCTGGAGAAGAGCCAGGCAGTAAAGGCCCCTGCTGTACAGCCACTCCTCCTGACTAGATGATTTTGAAGAATGACTCTCAAGGTTTGACACAAGACTTGTAGACAAGTTCCCTCCTCCGCTGTTTTGCTCAAACACCAAGGCAGATGAGTGAGTCTCAAGAGCCCGAGCTCAGAGTAAAGGGATTTGGCAGCCGTGGGTGACGGTGGGTGGATGACGCTGCTGTGACTTCTAGAGAAACTCAACTTGGGAAAGTGGAAAACTCTCATTTAAGTCAGACTTCCTTCTGGTCTTGTGGATCCAGTGAAGGATCAGTTAGCAGAGACATCTATGCACATGCCCTTCATACCTAAAGAGAAAGTGGAAGGATTGCTGCCAAACACCCCCAAGAGACAGAAGCCTGTTGAAGAAGCAGCAAGACTCCATTGGAGTCTTCCTTGTGTTGGTAGGCCCATGAACTTAATCAACCTATTTTATGATTCTCATGGGAAGAGCAAGCAGGAGACAGGCAAGAGACCCCTATAAGTCAATACTCATCTGGGTATTTTAATGTTTAGGCAAAATTAGAAAGAGAGGCCAGTGGGCTGAATGAAAAGTTATTTAGTAGCCATAACACAAACCCCACAGAGATGCTATTTGTGTTGTCTGGAACGAAGATGAACCTATAACTTCAAAGATAAAACAAACAAACAAAAAAAAAACCCCTAACAAGTTCTATGTGACTTTTTAGTGAAGGCAGGAAAAACTAAACAAAACAAAAATAAACAAAATAAAACAAAACAAAAAACCCCCAACCAAACAAAACCAAAACCAAAACAAAACAACCCCCCATCAAAGCTGTTTGTGGTAGCAAGATATTATTTAATTCTGAAATGGATCATCTTTTGGGAAGCGAGAACAGGGTGAGTACGGTCTGCACCACACATCACTGACACAGGTATATGAATTTCAATCCCAATATCTGGACTTTGGAAGAAATAAGTAGAATATGTATTGGGATTTTTTTACTTGCCATTTATAAATTACATCAAAGTTGTTGAGGCCACTAACTGGGTGCATTTTGGGGTGAGGAGCAAGCAGCTGAATGAGGCATTGTTCAGATTCCAGCTTCTGCACACAGTCCGTGGAATGGTTGCCCTGACAACCACACTGAAGCGGGGCGCGTGGAGCAGTATGATGGCCATGAACTTGGCAATGCCAACCACAAGGCTGAGCAGGGCTTGACTCCTCACTGACAGTGCTGTTACTCCCCAGGCTAGTATCTGCCGCAGAGCACCCATCGACAATGTCCTAGAGGGATAGTTTTATTCATTTTTCTTGACCTTTCTCTGGGCCCAGCATATTTGCATTCATGTTTCATTTCATTCTTTGTACCATAATTATTTTCATTTTCCATCATTTTTTTTCATGTTCTTAGTCATTTCCTGTCATTCCCTTTTAACATTATGACCTTTTCACGATTGCCAAAATCAATACTTTCTAATGCAGAAGAGATCTTTCTTTGCCAAGCATTAAGCCAGTTCAGCTCCTGCTGTGAGCCAGCAGTCTTACGTAGCTCATGAGAGCCATGGCTTTCTGTGAGACTGTTGCTTCCTCTGAATCAGTCTGGGCCTCCAGCTGTTTGTCTGGTTAAGCCTGTGAGTCAGAATGGTTGTGAATCTGTCTGCCACAATGCCTGTCACTTGAGCTTGGGCAGCAGGTCAATAAGAAGAACCCCAGTGCACCTTAATCCAACCACATGTGTAGACCGAGTTGAGCACTTCTCCTACAAAACAATTTAACGAGAAACACACAGCATTGTCGTGGGACAGTTCAACCAGAACAAAAGGGCTACTAGCTCGCCACACTTTCATTTTGCCTCTCTCCAAGGATTAATAGCTAACCATGGTTGATGACTTCTGAAGCAGCAAGATTCCCATGGGGACAGCGAATCCAATAAACACCAATGATGGCCGGCAAACCATCAGAAGCCAGGAATCCAGAGTTTCAGAGGAAGCATCGCCCTGCCCATACCTCCATGTCAGATTTCCGTCCTCAAGTACTGTGGGACAGTAAGCCTCTGCGGTGGCTTTTTC
Source organism: Arvicola amphibius (assembly GCF_903992535.2). Taxonomy (NCBI): domain Eukaryota; kingdom Metazoa; phylum Chordata; class Mammalia; order Rodentia; family Cricetidae; genus Arvicola; species Arvicola amphibius. The sequence goes on along the minus strand of NC_052056.1, from coordinate 46,927,277 downwards.
AATCTCTCGGTGTGCGGTGGTGGTGCTGTGGAAGTTTAGAGATGGCGGTGCACTGTAAGTGCCAAGAATGCCTGTTTTGACCTCCATCTTCTTCACTTCTCAGGGTATGTTTGTAGTGAAACTCGGGGAACTAGGTGCTACCTTCATCTTCGACCATATGTTTATTGTCTCTTGGGAAAGTAATACATGCCCCAAGCAGAGATTCCTTCCGTTGTGATGAACATAGTGTGACAGCAGCATCCACTTGCACGGCGTTGTGACATGCTCCCGTGAGACTGAAGGGGCAAAGGGAAGCAACACAAATGAGCTGATGCTAATCTGCTTTCTAAGCCCAACTCTTATGTCTTTTGCCAGCACCTCTGAAACAGTAAGAGGCTCATTTATTAACTTGTAAATAGAGTGAAACCAAATCCCAGACTCAACAAAATTCTGTCAAGTCTCTCTTTCCTTGACCCCCTTCAAGGTTATTGTATGGAAGACATTAGGAGAGAATCTTGCCTTGAAGGAAATGAAGCGTTGTTGGATATTGAAGAGGCAGAGGACATGACAATCTGTAAATAAGACAATGTCAGAGATTCTGTAGAGTACTGCTTGATGAATTATCATAATGGACGTCTCAAACAACAGGATGCACCATAAAGCTTTTGAGGCAGGAAAAACAAGAGATTGTTGTAGGCTGGGTTGCAGAAATTTGCAGGAGCGCTACAAGCAGAATGTAGAGCATGGTTAAAACCTGGAAAGCAGAGTGGGCCAGAGGCACAAGGCCAGGAGGGAGGGCTGCTGATGCTGTGCTCCTCTGTGGTCCAGGCTAATCTTCACATCTTTGGGATTGGCCACATCGCCTCGGGATGTAATCAGCAGCCTACATGCCTTTCCCTCCTCTGAGAGCTATTTTAGAACAGTGATATATTTTATCATTAAAGATATTCGACATGTGTCACCGAATGCCATGCCATAAATGTATAAGCAGATGGATGGATGAGAGCGTTGACAGGTAAAGACTGGAAATGCGTGATTTCATGAATCTGTTAGTGTTTGTGGTGGAAGGACACAGATGGGGCTTTGTTGTCACCCTAAGAGAGATCTTGAGCAGCGGGCTGGGGGAACAGATACGGAGGACTTCTGTTTGTGAAGGAATAATGTGATGCTGGAGTCATTTTAGGAAGCTTAATTTTTCAGTATTGAGTCCACCACCACAGAGGTCAGTTTCAGCGTGGGTGGGGCCTAGAGGAGGAAATCCAGTTAAAGAGACAGGGAAGTCCAGATCAAAGATGCTTTGCTTTTTAAATCAGATCCATGGGATATGACACAAAGCATTAAGATCACAGTCCTCATAAGAAGGAAAAGGAAGCCAGCAGTTTATTACAGAACATCACGGATGACCTGAGTAACCTTGAGACTCCCACCCCTGTCCCGAGGGCTCAGCAGTGAGTGCCGATCAGATGGCAGCTCTCTGTGTGTGCATTTATCATAACAGGGCGGGAGCGGAGCTTGAGTAGCGGAAAAGCTCTTCTCAGCTGCTGAAAAGCTGGCCTCTCCTGCAGTTGGGCAAAGATGGACGAGTCACCTCCCACTGCTGGGAGCCTCCAGTGCCAAGATCTCAGAACCTTTCTTGTGCTGGATGAATGACTCGGTGTCGTCTCTGAGTCTTCACCACGCAAGTAGCTTTGGTGGGGAAAGTAGAAACACTTGCAAGGCTTTCACAGATCAAATTTACATTGAGGTTAAGTTTCTGTTCTCTGTGATCACTGCCGACTCCAGTGGAGAAATATTTCTTCTTGGATCCGGGTCACTGTGTGCTGTCTGCTTGACAGGCAGGTACTGCCTCCCTCAGTACAGGGCCTTTGTGGCTGACAAGGACCGTCTTCCAAGCTGCTTCTGATGGGAACACTAGCCTGCATTTCATCCTTTTTTTTTGTCTTTGGTGATGTGTTCTGGAATTTAAGGGAGTCTGCCAGAACTTTAAGAGTAAAAACAACCAACAAGGTCAAAGATTGCTTGCTCTCCAAGGCGCCTGCAAGCTTGTCTGCCTCACAGCCCAGCTTCCTTCACCTCTCTTCAGCTCTGTGCCTGTCTAGTGTATTTCACTCCCAGAGATGAGCACTTCCCCACCAACATTTTAGCAAGAGAAAATTTGAAGTTTGCATTGAAAGAACTTAACAGCATCAATAAATCTATTCACACTTAGATTTTCAGCCTTAACATGTAGCCACCCACGCTTGTTTTGACATATACCTGTTCACTCAAACTGGATTATATTTTGCTTGTTTGTTTATTTTTCATGTTTGGTTTTTTGAGGCAGGGTTTCACTGCATTGCCCTGGCTGTGCTGGAACTCTCTCTGTAGACCAGACTGGCCTGGAACTCACAGAGATCTGTCTGCCTCTGCTTCCAAAGTGCTGGAATTAAAGGCATGTGCCATCACTGCCTGGCCGAGATTGTATTTTAATTACATTTTTCTCTTTCCTTTCCTTCCTCCAAACTCCAAAACCTCCTTGGTGCCCCATCCCTTATCTCCTTCAAATTCATGGTCTCTTTCTATTTCAGTCAATTGTTATTGTATATATGTACGTATGTATGTATTTGTATATTCCTAAATATAACCTGTGAGTCCATAAAGTGTTACTTTAAGTATGTGTACTTTAAGGGCTGACCATTTGGCACTGGAAAAACCAATGAGTGTGCTCTTCCCTGGGGAGGACCACCTTGCCCAACTCTACTCAGGTGCCTGTTCCTGAGTAAACGATCCCAGAGTATTAGGGCTGGGAGTGTTTTGTATGTGTATCCATTGGGACTGGATTATATTTTAACACCTTCTTTCTCTATACTTTGAAATTATCTTTTCAAAAAAATTATATAATCCAAGGGACCAGTAATGTCTGTAGAAAATGGGAAAAATTATTCAGCTTTGTATATATTACCATATTAGTAAGAGTAAAATTAACAAAATAAATGTTGCTCATAAAATATTACATGTAAAAGCATAATACCTCACTGCTCAATTTCTGCATAACTGTAGTGAAGTTTTAATCCAAATTAACCCTGAGTGGTCACATGGAAGCTAGAAATGAAATCATTTAAATTCCATTTTCTTGTCTCTGCAGTCCCTATGAGCACAGTTGTTCCAAATCTTCTGTTTTGGTGTGGGGCTGTGCAGTCCTTCGGGAGTAGACGGAGACAAGCACCCAGCCCATGTGAGTGTGAGCTGAAATGATTCCAGCAGTTGAAGAACTTATCCTTATCTGGGCTTGGTGGTGCCGTACCTGTGCTCCAGAGCTTCAGTTACGAAAGTAAGGACGGAAGAAAGATAGAGAGAAGGAAAGGAAGGAAGGGAGGAGGGGAGGAAGGAAGAGAGGAAGGAGGAGGGAAGTGGGGAAGGAGGAAGGAAGGGAGAAGGAAGGAAGGGAGGGAGGAAGGAAGAAAACTTAAAGTGAACATGTGTCACAGACTTCTTGTTAAATAAAACTGAACATTCTGCAAATTAACTTCTACATTCACTCATCATTTATTAAAGCTTGAAAATTAATGTAATCACTTGATATTTAGATATAAATTATGAAAACTCAATTGTGATAGCAATTAATTTAGATTTTAAATTAATCAAAAATTTTTTTGATGAATTTCTTGCATATCACCATAGAACCTCCACCTGACGATAGATGAAGAAAATGACAGAGCCCCACCTTGGAGCACCGGACTGAGCTCCCAAGGTCCTGATGAGGAGCAGAAGGAGAGAGAACATGAGAAAGAAAGTCAGGACCGTGAGGGAACTCCAGCTGGCGACAGATGGGGAAGGTGACTGAGCCCCACATTGGAGCACTGGACTGAGCTCCCAAGGTCCCGATGAGGAGCAGAAGGAGCGAGAACATGAGGGAGAAAGTCAGGAACGAGAGGGGTGCGTTCACTCATGGAAACGGTGGGACAGAACTAATGGGAGATCACCAACTCCAGTTGGAATGGGACTGATGGATCATGCGACCAAACCCGTCTCTCTGAGTGTGGCCAACAGCGGGGGCTGACTGAGAAGCAGAGGACAATGGCTCTGGGCTCTGATTGTTCTTCATGGACGGGCTCTGTGGGAGCCTTCTCAGCTTGGTCGATCACCTTCCTGGACCTGGGGGGAGTTGGGAGGACCTTGGTCTTAGCATAGAGTGGGGAACCCTGATGGCTCCTTGGCCTTGAGAGGGAGGGAGGGGAGGTATGGGTGGAGGGGAGGGGAGGGAAGGGGGAGAAGGAGGGGAGAGAAGGGGGAGAAGGAGGGGAGGGAGGGGGGAGGAGGAGGGAAGGAGATGGAAATTTTTAAATATAAAAAAAATAAACCATGAGAAAAAAAAAATTTCCAAGATGGGATGTTTTTATCACTGACAATTGTTGGAATGGTGATTGAAAAGCAGCCGTGGGTGGTCATATAGTTTTTACATTTGGCACACAGCGCAGCATCTTATTATCTGGCTGCTACTTCTCCCTCTTAGGTATGTCAAAGAGGAAGGGCAGTGTAATCATTACTTTCATATTGCTGTGATAAAACATCAGAACCAACAGTGTTTTGTGAAGAAGAAATACAGTTTATTTTAGTTTACAGCTCCAGAGGAATGGTCCATAAAGGCAGGAAAGGCATGGCAGCCCATGTGGCTAGAGAAGAAAAATAAGCGATCACATCTACAACCCCAAACCTGAAGCAGAGCGAGCAAAGTGGAAGTAAGGCAAGGCTATAAACTTTCAAAGTTCATCCCCAGTGACATATTTCTTCCAGTAAAGCTCTAACTCCTAAAGGTTCCATACCTCTGCAAACAGTGCCACAAACAGGGACCAAGTGTTTGAATCCATGTGCCTATGGGGAACATTTCTCATTAAACCATCACTTCATGCATGAACTCATTGCAGGCTACAAAGACTGGTTTTATTGGGCACCATTGCAACAAGGGAAAGAGAGCAGAATAGAAATGAGCTCAACAGCAACATAGGAAAGACAGTTGAGTCGTTAGAGCCAATGAATAGAGTGCAGATCAAGAAGACAGAAAATGCTTAAGAGAGTTCATCAACAGTAGAGGGAATCCTCAATGACTAACCTAAGAGGATTCTTGCTCAAGGCAGGCCAAGGCTTACAGAAGCGCAGAGAATGAATGTGGCTAAATATCAGGAGTCATCCTACATCAAGCATATGGGGATTTCCACAGAATCACCGTAGCAAGTTCCTTTCCATGACTGGGATAGACAAGCGATGGACAGGGTCCAAGAACAAAGTCCAGTTAAAAAGAGAGCTCAGGAGAGTCTGCCTAAGCTTGTGTCAGAGACAAAGTCTTCACTAGGGACCATTACTTAGGGACCATTGCTTAAGGATCACTGCTTAGTGTGGATATTTTGCCTACATTAATAGAATATGAGTTTATTCTAGAAAAAAGTAGAATAATCAGAAAGAACCACTAAAAAGGCCTAATTTTAAACCTTCTAGTTCCTTTAAATTATAAAGCATCCCCATGATGCCCAGATGGGGCTCTCCGAGAAAGACATGTTAGCTTGTGTGAGTTTCCTCAGCAACAAGAGGAATTCTGACCTTGCCTTCTAGCATTGCTGTTTCCATCCGCAGATCTAATCCAGATTCCTATTAAAGAGATGGCTATAGGGAATCTACATCAGAAAGGCTCCTAGGTTTTCATAGGATCCAAAACAATGGGGGGAGAGATGGGAGAAAGGTTGCTAGGTAGAAGATTTCTAAGGGTGAGAGAGCTGAGGGCAGGGTTGGAGAGGGTTCCTTCAGGAGCTCGCGAGATGTATTAACCAGGCAGAAAGTTTATGGAATTTTTACTTTCTTTGGAAACAAGGTTTCTGTATGTAGTTGAGGATATCCTCAAACTTTGGCCTTCCAGTTTATATCTCCCAAGACTCCATCCATCCAGTTAAATTACTTGTTTTTTTTCTGTTGTATAATCAGTAAAGACTTCTTAGCATAAATAGACTAAACCTCTGTCCGATGGTTTGAGCCAAGAGGTTGATCTTATAGATTTAGAAAGGTTTTAGAAGGCAGATAGGAGAAGCGACAGCAGGATGACCATTCCAAAATCACCGTTAAGATGAGGACACATGGAGGCCAAAAGGAAAAGGTCTATTCGGTTAATCTCAGTCTTAATGACGTGTAGCAATGTACTTGGAGTGTCGAATTGAATTCCTGGTAGGGAACTGAACCTTTGGCTCATCGTAGACTTACATTCAGAAACCTTCCATTGTGGGTGAAATGCTGAGCGCTAGGTCCCTTTAACTTTACAGTGAAGCAAGTAGGCAGCTTCAGTTTCCGAACTGGACCCAGGGAGGTAAGCTGACTCCATTCCTCTGTAAGCTAGCTGCGCACAGTGACTGTCGCTTAGTTCTTCTCGAGCGAGCATGTGTAGGAGTGAGTGAACACTGGCTGGCCTGCAGACATCTCTACGTGGTCACACACAGAGGCCTGAAAATGGACAAGGGAAATGGTGATGCTTCTTGCAAATCCTCAGACCTGAAAGTAAGTGCAGAGTGGGAAGCCCCTGCTCACTCTACTTGAACAGTGTGTACTGTTGACCCTGTTAGTGAAATGCATTCATGTGGCTGTAAAAATTAAGAGGACAAAAAATAAATACTTAATTTTTATAGTATTTAATGGATTTTGTGACTGTGAGCTTATTTTAAAAGACTGCAGTTGGTAATTGATTAGTGCCTGTTTTTAGAAACCCCAAGGAAAGTGTCCTGATCTCTACGCAAGTTCCACTTTAAACTTTAATTAGTAGCACTAACTGAGACTGCCCCTACTGCGTTCTGGTACCCAAAGATCCAGCTTGAGTCTTGGTACTCTACAATTTGGCATTTCTGTTTTTTTTTTCTTTTACCCCTTTGGAGTTACGCTGTGCTTGAAAGTAGCTTGACCCCACACTTAATTCATCCTACAGTGGTTTATTTTCTTTCCAAAAGAACAAACTCGCCCCTTCAAGAAACCGCATGAAATGAAGTCTGTCTAGTTCAGTTTCACCAGGAGAGACACAAGCAGCGTTTCATTCCAAGGGTTGACAAGGATGTTTGGCAAAAAGAATGAGGGCGTCATGAATAATGCAAAGTGTACTTGGCCCCATATTTTCCCATTAATTGGCAGGATTAAAGATGAGAAGACATGGCACTCTGAAGAAAAAAGAAGGGAGAGAGCAAGAAGATGAGAAGACTCTAACACAGCTGTTGGGAGCTTATTTCTTCCTCAACCCTCCCCCCCCCCCCCATTGCTTCCTTTAAGAGCATGTGTGTTTAAAAGTTCTTTCATCACTGGAGTTTAGTTACCCCGACGTGTATAAATCTCTTTGTCTAAGAAGTTAAACTCTCATATGCATTATTAAAGAACTCACAGAATCAGATGACAGGAGGTAGAGGCGAAAATAAAAGAGGAGGAAGGGTAGAGTTAAATAATGTATTTTTCCTCCTTTCAAGCCATAGAATGCACATAAACCAGCAATTTCACCAGCCAGTGAGTCATCGGCTTCATTCCCTGCTTTACTTTAAAATTATTCTTTTATTCATGATTGAGAAACTGAGTCACCGATCAGTTTAGTGGCTGTCTGTGACAAAGCGATTGTGTTGGCGTCCCATTCTCCAGGCCTACACAAATCACCACACCTTTCTCTCTCCCTAGCCCAGCAGTCAGAAAGTTGCGATGAGGAAATCAATGTATTTCTGTGAGAAACCTACGTGTATTCTTATTTTCAGTCTTGCTAAGGGACAGAAGTAATAAGAGACAAGAGAAAAGCAGGATAACACACACATTTAAAAGTCATAAAAACATCTGGGCATGTTAATACATTCATGTAATCCCAACACCTAGGACACATGCAGAAGAATTATGAATTCAAGCGCAGCCTGAGCTACATGGTGAGATCTTGTCTAATAAAACAAATGCCCCAAAGCCCAGTCCCTTCTGAATCTCAAATTAAAAACTAAGACCTCAAAGAAATACACAAAGAAGACTGTTGCCAACCCAAGCATCAGGACACCATTTTCATTTCCCAACCTCAGATCCCTTTGTTTGTTTGGCTCTATGTGATCAGACCTCTGCTCCTCGGCTTCATTCAATAGGGTTGGAGAGGACCTAGGAGGTTGACTCTATGGTTGGCACAATGTCTACTTTCTCCTTTTCTTTATACATTTTTTTTTTCAAAAAGTGCACAAGTGAGTGTGCATGTGTGTGGTCAGAGGATGACTCTCAGGAATTTTCTCTCCTGCTTCTGTGGGTTTAGTGCAGTGGTTCTCAACCTCTGCCATCCAGTGACCCTTTCACGGGGTCACCTAAGATCATCGGAAAACACCGATACTTATATTACCATCCCTAACAGTGGCAAACTTACAGTTATGAAGCAGCAAGGGAAATAACTATGTCATGTGTTCCATCACAATACGAGGAACAGAATTAAAGGTGGTGGTATTAGGAAGGTTGAGGACCACTGGCCTGGAGGATTCAGACTCAGGTCACCAGGTTTGGTAGCAAGCACCTTTACTCACTGAGCTATTTTGCCAGCCCTAATGTCTAGATTTTCTGAGCTCCATTTGGTAACTGATCAAAACCACTTACTGCACTCACACAGGTTTGACTGATAGGCCTTTTTGGCACCAATGCCTTCTGCATGAGTCACTCCAAGCTTGAGATGACTTCTAATCGATGATTTGTCTTTTCTTTGAAAGATATCCAACATCTCCATTCAGGTGCTCAGCACCGCGGGGAAGCTTCCGGGGAGAAGGCTGCCTCGAAAACCCATTGGCAAACCCAGGTCCTGCAAGCAACCCAAGAAGAGAGTTGCCCTTTGGAACGTTCAGAATAAGATCATTCTCTTCACGGTATTTTTGTTCATCCTGGCAGTCATAGCCTGGACTCTTCTGTGGCTCTATATCAGTAAGTTAAAGTTTAAATTCCTTTAGGGGCAGGATGAGCCCTGCCTAAACCAGCAGGCCTAGGCCATCTCTGGGTTCTTCAATAGAATTCCCATCTTTCCCAGACAGACACACTGCTTCCAAAAAGGGGTTTGAGATGCCAACAGGAAAGCCACCATAACTGTCTGTCATTTCTTCTTTCTCGCCATCTCTTCCTTCCCAAGAGTGGACAAAAGGAGAAGGGATGAGGGATGGGAAAGGAGCTGTGGAGGATGCCCAGATGTGGAGGATGGGAAGGGAGTTGACTCACTCTTCAATGCAATGCATTTGTAGCTCTTAAAAAATGAATGGAATACTAAGCTGTTTCATTTCCTTGTTCCACCCGCAGCCTGTTACTAGGCAACCTTAAATTTCCGGCTCCCTGAGCCCCCTTTCATATTAACATCTTTGTCTCCCAGTTCTGTTTCTGCCCCTGTAACTATGCTTTTGTCAACCTGATTGATCCTTTGGGGGCAGATGTGACAGCTAGACTCTTTCCTACGGAGTACTTACTGATTCATCCTGGTAACCATAGTACTGGTTGACTTGCACTGGCATTCCCTTGTGTGTGATACATTTGATGTAAAGTACACTTAATCGCACAGAAGTGAAAGACACAAACCTATGGTCTCAGTCCCTGCTTTCCGACACGAGGCTTCTGACATTCTTATAACTTCCTAAATGATAGGAGATGGGGGTGTCTTTTGTTGTCATATTTCATCATGGTCCAGTTCTTTGTTGCTAATACGGAACTTCTAAGAATATTGCTTTTTTGTTTTGGTTTTCTCATAATGATAAGATGATTGGTACCTGAAAGTACCCAGAAAGACAGGATCCATGGCATTGCCAGGCTGTATCTTTCAATTCTAGACCATATTGGAAAGAGGAGAGAAGCTAGAGGTTAAATTCAATCACCAATGGCTAACAATTTAAGCAATCATGCTTTCATAATAGGACCTGCATAAAAACACCTACAAATCAGGGTCTGAACATTTCTAAGTGGGTGAATTTGACGGGAGCCACTGTGCTCTAGCCTCAGAGGGAGAGGAGCATCACTGCAATTCTAGCACTTGAGAGGCAAAAACAAAAAGATTTGGTTCTGAAGGACAGCCTGGGCTGTCCTTGTGAGATTATCCTGAAAGACCAATAAATGGGAACATAGTGCAGTGGCCATCACTTGACTCCATGTACAGTGCTCTGAATTTGATTCCCAGCCTCGCAGGAAATGCATGAATGAATAAATAAATACTTAAAAAAATCCATGGAGAGCTGTGGAAGAGGAGAGAGACCTTGGAAATGAAGAGAGACTGTAGTCTGGTGCTATAGTGCTTGTCTAGCAAGGGTTCAAGCCCTGATATTGTGAGGGGGTGCAAGAGCACTAGACTTCAATTCCCCCAGTCACTTCCAATTCCTCTCTCACCTGAGTCCATGCAGATGCGGCCAGCCTTGTCTCTGTCCATCTGTCAGCAAAGTTCATGCCAAGAAACCTAGCCTTTCAGTTCTCAGAGCAGATTTGAGTAGGAGTGAGCCCATGCTGAGCCGAAGGTCATGCTGGTAAGGATAAATGCTCCATATGTTGGATAGTGCAGAAACGTGGCCTCCCTCCTCAATCTTAGGCACACAAGTCAGCCCGCAGCTCAGTGGAAGCTCCAAAGAGTCGGGGGATTTCTTCTGTCTTTCCTCATCATGCTAACTGCACCCCAAACGGTGATGGTGCGTGTGTTAGCATCTGACAGCTTGCAGGTATGGAATTGACAAATTTGTGTATGTTCTTTACTCTCTAGACACTAGGAAGAAGTTCAAGACGTGCAGTTTTTTTACCTTTAAACCTTGCTTTTAAGTATTTGCCAGTAGAAAACATGTCACTCAGGCTATTTTGACTTTCACAGGTTATGATTTGCGGGAGCGTGTATCTGCCTAAGATGCAATCATTTTAGGAGAGTCCTGCTGATTTGGATCAGGAGTTGCTTAGCTGCCACAATTTTCTCACTGCCTGCCTTTTTCTCTTGTTTTGTAGGTAAGACAGAGAGCAAAGACGCCTTTTATTTTGTTGGGATGTTCCGCATCACCAACGTTGAGTTTCTTCCTGAGTACCGGCAGAAGGAGTCCAGGGAATTTCTCTCCATGGCAAAGACAGTACAGCAAGTGGTAAGGCTGCAGGCATGGGAGCAGGAGGTTCGAGCCTGCGGGAGCAGGAGGGCGGAGCCTGCGGGAGCAGGAGGGCGGAGCCTGCGGGAGCAGGAGGGCGGAGCCTGCGGGAGCAGGCGACCGGGAGTAGGTGGGCTTCCTAACATCCTAGCTCACTGAGTTTAGGAAATAGAGGGCAGGGCCCCAAAAGGAAGCTGCTGGAGGAAAACAGCAAATGAATTCATCTGTGTTTTAAAATATAGTTGCATTTCTGCCCTCTATTTAGTCCATGTTCACTGTAAGATACAGCCACATTCTTTCTTTTTGTAATCCTAAAAGGATACAGCTTTTCCCCCGTTTTTCTCCTCTGCAAAATAGAGACTATCATGTGATCTCTAAAATATCCTTCAGTTCTGAAGTTCAAACGCACTGATTAATCTTGTGGTTTCTACATATTTATACTGACCATCTCTTTACTTAAAAGCAGCAACAACAAAACAAAAAACAAAAGCAAAACATCCTTTTTATTCAAATAATACATATTATGAAAATTAGTAAAATTTGGAAAAGTATATTTTTAAAAAGATCATCAGTTTTTCAATGTCATTTCCAGGGAAAAAGCTCTGATTCTGGCTTACAAGGACACGAGGGCACTGAAATAATGGAGTATTAGCAGCTATTCTGTTAGTGCGGTATTTTTCTCTTAGCATTGCATTTCATGCTTTCTATGCAAGCAAATATTCTTTTAAAAGCAAGTGTTAATAGTCTCAAAGTTAACAAATCCCCTTTTAATGGATGCTTAAGTTGTTTCCCAGTTTTTTTTTTTACATCAAACATAATACAAAATCAAAACTGCCATGAATTATGCATATTTCTGATATCTTTCCCAGATGACTTCCTAAAAGCATCTAGTAGAAAAAAGTCCATTCAGGGCTCCTGGCACAGGGCGAGTATGGGGAGGTTTCTGCACATTTGGACTTCTGCAGCAATGCAGAGGGTTTGCAGGGACCTTGCTGCAATGGGAAATGAGGAGGGGCTTTGAGAATGACAGCAGTCCTCAGATGGCTTCCTACTGATGACCAATAGCTACAGCAGGGAATCCTTCACCTCAGATATAGGTGCACAGATTATACCTCAAGTTATGCCTGCTAGGTAGGCAGGGTGAACCCGAACCAATGCTGCCCAGTAGGTTTAGGCAATATTTTTGGTGCTGTAGGGCTATTTTAAGCTTCGTATTCTTTTCCACAATATTATAGAATTTCTATGATTTGGGCAGTAAGGTGGGTGCTTTTCATTTAGATTGGAGAGGAGAATGAGTTTAGCTTTAGGAAAAACTAAACAAGGACAAAGATGGTATATTGACTGAAAAAGGTCTCCTTTGAGAGCCAATTATGGAATTTTGGACCTGCTGACGGGAGACAGTTGGCCCGACTATGGTCACCACGCGCCGCCTTGTGGCTAATACTGGAATTTGTCCTGGGAATTACCAGATCTGGAACAGGTGATCAATACATTTGTTATCTGTGGAGAAAAATATAGTACTGGGAAGAACTCAGAAGTTAAACTTGATGACAGACTTTAAAAGCAGAAATAAATAGGTAAGAACAACTGATGATTATTCACAGCAGAATAAAAGAGTTCTAAGAGATGCTTCAGGAATGAGGAGTTAATTAAATTCAGGAGATAATGTCTAGGTTTGGAGAAACCTTTGGGTTGAGGCCTGCTTTCCCCACTATTAACAGTTGGAACTTGGCTCTAAGGAAACTGAGTTGAAAGAATTAATATAATTTAATCTCTTTATTTTCAGATTAACCTGGTTTACACAACATCTGCTTTCTCCAAATTTTATAAGCAGTCTGTGGTTGCAGACGTCAGGTAACAGATGACTCTCGCTCTGAGATTCTTACCATTCTTGCCATTCATCCTGCTTATGGCCCAAAAAGGACTGAGATTTCCCTATTCAGAAACCATTTGCTGTTGGTGAACACCCCATTAGCAAAACAACCCAGCCATCTGCCAGGCTGCCACACCATGTCTGGTTTTATATCTACCAAGTCTTCCTTTCACCCAAATGGAATCCTGACTTCAGTGCCTCTGGGGGAAATGGCCACAGACATAGCCACCATGGTAGATGGATGGTGGAGGGAGAATAAGACTCAAACCACTACTTTCTAAAATATGTTCAGTGACAGACTGGCTACTAGAGACTATCTGAGACTCGTGGTAAATGATAATTTACTAGGAAAAGCTGTGTTCCGTATACTGTAATCACATTTCTCTTACCTTCGTACGGATGCAGAGACTCGTAGAACATAGGAAAGCTACTGAGAAGCCTTGGAGGGGATCCGCTTGTCTGCCATCCTTAGCTCCCGTTTCCTGAGTGCTTTACTACATAACACCATCATATGCTTCTACCTCAAACCATGTTGTATTTGCACAACCACGAGTGCAGACTCCATGGTCAGTTTAGAAAGGAAACTGGACCCTGTTTCTAGCTCCATCGCATATTAGTCATGTGGTTTTGAACCACATTTGTCCTCAACTTGTGCATGTGCAGAACTGGACCATTAGCAGGCTAACTGGACAAGCAGGTGTAATTCTGTGTGAGCCTTGTTGAGATATGGAACTGAACTGTCATTATTTGCAGTGGACAGTGACTACTTTGATAACCCTTAAAAGAATCTGTGCAGATGGAGCTATTGCATAATTCATCCAGACTTGAATCCACCCCAATGATTAGAACACAGAGAGCATGAAATTTTCTCTTTCCAGTCCTTATACCAGCACCAAAGACAACCTGCAGAAGGGCATTAGGTTCCTTTGAAGGATGTTCTCAGTGGCCTTGAATCTGTCAGTTTCTGTTTTCCTGGGAATGTTTACTTTCTAAGAGCAGCATCCTTGAACACTTCTCTCTCTCTTTCTCTATAGCAGTAACAACAAAGGTGGTCTCCTGGTCCACTTTTGGATTGTGTTTGTCATGCCACACGCCAAGGGCCACATCTTCTGTGAGGAGTGTGTGGCAGCCATCTTGAAGGACTCCATCCAAACCAGCATCATAAACCGCACCTCTGTGGGGAGCTTGCAGGGTCTGGCTGTGGATATGGACTCTGTGGTACTAAATGGTGATTGTTGGGTAATTCTCCTTTATGCATACCTTCCTGTATCACTTCTGACACCATTATCAGATGTAACATTGTAATATAGACTCCTCTACAATCCCAGGAGCAGAGGACTAGCTGGGCATTGAAGCTATCATTGGTGAGGGAAATTCTTAAATGCTATACACAGTGTGACTGAAACAGAGACTCGTGAACACAGCTATATTTATTAGAGTGTGTTCCTTCATCATTTCTGAAACTCGGGCACCTTCAGACTGTGTTCCAAAAAAGTTCCAGAAGAGAATAATTTTTTTTTCCTTTGTTGTATTTTATGAGTGCTGTTGCTGGGGACTGAGAGTTTAGTTTGGTCCCGGATGAGGTGGTAGAAACTAGAAAGAAGGCTCTCCTAGGCAAAGTAAATGAGAGAGAACAGAAGAGAGGCCACATGTTCGGTGAGGGGAAAGTACTACATAACATGGAAAGATGAAGCAAGCACAGAGGGAGGGGAAAGGAGAACTGGCTCTCCTGAGTCTTTCTTAGCATTACATATCAAATTGCATATGTGTCTGTGCACCATGGCACATGTGTATAAGTCAGAGGTCCATTGGTAGAAGGTGTTTCTCTCCTTCTATTCTGTAAGGATCAAGTTCAGGTCACCAGGATTGGCATCAAGAGCCTTTACCTGCTAAGACACTTTTGCTGGCTCCAGAGTGGTTGTTTTTGGAGACTTTTGAGGTTAAGATGGGGTCATGGCAACACGGATTTTGTGTGTGAAAATGAGCCTAACCGTGTGAAAATCAGATTCCATCTTTTCAGGTCTTTGCACATCTGTATTCAGGGTGGGAAATACTGCCATAAAGGTTGCATCAGATGTACCCTGCGCCATGTGCAAGTGAGTGGGCCAGATGCCTGCTTTTGCCCATATAGGTCTAGTGCCCTTCGTGGAAGATCATACTGCAGTGGCTTGTGACCAGACATGGGTGTGGTCTAAGAATTAAGATGCATGTTTGGACATGGTGAAAATAGCTAAGCATACTTTATTATCTTCTTTGCTTTATTGAGCTAAGGAGAAAATATGTAAATGCATTGCATGGCCAACACTTTATCTTTACTTTTTTTTCTTCAGCTTTGCGGTCAGTTAGAAGCTGACTAGAGGCTTCCTGCTTTCTTATGAAGAGCCAGCATTTGAGATCTGACCACCCCCAGTCCTATTCCCTAACACCTTGTCTCCACCAATGCTCCCAATCAGGCTGTGCCTCAGCCCTGTGGAAACACAGTGGTGCCAATTGTCTTGACAGCAAAACACTGTATTACACTGTATTACTCAAAGTCTCTGAAGCTTTGCCTTTTGATATAAGTGTTGAATGTATAAGTACCACTTATACACACACACACACACACACACACACATACACACATGACATATAGTAGGTAACTGATATTTGGTTTGAACAAATAAAAAATCTGTAGTGGAAAATTCCACACTATGTTTACTCTTTCAGTCATAGGACTAATTATTATTATTTATATAGCTGTTTTCTTACCCTCAAATCACTTAAAATTTATGACTAAGAATGCTTGGAAGCAAATAAAATAGTATGTAGAATTCTCCTGGATCCTTAGCTGCAATGCTGGCATCTTCTAGCTATTGTATTTACTTTTAAATACTGAGATAACTCTGCTCCTCACTGGACTATTGTGAAGCACAACCCATGTCAGATGTGTCTGGTTATTTTAAAAAGGGACTAGGAACATTTTTCTAAACAAATGAACCTCTGGAACTAACGGGGTTTTCTTTCTATACTGTTTCAATGCAGCTGGGCTCCGCTCAGACTACTCTTCAACCATAGGATCTGGTAAATTCATGAATTTCTTCTTTACCCCTCTCTAGTGTGTATATATACTGGCTACACTTTGCTTTTTCTAATGATATGATCTGTTAATGCTCTTTTGTTGCAAGTGACAGAGATTTGACTGACATTAGCACAAAAGAAACTTGATCGGCTGATGTATTACATAGTTGAGACAAAGGTGGAATATGCTGACTTCAGGCATGGTTGGACCTCAGCTCTAAAATGAGATGCTGCAGGACTCTCTATCTCTGCCTTCACGTGTCGAGGCTTTGCTCTCACGTGTAGCTTCCCTTCTCGTAGCAAGTCAAAGCTTAGGGTTGATCATTTGTCTCAGTTGTGGTGGGGGACTCCTGCAACAGACTTCATGAAAGTTCCCATAGAACTTCTGAGCTGAATCCCATTATGTAGATTGGCAGATGTGCCCCTTCCTGAGCCAACTGGCCAATCTGGTTATATGCCCACTTAGGGAATCAGACGTGAATTTAACCCCAACTAACATATGGACTAAGTAGGGGCATTTTCTCAAAGTGATAGTCTCTGTCACTGAAAGAGAAGAGCATGGAGTCTCTAGACGGGCATGAAAAACAAATGTCCTCCATGTGGGAGTTTTGCTCGCTACCCTTTTGTAGAGATTTCTAGAGAGGTCATGCCTTGAAAGGAGAGAGAGAAGGGGGGCGAAGAGGGGACAAGACTAAGGACAACCTTTCTCCACAGACAAAGGTTGCTCGCACTACTTCTATGCAGATCATCTGACCCTCCGCTACCCTCTGGAAATTTCTGCAACCTCAGGACAGCTAATGTGTCACTTCAAGCTAGTGGCCATAGTGGGTTATCTGATTCGTCTCTCAATTGAGTCCGTCCAATTGGAAGCCGACAACTGCGTCACTGACTCCCTGACTGTTTACGACTCCCTCTTGCCAATCCGGAGTGCCACCCTGTACAGGTAAGATGCAGGCTCCCTAGTGGCCTGGTGAAAAAGGTTTTCATACTCTTTATTTACAAATCATTTGCTTAAAAATATTAAGTGTATTTATTATGTCGAAGACTGACCCTGATACTCCGGATACTTCAAGTGTCTGTCAGCTTTTGCATTTGTTGTTCATTTGTAGTACACAAGACTCATAGACTCCACATAGGAAAGACTTTGGGCAAGATATGTAAAAATGCATCAGATATTTTGTGTAATTTGGCTTTCACTTCAAATACAGTAAAGTTTATTGTATCACTGGAGCATGAAAATAAATACCCTAAGATGATTAGATCACTTAAACAATTAAAAATTTCTTTAATTACAAAGATGTTCATTATAAAGAAAAATGAGGCCAGAAAAATAATAACAATTACATTACAATTTTATCCTCCAGCAAATTTCTGTTACATTTTCATATAAATCTATCCATTCATATATATCTACTAAATATACAAATACTTACCTGTTTCTTAATTTAATAGTAAATTTCTATCATGGACACTAAATAATCAATAAGTTAATGATGGCAATTAAGATTTCTTTAGGTACTGTATTAAAAGGGCATGTGAACTACTTTATTTTTAACATTTACATGTATCATAGTGTTTTATATGTGTGCATATGCATTTATATTTTGGTGAGGAATGTACATATTAGAAGCCCAAACACAATATATGATATGCAATGAAAAGTAAGTTCACTCCTGTCTCCCTTCAGTGATTGTTAGCTTCTACTCATCCTTCTAGACGCATGGAACTGTTATCTCCTTTTGATCCTTACTGCAGAGCAATGGGCAACATCAGCGCAAGTGTTTACCATTTCATGGAAAGAACCCTGGAACTTACATAAATTTAATAGTTTGACTGTCTATCATCTTTCATCCAGCTGATCCAGGGAACCACGCCATTGTACCCACCATCTTCCCGTCCTGTTTGCTCTCCAGAAGAGCCCAAAGATGGCCATCTGAGAAAATCCCTCAGTAGTCATTACTAGAGGAATCCTGCATCTCTCCCAGCTCCATTCCGTCTGCAGTAGTCAATCTGTGACTACTTGCTGACGAAGCTCTAACTAGCAGAGACCAACTCGGAAGAACTGAGTGATGGCTCTGGAAATGTGAGAGATGATGGTATAATATGGAGACCAATTGACGAAGCAAGCAATCATTCATGTGTTGTTATCTGGTTGCAGACTCTGTGAACCTACAAGAACACTAATGTCGTTTGTTTCTACAAATAATCTCATGTTGGTGACACTGAAGTCTCCTTATGTGCGGAGGCTGTCAGGGATCCGGGCATATTTTGAAGTCATTCCAGAACAAAGTAAGTCTTCTCCAATTTAAACATGTCACTTGCAATACTTGTGAAGATACTGTAATCTTTCTATCCTTAGGTATGCTGTCATATTAGTTGTGCCAGGCAAAGAAGTTGTGCTGGACCTTAACCCTGACTCAGAAGAGAGGTTCATAGTAAATTCAGTAAAGAACTGTTAGCATATACATGTTGATTAGGTAACTCAGAAGGGCAAAGGAGAATTGAAAGCGTGTTTGGAAGAGCAAAGAGAAGATTGGAATTAATGTGATTGAGACATGGAGGAAGGGGTCTGTGGCTGAAGCTCTGGCCTCTTAGCAGATCCACCACTTACCTACTTCTGGTGTGTCTCTGAATCCAGAACCATGGTTTAAAGAAGGTAGTCACGTCCTACAGGTCTGTGCAAAAATGAAGCTTGGAAAACAAGTCTAGAATGTGAGGAAAAATGAGTTAGCTGTATAAACTGTTGACATGATCACCCTGTGATATGGTTAAAGCTTGGAAGTTGGTTTTTATTAAAAGATAGGGAGATAGAGATAGCTAGCTAGCTAGCTAAACAGTCAGAAGCATCTGTAAGAGTCCGTAACAGAGAGGGGAAGTAGTAGATGGAACCTGACCAGCAGACTGGACCTGGCCTTGAGAGAAACAGGATCAGAGTAGAGAGAGAGAGAGAGAGAGAGAGAGAGAGAGAGAGAGAGAGAGAGAGAGAGAGAGAGAGAGAGGGAGTGAATGGAAAGGGTAGGGGAGACAGAGAGAGAGACAGAGACACACAGAGAGAGACAGAGAGAGAAAGTGTAAAAGGCAGACACAGAGAGAAACAGTAATGTTATAAGGGGAATGAGTGGCCAAGGGAAGGGAAGCCAGTGAGTAGGGAGGAGTTTAGGGTAGGGGAGGAGGTTAGAAGAGCTAGGATGCTAGCATCTCTTTGAAATGTGTCATGGGTACTTACATACTGAGGGAGCCTGCAGGCTAGCAGCAGCCTAGGTATGCTAATTGCACACAGATAGCAATTTGTCCCTCTGCTAATGATAAGAGACATAACTTCTTTTTATAGAGGGGGAAGAGTTCCTGAGGAATGCTGGCTTTTATCTAACCTCCAGAAATCCCCCTCTAGTCCAGGCCAAGCCCATTTCTGGATATCTGGACTACCTTGGGAATTTTGGGAACTGGTGTTTCCTTGGGACCTGACATTAGCTAGGTATCTATGGGCTGTTCTTTCTTTGAAGAGATGCTGATTCAAAACTATGACAGTTCATTAGTTGAGTAAATGTGCGCATGTAGAGAAAGCGTGCAGCCACGTCTCATCTCCTCACGCTGGGTCCTTGTATGTGGATACCTTCTTTCAGAGTGTGAAAACACGATATTGGTGAAGGAGATCAACAGCTTTGAAGGGAAAATTTCAAGTCCGTATTACCCAAGCTACTATCCTCCGAAGTGCACGTGTACCTGGAAATTTCAGGTAGCCTAGATCTTCTTAGTATCTCAGGGGGAAATTGTTCTATCTTAGCAAAATATATTTCAATCCCTTTGTTTCTGAAATTTTAAGAACAATACCATTTAATGTTAGGAGATATAAACCTTATTGAAATATATTATCTAGAAAATGAAAATTTCCATTTTCTACATCCTCTGCTGCCAGGATAGCTACTGCTCTCAACTGATTTGATCTTATTTCTCCAAGTTATTTTGTTTTTATTATCTTTTAAAATCTAAATATATTGTTGCAGAATCAACAAATTATTTTATTACAAATAGTGCTATTCATAATGGAGATTAATAAAATAATAAATTAGATTTGATTATTTATATTCAGTATATGAGTTTATGTGAAATTCATAATCTCCTTCTTCTGCTTGTCAAGGCGTTGTTTGCTATCTTAAATCTTGGTCTTAAAGCTGCTTTTCTTTTCCTACTATAATAGTATACAGAAGTGGAAAATGTCACTATCGCTCACTTAGTACATATGATAAACTCATTAGTGTGTGGCATCACACTAATTGGACTGAATGTAAATGACAAATATATATAATTTGAATTCATCAATATGTCATTGAATGATAGCTGTGGGCCTGAAACCATGTACTAAAATAAACAGAAAATCTGAAATAGAAAATAAGCGAAGAGTTCGTCTTTCATGGAATGTGCCTTCCAGTAGGGGGAGACAGGTGATATGCTAACAAGCAACATATACAATGAATCCCCCCTATTTGTGGGTTTCACATCTGTGGGTTCAGTTAAACGACTCCATCAAGTGTGCACCTATATTGAACATACATAGAGCATATTATTTCTCAAGCAATAGACTAGAACTGCATTTTACCAAAGGGAGCATTTGCAGAGATGCTGAGAGGAAAAAGAGGGACCTCCCCTATCGGTGCCTAGGATAAGAGTGTTGCAGTCACGGGAACAGTTGAGGTGAGGACCCTGAGGCAGGAGGAAAGTCGATATGTGTGATCATTTATACATAGTCACGCAAATTTAATATTTCAAATGATTTTTACTATTTTGACCAAATCTGATGTTTGCTTCAATGTCCTGGTGACAAGTATCCTTAAGTTATTTGTTGTCAATAGTGTGGTCATCTATAAACAAGAAGCTTGATCCTTGCTTGCCCTTTGCCAGATTTTCAGAATTTAGTGTCTCAGATGGTCAGAGGATTGGGTAGCTAAGAGGGTAAGAGAGAATAGATGAAGAACTAAGGAAAGAGGAGAGGGGAAAATACCATGTTTTCCTTCTCCAGTCCCTCCAAAACACAGACGCTTCTTTTTGAATTCATTCAACAACCAGAATAAGGAATGCACCTTCCCCTGTAATTCTGCCAAATGCTTAAAATTCCTGTGATATAGAACAAATTTTCATTCTGATATAATACAGAGCCTTAAAATGAAAATCCATAAACACTTGTGATTTGTAGTAAGAGTAGAAATAAGAATATTGGCTTACTTTCTATTTTGCTAGAGGTTTATGGTTGAGGGCTGCAGAAAAGAAATCTTTATAAGGGAAAGGTCATATCATACCAGGGAGTGAGGAATAGAGGAAGGGACATAGAAGGGACATGAGACAAGGCCCAGCAGCCTTCAGTGCAGTTACAGTGAGCCATGGAAATCCCCTCTCCATATCACAGAGGAAGTTGGTGGGGTGGCTTGGAAGGGAGTCACTTGTTCTCTGCCTCTATGAAGGAAATATGCAGGCATCTTTGCCACAACAATTTCTAATACTCAGTTGAGTCTATTCTACTTGAGTCCCTCATGATATATTGTGGAGAAAGTGGCAAGTAAAAGATTTGGTTAACTCTCTGGTCTGAATTTCCTAACCTCTAGAAAGTTAGTCATTTTCTGTCAGCTACGGTTTTTATTCTTCTGTAAAATGGGGATCATATTACTGGCCCAACAGGTTAATTATCATGTTAAAATGAGCAGTAAAATGTCCGATTCAGTCTCTCTCAAAAGTGGGTAATAATGAATGACTGCCTATATTTATGTTAGAAAGAAGCAACTGTATACATGTATGTACTTACAACTCACACATAAGTGCATAACCAAATACAGTATCTGTCAGAACAGTATGCCAATGGATAAAATCAGTCTAAAGAAGAACATAATAGGAATGAATGGTAAAACATTTCCTACAATTTTTAAAAGCAATTTCATCATTTGTCAGTCTCATACACAAGCCCTTTATCTCCATCACTTCCATTCTTCCCTCTCTACTTCAGTTCCTCCTCTGTGTTCCCCTGTCCCTAGCCAGATTCATGATCTTTTCTTATGTTATTATTATTTTATGTCTATTTAATTACCGAGTTCATGTAGTGTTTCACGTGTGTACGTATGAGGCTAATCCAGAATAAATTGTTTTGAACTGGACAGTCTCTGCAGAAGCTCCTCCACGGAAGAAACCATTCTTCTCTCTCAGGAGCCACTGACCACTTGTATGTCTTCACGTATGGGCAGGACCATGTGGAATTTTCATTGTCTACAATAGTCTGTCAGCCAGTGTTGTAATTATGCTGGTCTTGTTCAGGCAACCATATGTTGATATTTTGTGGGCGCATAGTGTAATCATAGGAGACACTGTCTAGCAGCAAACACACTTATCATCTTTTCCCTACTTTTCAGCAGTTTTTCCTGAGCCTTTGGTATAGGGGTTGAGTTGCAGACCTATCAGCTGTAGTTGGGCATGTCACAGTCTGTATTTTGATCGCTCGTGTCTATGTAATAGTATCCATCTTTACAAAAAGACGCTGATTTGATGAGGAGCGAGAGCTACACACATCTGTAGGATAAGTAATTAGAACACAGCTAGAAATTATATTGGCGTAGGAAAATGATGGCAGTAGCCTTTCCTCCAGGGACGATGACCTCACCAATCATGAATGGTTGTGTAGGTTTACAGTATCAGGTGTAATTTCCCTGCCATCCACCAGGCCTTCAGGCAAATTAGATAGCTGTTGGTTACCTCAAAGATAAAAGCGCCACTATTGCACCAAGAAAAGTAAATTGCTCAGCAAGTCATTTTTGTGGCTTATAGACTTCATACCTGGGTAGATCTACTGATTACTTTTCTCCTTTGGCAACATTCCTAGAACTTTCCAATGCTATGAGCAACGGTTCTCAGGGAGGAGCTTTCCAATTCAGTTCCAGCCCTATTCCTCCAAGCCTGTGTCTAATGAATGAGTCTTCAGCAATAATAGGGTCTTACCTTCAAGTTCTGGAAGGGAATCAAGGGCAATTGAAATAGCCCATCTTGTTTCCTTTGACCAACAACGACAAAGGAAAAATTTCCATGACTGGTATTGGAATTTTTGTTACGCAATGCTTGACTCTTGGGTGGAACACTGTCACCCATGTGCTGTAACCCCATTAAAATACATACATAAACACAAACACACATACATACATGTACACATATGTGTATGTGAACATATCTGTATTTTTAAGTAAACATAAAATAATGCTTCTCTTTGACATTATTGAATATCCTATCTCCCCTTCTTTCCTCTCCCCCTGCATTATCCATTCTTCCACCCCTATTTTTCCCAAGTCCACTTTATAGCACCTGCTTCCTACAATTCCCCTCTCCAGGTTCCTTCTCCTCCTCCCACCATGGTACATCTCACCAAGTGCTACATACCACAAAGAGCAGAACATCTTTAAGGCAGCAAGTCAAAAGAATGAGTATGGGGCAAGCAAGGACATTTTAACTTGAAACGAGTTCTACGGAGGCATTTTCTGACTTGCTTTTTGCTTTTCACAGACTCCCCTAGCAACTCTTGGCATAGCCCTGAGATTCTACAACTACTCACTAACCAAGAAGAGTATGAAAGGCTGTGAGCATGGATGGTGGGAAATTAATGAACACATGTAAGTGATTTTCCTACGTGAGGGGTCACATGGAAAGTTCCTTGTCCCCTGGGAGTCTTCAGTTTACTGAGAGAAGGAAACTAAGAATAGAGCGGGTTAGAAACATATACATGAAAGTTGGCACCTGTGGTTATAGCAGAATTCAGATCCTCAGCCCCACACCTTCTCTATGCTGCTGGGCTCTTCCTGGGGGTATTCTGTGTCTTACAAAGGCACTGTTGAATCCTGGAGCCACTGGGAAGAATAATAAGGGGCCTCTCATTCTGAAGTACAAGAATAAGAGACTACTAGCCAGCTTTGGACATGGCTAACCTAACGCTAGGAAATGGTTGACCAGAATCTCAAACATATAGGTGCCTGGGATTCCTGAATCCAACACATAGGTCTCATCATCCTATATCTTAACTTGTTCCTTAGATATTATTGTTGTTGGTTCATGCCTAAAACTATAAAACTGCATTCAAAAATACAGTTGTGATCTCTTTTGGCAGAATAGCTTCTCAATTCATACTCTAAGAAGTATCTTGTGAGTTAAAGTCTTTTCCAGTCAATTCTTCTCTCTTTGTTGTTTTCTGAATAAAACTTTCCTTTTCCACAAGCCTTTCTCCTTCTTCATTTCTTTTTATTTAAATTTTTTTCTTTTGAGTCTATGTGTGTGTGTGTGTGTGCGGAGTGCAAGCCTATGTGTATGCATGTTGTACATGCATATGAGAGAGAGTGTATGTGTGTGTGTGTGTATACCCATGCTGACATCCTGGAGGTTGATATCAGGTATCATCCTCTATCACTCTCAGCTGTATCTTTTGGAGACCACATCTCACTGAACTGGAGGGTTTGTTTTTTTTTTTTTTTTTGTTGTTGGCTAGCTAGCCAGCAAGCCTCAGTGAGTTTCCTGCGCTCACACCCCCATTGCTGAATTACAGGTATTCATCACAGCTGGCTTTTTATGTGGGTGTTGGTTTTCAAACTCAGGTGTTCATCCTTGCACAGGAAGCACTTACCACTGAGCCATCCGGCCAGCCTTCTAAGAGGTTTTTCTGAACAAGACATCTTTTGATTAGAAAGGCAATCTGTAAAGTAGCCATGCTCCTGTTTTCACTGGAAGAGATCTAACTGAACCCCATTATTAAGATGTGACCTTTATTCATTTTTGAAATATAGCTTGAAATAAGTTTATGTTATTTTTTTCTGTTTTTATTTTGTTTTTTGAGACAGGGGCTTTTTACATAGCTTTGACTGTCCTAGGACTCGCTACGTAGACCAGGCTGTCTACATATCCCAGAGAGATATGTCTGCCTCTCTGGTGTTGGGATTAAAGACATGCATCACCATGCCCAGCTTCAAGCATCTCTTATATGGGATCAAATTCAAAACTTGCCTGTCTTCTAGTAGTTTATTGACTAGGAAAAATATTACCACTTTTTGATTACAGCTATATTTAAACTTGTTTTTGTTAGCATTCAATGTAAAAAGCTGAATGTCAAAAGTATGTGGTGCATGCCTTTAATTCCAACATGCCAGAGGCAAAGGCAGTTTCAGGATAGCCTGCTTTACATAACAAGTTCCAGGCTAGCTAGTGCTACACAGTGAGACTTCCTCATCTAAAAACATAAAATAAAATAAACCCAAAACAATGTATCCCTAAAGCTTTAAGAACACGGAACTTCATATATAAGGAAAGTGAAGACCCGAAGCACACGCTTCTGAGCTTTGAGTTTAGGAATGGACAAACTGTGCCTTGAAAAGGAGAGAAAGACCCAGCAGCCAGCTTAAAGAAAGCTAAGAAAATGAAGAAAAAGCAATCAAACAGGTGAAGGAAACAGTTCAGAACATGAAAATTGAAAGAGAATCAATAAAGAAAATATAAACCATGGGAATTCTGGAAATGGAAAATCTGGGTAAACGAACAGGAACCATAGATGTAAGCATAACCAACAGAATACAAGAGATGAAAGAGAGAATTTCAGGCATTGAAGACACGATAGAAAAAATAGATTCACTGGACAAAGAAAATGTCAAATCCAACAAATTCTTAACACAAAACATTCATGAAATCTGGGATGCCATGAAAAGACCAAATCTAAGAATAATAGGGCTAGAAGAAGGAGAATTCCAACTCAAAGAAAGAGAAAATATATTCAACAAAAATATAGAGGAAAACTTTCCTAACCTAAAGGACACACCTATGAAGGTACAAGAAGTTTACAGAACACCAGCTAGACAGGACCAAAGTTCATAGCAACATTATTTGTAATAGACAGAACCTGGAAACAACCTAGATGTCCATCAACCAAAGAATGGATAAAATGTGGTACATTTACACAGTAATGTTTACTCAGTGGTAAATAACATCTTAAAATCTGCAAGCAAATGGATGGAACTAGGAAAAAACATCCTGCGTGAGGTAACCCAGACCCACAAAGACAAATACAGTATGCCCTCACCCATGGGTAGATATTAGATGTAAAGAAAAGGATAACCAGGCTACAACTCACAACCCCTGAGAAGCTAGGTGTCAAGGAGGAGCCTAAGAGTGACAGGCATGCATGCCCTTGGGAAGGGAAAATAAATAAGATCTCTTGGGTAAACTGGGAAGGGAGGAGGGAAGGAAAAGTGAAAGGGAAGGAGGAGGAGGACATAAGGGAAAGGGTTGGTTGAGTTGGGGGAAGGGCAGAAAGGGAGAGTATGAAAAGAAATACATTGACAGAGGGAGCCATTGTGGGATTAGGAAGAAATCTGGTGCTAGGGAATCCACAAAAAAGACCCCAGCTAAGACTCCTAGCAATAGTGGAGAGGGTTCCTGAACTGGTCTTCCCCTGTAATCAGATTGGTGAATACCCTACTCCCATCATAGAATCTACATCCAGTAACTGATAGAAGCAGATGCAGTGGTCTACAGCTAAGCCCTGGGCCTAGTTCCTGGAGGCCGGTAGAAGAGAGATTATATGAACAAAAGGGTCAAGATCGTGATGGGGAAACCCACAGAGACGGTTGACCCAAGCCAGAGAGAGTTCACTGACTTTGGACTGATAGCTAGGGAACCTTCATAGGACCAAGTTAGACCCACTGAATGTGGGGGACAGTTGTGAAGCTTGGCAGTCCATGGGGCCGCTGGCAGTGGGACCAGGATTTATCCCTAGTGCATGAACTGGCTTTTTGGAGCCCATTCCCTATGGAGTGATACCTTGCTCAGCCTAGGGGGAGGGTCTTAATCTTGCCTCAACTTAATATGCCAGACTTTGTTGACTCTCCATGGGAGGCCTTATCTTTCTGAGGACTGGATGGGGTGGGGGAGATGGGTGGAGTGGGAGGAGGGGAGGGAGGGGAGGGAGGGGGAACTATGGTTGGTATGTAAAATGAAAAAAAAAACTTTTAAATAAGAAATTAAAAAAACAAAAAATAAACTAAAACTAAACAAAAAAAAAAAACAAAAAAGAAAGGAAGAAAAGGAGAGAAGACTTTTCCCTCAGAATGAACAAATATGATATAATCCAGGACATTTTGCTGCAAGTAGAAGAGTCTCTTTCCAACCAATACCAGGAAAACTTCCTGCCCCTAATATTTTCCCTGAAGCAGATCTGCTTCTTTCTGGTCCGCTAGGCCAGCTGAAGAATTATCAGACTCATCTGCTTCTGCTTGTCCCCTCGCTAGGCACATCCCCAGCGCTTTCCAGGGCAGTCCTGTCCATCTAGAGAAGAAAGCCTCTGCTTTGTTTCATCAAAACCAAACTGAGAAGTGGGACGAGGGAATGTGGGCTGCAATGCTGAAGCAGGAAAACAAACAAACAAACAAACAAACAAAACCCAATAACAACAAAAACCAGTGTTGATGGAAAGAAATTCAAGGTTCTCTCGGGAACGTCAGACAACATCAATGGGGTATTTGTATCCAGGGGAGCTGAATACAGTATTGGAATCCTAGAGCAGTGAAGAGCGACCTTTGTGCAACCCTAGCCAAGCAGGCCTTTGGTGTCTAAGAAAGTGCTAGAATCTAGCATCAGGCCAACTGGTGTACAGATTCTGAGTCAGCAGGAACATCTTTGCTGTCTGAACTTTAACAGATCCCTTCACTTCTTCATGATAACCATTCCTTGTCGTGTGACCGTACACAGAATATAAACTGACTCTTGCTGGGTTTCTTCCCT
Organism: Arvicola amphibius; assembly: GCF_903992535.2. Taxonomy (NCBI): domain Eukaryota; kingdom Metazoa; phylum Chordata; class Mammalia; order Rodentia; family Cricetidae; genus Arvicola; species Arvicola amphibius. Next base: position 46,899,506 of record NC_052056.1, on the reverse strand, counting down.
CTCCCACTTTTTACACTTTTAATCTATAACTCACTGCCATGCCCTGCAGTGCACTAATCTTCAAACTCCAGCCCAAGCATAGGTACAAAGGCTCCCTTCTCCTCAACTTCCTCCTTAGCGTGTATGCTAGTTAATTTCCTTGTTGCTATGACAAAATATGAGGCAAAGAGAAGGAAGGATTTAGTTTGGCTCGAAGTTTCAGGGGATTTTAGTTTGTTGTGGCGGAGGAGTCACCATGGTAGGAGTGGCTCTGTCTGGTGGCCAGAAACATGGGGCAGCTAGGCACATTGCAGAGACCAACCAGGAAGCAGAAGGTGAGACAGGGGCAGGGGTGGGGTGAGGTGGGGTGCGGCCAGGATAATGTACCCTTTAGGACTCCACCCCTAACTATCTACTTCCAGTTGGGACCTGTCCCCTAAGTGTTCACAGCCTCCTGTGACAGTGTTACCATCTTAGAATCAACTACTCAGCTGCATGATCCTGTAGGAGCACCTTCACACTCAAACCATACCAATACACCAAAAGGAGCTCACCTTTGCAAGAAAAGTCTAGCTGCAAAGAGAAGGCACAAAACACAAGCAGACAAGACAATGGCCATGTTTTCAGTGTACATGACCAGCTACGGTATGCTCCTAACAGCTTGACTTGGCCTTAGGTGCCTCTCAGACCCTGCAGTAGCCACTTCTTTCTGTGTCCTCATAGCAGGTTATATCCTCTCAACTTCCTGAGTTTTGGCCAACTGCCAAAGATTTCTGAATAATATAGGTGTCTTTTTTTGCCTTCAAATTTGTTGATAGTACTCCTGACAGCAATGGAACATTAGCAGTTCCCCAAAGCCTTGAGAGCCTAGAGTGTTTGGCATTCACAGGTACCAAGCAATCGCGGCCTCTATTCTTGTATCAGGTATTTCCCATAGAGTCTTGACACTTCCCATAGGTTTCCCACTGGAAAAGCCTCACCTACACCGGGCAGTAAACTAACTTATCTTGCTATAAAGTAATATTCTATGCTCTATTATTTACAATGCTCACATAGTGAGAATTATTAACTAGGTTGACATTTACTCAAGAGGACCCTGGGAACCCTGCTCACCTGAAAGGATGGGAAGTAGAGAAAAAGTCAAGGTAGGGAATACTGTGGGTAATTGTTCCTTTTTTGAAAAGCTGCCAAGGACAAGCCCCGCAGTGCGAATCAGATTTCAATTAAGATTGAATTAATGTTGTTGTCTTTTGTCTCAACTGTGGGTGGGAGTATTTGCATATTTTCAGCCTGAGCTCACAGATTCTGCTCCACTCTACAGAAGAGCTTATGGATAAAAGCAGGTCATTCTTGTTACATGTATTTTTGACTGTAAAAGTACGAAAACTCGGAGAATTTGAGCCATTGTCTTGTTAATCTGCAGTGTTAATAAAGAAAGCGGCAGGTCAACAGTGCTATGTTCTGTTTAGCGAGGGAGAACTCTTACCACACCACAGTCCCACAACACAAAGTAGCTGTCATTCTTAGCTCTGCCGGAAGCCTCTCTGTTCACGGAGCCTGAATGACCAAAGCTTCAGTTATGTTCACTGGCAAAGGAACAGCGTCTCGGGGACCTCACCCCACACGGACCCCCTGACTCTTGTCTTCTCAGGTACTGTGGCTCCTACATGGATCACGAGACCATTTTCCGGGTGCCCAGCTCCTTGGTCCATATCCAGCTCCAATGCAGTTCCAGACTTTCAGATAAGCCTCTCTTGGTAGAATATGGCAGCTACAACATCAATCAACGTAAGTTTGGAATCAGTTTAGAAAATCTGAGGAATCCTTAATGATAAGGCAAGGCTAATCTTTCTTTACTTCAGGCCTTGAGAATTTAAGGAATTAATACTGACTCATTTTTGTTATTTGCTATTATTTATCTTCTAAAGTAGGCAAGTAATGTGAAACAAATTAATAAAAGATATAATAAAGTATGTATTAGTGATATATTTTAAATTATAGAAAAATAGCCTTTTGATATTACGTAGAGTTAAAATACATTTTTTTCATTTGACTTCTAAAATATAGGAAAAGCTTATATTTTGGTCTTTTTTATTTTCTGCCCTCACCTTCTTCTTTTCTTTCTTCCTTCCTCTCTCTTTCTTTCTTTCTTTCTTTCTTTCTTTCTTTCTTTCTTTCTTTCTTTCTTTCTTTCTTATTTTTTTTGCCTTTTGAGACAAATTCTAACTGTAATTTTGGTTAGCCTATGTAGACCAGGCTGGTGTCGAACTTGTGGCAATCCTCTTGCCTCAGCCTCCACAGGACTCATTGTGAGGTTTTCTGTGCTAGCCACAAATCCATGTGATCATAGTGTCTATACAAACATACGGGGGCTCTGTGAGCGGCATTCTGTGTTCTCCTTGGCTGACAGTGACTGTGGAGAGATGGTTAGTTAAGATGACTCAACGGTCAGCTTTCAGAAAGTTGAAATTTGTATAAGAAACCACAGAACATAGCCAGGAAGTGGCAACATTTGGGGGAAGTGGTTGAAGCTATGGAGTATAGATAATGACCTGGAGATATTTTAGACTCTTTTGAAAGGAGACAAATAAAAATGACGCAGTGGAGATGCCACGAGGGTATGACAAGAGAAGAATCTTCTTTCTAACATGTTCCACTCTGCCAAATCCAAACACACCACTTCTGGATTCAGTACTGCATTCTGATACGCAGAGTGTTTGAATTTCCAGTGGGGACACGGGAGAAGCAAAGCGTATCCATTACTAATGGCTTCACACAACCTGATGATGGTCTAGCAGGCCACCCACTCTTCCCACTGCCCCTGAGACAGTAGATGGTCTGACATGTGTTCTCTGTTCTTTCATGTAACAGGAGAGAGGACTTATTATTGGTGTAATGTTTACCCATAAGCTCTGGCTCAATGGTTTTATCTTTGATAAGTAGCCTAGTTAAATTGGAAGGAATGATGGGCAGTGAGGGAGGAAGCAGGAGCTCTGGGCTTTGGGAACAGACATTGGTTTTACTATATTCAGCTTTTGTAGCTTTAATTTGCTTTTATTCTTTGATAATGCTAATTATGCATTAAGAATTATGCATAGTCTTGGTTGGATGGAGAAATTGTATCATCGCTTCAGTTTATCTACCAAATCTCTAACCAACTAATACTTCGTAATTCTTTGCTAAGGTAGTCTGATCACTTTTAGGAACCAAGCCAAGAATTTCTGTTTCTTTTCTCTTTATTTCTTCTTCTTCTGTTTTAATTGCCTGTAGCTTGTCCTGCTGGGTCTTTTAGATGCTCATCCGGTTTGTGCGTCCCCCAGGCCCAGCGCTGTGATGGGGTAAATGACTGCTTCGATGAAAGTGACGAGCTTTTCTGTGGTAGGTGGAATATGACTTTGTTATGAAGAAGTCACTCCTTGGAATCTTTGCTGCTGCTGGCTAACACCAGTGTCTGTAGTTGCTCTGCAATCACTAGCTATCCCAAGACTCAATGGCGTAATTAACCCCATCATTTATTCTTCATCTCGCATTCATGAGTCGCAGAGGCTCAGCTTAACTGAGTGGCTCAGGTTCAAGCACTGGGCCGTTCTGTACTGAGTCCTTCCAGGCGGGGATTATGGCTAATCTTTATGGTGTTTTCTTTCATTGAACCAAGGAACTAGTAGTAACAAAAGCAAGGAAAAGTAACCAGAAACATGTGACTTCCCATATGGCCTGGCCTTGAAAAGTTTATCTCACATTCCATAGCTCAGAAGTCACCGAGCTGTGCCCATAGTCAAGAGGGATGGAAATCACTTTTCATACCCCAGGGCTGTGGCATTACTCTGACTGTGGGGACTAACGTCTTGTGGATAATGACCTATGTCAACACAATCCTTATGTCAAAGCTCAGAACCTTCTCCTTGAAGAGCTCAAAATCTGCAAGAAGTAAATTCAGTGTGGTTGCTCTTGGAACACAGACATGCTGAACAAGCTGGATTTATTTACATTTTCTGTTATAGTGACTTTTTTATTGAAAAAGTTTCTTTCATAAAATATATTGATAAAGATTTTCCCTCTCCCATTCTTCTTAGACCCTGTCCACTTCTCCACCAGTTCTACCCTCTTTCTCTCTCTTTACAAAACAAGCAAAGAAAACAGAACAGCAAAAAGTCAACAGAAAAAAACCCCACAAGAAACACACATACACACACAGACACATACACAGACACAAAAACAAAACCCATAAAAGTACAAAATTGGAAACCATAATTTGTAACCAAAAGATCGGTAAGGTAGAAAAAGAAAAATACCAAACAAAGCAATAGGAGAGAAAAAGTCTACAAAAATTCCACTGAGTTTGTTCTATGTTGGCTATCTACTGTTAGGCCTGTGGCCAGCCCTTCAAGTGTAGTTAGTATACCCAGTGAGAATCTGCTGGAATAAAATAATTTTTCCTTTGCAAGCAGACGCCAATTGGAGATAGCATCTTGGTTAGCTCCTCTCCATTTCCCCTTCCCAGTGCTGAGATCCAGTCTGGCTTGAAGTTCTGGAGGTTCTGTGCCTGCTACCACAGTCTTGTGAGCTCATATGTGCACTAGGCCTGCCGTGTCTGAAGACACTGCTGTCTTACATTCTTCCTGCCTCCTCCTCCACACATACACTGATATCATGCTGGTAACGACAAAGGAATGGATACAAGATAGTCCTAGTCTAGATAGAGGATTTATAGCTTGGTTTTTCATTGTCATTTGTAACCTGTCCCTGAATTTATTTCTAGTTTCAGGGAATGATATTTAGAAGATAACTTTGCAGGACAATATAAAGTTATTGTCAACCTTTTTGCCCATGTTTAAATATTCTTGTAACAGTGACAGTATGCAATTTTTCCATATGTTTGGACAGACATTATATTTATTATACTGCAACTATTTAAAATTATTTTCATAAAATAATCCATTTCTCTACAATTTTGTGTATATGTGTGTTACTGGAATCAAGCCTAGTGTCTTTCTTATACTAGGCAAGTACTCTAACACTGAACTATATGCCTAACTCCTTTGTATACTTTTAAATTGAAAAAAAAAAACCAAAATCTTTTTAATTTATGGCTTATTAGCACTCTAAATGTATAAAATCTTCTATTTCTTTTCTATTTTTTCTTTTTCTTTCTTGTATTTTTGGGCAGGGGGTGTGTACTTTTTGGGACCGAGATTCCAGGTTAGCCTCAAACTTATAAGAGATCCTTCTAACTCCTTGTCTTGAGTGCTGGGATAAAGGCATGCACTGCCACAGCCTGGCTTCTATTTTTTAAGAAAATAGATGCTGTCAGTTTTAGTGGTTGAAGGTTTCTCTTTTTTTCACTACTGCTCTCTGCTCTGATGCTCCAGACAAAAGCCATTGCCATTACTTTATAAGGACTAATATTTTTATCATTATATTTCACTGCATCAATTTTGAAGCTATCCTCCGGTTGTCAGCTGGGCCCTGTTGGAGACAACCAACTATTTCAAGGTAGCAGTGTACTTTCCTCACTCTTCAGAGGGGCTAGGATGAGAAATACTCTGGTGACCCAGGCAGAGACAGTAAAAGTGCTAATTTCACAATCCCGAAATCACTGTGAAAACGTCCCTTCTACAGGCGCTTGATGTTGGGCCAAAATTATCTCAGAGCCTATGCCTTGAAGACTATAGGGCAGAAAAAAAGCCTGGCTTGAGTTTGAGAACTGGGTAGATGCCCCTCCAGGCAGGAGGAGGGTTTGGCTGCCTCTCATTGACTGGAGGTACCCCCATCTCACAGGATGTCACTTCACATATATAAGCTGACGCTCACAGTAATAAACTGAGTTCCTGCTTTGACTCGACTCCCTAGCACGTCTGATTGTCCTGCATCGTGGTGCTGCAGAATGGGGCGGATAGTGCACTCACTTTTCCTGGGGAATAAGGAGGCTCAGGAAGCCTAGCATTTGCTGGTGCACTGTGCCTGCTGTGGCTGTGAAGGTAATTCAAGATGCATGTCAAAAAGGAAGTGGTGGTGTTTAGGGTATACATCTATCAGAATAAAACAATTTTAAAGTGCTTTCACATTAATTCATTCACCAAGCTTTTTGTGAACACCTATTATTTTTGGTTAGGGACCCAAGGTAAAGAAATGAATGAGACAAAAGCTCCCATTTCAATCCCCTGCACCTTATTCAGGAGGGTTGGCAAGTTCAACTCAGGTCATAGCTGATGAGGAGGATTATTTTTCTTAGAAAAGGGTTACTTATGCCAGGCATGGTGGAGTACATCTTTAAACCTGTCACTCAGGAGGTAGAGGCAAGAGGATCTCCTTGAGTTCAGGGGTCAGCCTGGTCTGCATAGTGAGTTCCAGGTTAGCTAAGGTTACGCAGTGAGATCTTATCTCAAAAGGAAAACAAAATATGATTCTTTATGAAGCAATGAGTTGACGTGACATAAACCACCTGATTTAAACGCACTTACACAATAGCAAAACCAAGACCCGAAAAAGTAGTTACACCGAACTTCTGCTTCCTTCCAGGGATGTGTCATTTCAAGAAAAAACACACTCTGTCACTCCCCTGCATTTGCCACGTTAAGGTTCACAGCTTAAGAGGGACACTGCTGGTCGTCAGGGAGACCAGCTGATGTCCTGTGTTCATAACTTGTCTGTCTCTCACCACAGTGACTGCCAAACCTGCCTGCAATGCCAGCATCTTCCGGCAGCGCGGCCCTCTGGTCTGTGATGGCTTCTGGGACTGTGAGGATGGCCAGGATGAGCAGAACTGCACTCGGAGTGAGCAAGACACACAGGGCTCTGTTCTTTCTGTAGCACCTCAGTCAGCCAAAAGCTCTGTTGCATTCAGAGAGATCATCTTGCCCCAGTTTCCCCAGACTGTTCTCAGTTTTAGCCCTGATATCTCTTGTTCGGAGAATCCTATCCAGCCTAAAAAAACAATGACATACTTGCTCACAGTAGGTGGGGTGGAATTGGATGTGCTCCCGTGCAAATATTGGCATATTTTCATGGTTTTACTGGCTTTTCATGCTAGCTGTAGGTTAGACAATGACGGTCTGTCAGAGAGGAGCCTGCCAGACACTGTGAGGACTCCTGCTAATACGGCTGTAGAAAGTTAACCCCATAGGTTGTGAACAAATGCATTGTAAAATTCAGAGTATCACTTCATTATTTTTCCCGTAAAAAGACAGCATGTGATGTGAATGTGACTTTTTTGTTTCTTAGAGAATAAAACTAAGCGATAGCTAAGAGGCCATGACCCAAGGCCGTTGATATGGTCAATTTTTTTTTTTTTATTTTGTGTTCATCATGAGTGTGGAGAGGCAGTTGGAATGATTCTCAGCTGTGTGCTATTGGCCTGCCTTCCAAGGGATCTGCTTAGGTGAAGAAACATGTCCCTGTGGGGTTCCCCATTTATTCTGCCAGCCTTTTTCAGAGCAGAAAACACGGGTGCTGTGACTATAACTCTTCGCAGAGTTCCATGTCATTCCCTCAAATCTGTTTCTGGCTAGAAGCAACAACAGCAACAACAACAAAAACCCAAAGTGTTCCTTCTTTTTGCTCATTTTTAGGCATCCCGTGCACCAACAGGACCTTTAAGTGCAGCAATGACATCTGCTTCAGGAAACAAAATGCGCAGTGTGATGGGATCGTGGATTGTCCAGACGGAAGTGACGAAGAGGGCTGCAGTGCGTAGCAGTGGCTTCTTTTGCTTCATGTCTCTCTCTTCCTTCATCCACTGGTCATGTCCATGGCCTCAGAGTACCATTCCTCAAACAGAGGTTGCTCTGGATCTAGGAAATAACAATACTTATTGGTGACCTGAATCCGACATTATTCCAAAGAAATAAAAACCTCTGAGGTTTGTTCCAGCTTCCTCCTTGATAAAAGAGTTAACACACAAGAAAATCAAGGAGGAAATCACCTGTGTGTAAAGCAGTGGACTCCAGTGGATGACTTTTAGCTATGACTCTCCATAAGGACAACACCAAAGTTCTTTATGCCAGATGTCCTCCTCAGCCATGTGACCTTTCATTAATCATGAGGCAACAGGTTCACGATCCATCCTTTTTGATGCCATTTACACTGAAAAGCAAGGGCTCTGATAACTAAATTTCAGTAGCTGTCCACTTCTTGGACTTACAAATTCTCTTCTAAATGACCTTCTCTCAGATTAGCACAACTTCAAAGACAGTCTCAGTTCTTTTAGATTTGGAAGTTACTGTTTCTTTCCCACATCACCTAACTCCATGAGCTGCTGATTATGTCAGCTGTTACTACAAGGCCTTCCTACCCCATATGCATCAGCGTAGAGACTCCAAGTCAGGGCATGCTCTCAGGAGCAAAGGAGGGGTGCTGTGTTGGCCCTGATTCCAGATAGACCTATAGATTTCCTCTCTGCTAGATATGCAGGAGATTGCCAACTGATGGCTTGATGACTCAGTTCCCAACACAGCCATAATGTGATTGAATTTCTGGTTCTCTGTGTGTGTTTCTGTTTCTGTCTGCCTTTCAGTCATATGACCCTTCCTCTCCTAAAGGCTGTAGCAGGGGCTCTTCCTCCCTCCATCGCATCGTTGGGGGTTCTGACTCCCAAGAAGGGACCTGGCCATGGCAGGTCAGCCTTCACTTTGTTGGATCAGCCTACTGTGGTGCCTCCGTCATCTCCAGGGAGTGGCTTCTCTCAGCAGCCCACTGTTTCCACGGAAACAGGTAGGCTGTCCCAATCTTTACTCTCAAAACCATATATCTGACCTCCAGTTTGGGGAAAAAGCTTTCTAGTGGAAATGAACAATTTAGTTGGTTTCCTTTATGTCTTTGGGTGGGGGGGGGGGACCAGTTATACGCCAGTTTTGTTTTTAGATACCATTGATATAAAGAAAAAGAACACAACGGAATCACCAAGGCTGGAGATACTTTCATTAGGCTGAGGAAATGGAGACTGGCTTTGAAACCACAGGGGCAAACCCAAGTCAGTGTACGGAATGTAGAGGAGGGCAGTACTGGAGGATAGTTGGAGAGCATGGATCTCTTTTGGATGAGGCAGGGGTACCAGAAGCCAGGACTGGCATCAGAAGGACTCTGTTTGCCTTTGCCTGTAGGGTTGTTAAGGGACAGATTCTCTTTGAACTAAGGGTAAAGGCAAAACATTAAAAAAATAAAAAAGAAAACCTCACTTAAAACCTTACTCCTAAGACTAGAGAGATGACTCAGCAGTAAGAGCACTGGCTGTTGCTTCAGAGGACCTGGGTTCATTTTCCAGCACCAACATGGCTTATACTGTCTGGGACTCCAGTTCCAGGGTACCTGGCACCCTCACATAGACATACATGCAGGCAAAACACCAGTGAACACAAAAATAAATAAATCTAAAAACAAAAAAATTAAAAAAGACAAACCAACAAACAAATATCTTAAACCTGTCTAAGATCTGCTGGATCTTAAGTAAAACAAAACACTAATTAATCCAAAATTTTAAGTAGAGTATTACAGTGAAGTTATACAATTTGAATCTTAGCTTTCCCTGGAACTTACAGGATTCATGCTAATTATTGAAGTAACTTCATCAATAAGTAAAATAACTGCTCCAAATATGATGCTAGTCTTTCTCTGAACCACATCCTTAGCTTTCTTCCAAAGTTTCCATGTCCTCTGCGCCCATATTCTCCCTGGTTGCTACACTGATTCTGTGGGAGACTGAAGCTTAAAAGGGAGTTCTGTGCCCCTTTCAGATGGACTGGCAAAGGCCTGAGCAACCACTACACCAATCTGCAAAAATTCTGATAGCTCACAGGAAAGTTTTTCAATAATGTTCTGAGGCTTAAAGCCCTTCAGTGTCTAATCTGTTGATAGTCATTTCATTTGAATTTTAAAAAAGGGGCCCCAAACAATACCTTACTGTCCTTGTGTGTCTATATTATTAGCATAAATAAAAGAGTAACAAATTAATTGAAGACACCCATATTTTTGACCTGTGTGTTGTTGGTTCATGAGAGGACAGAAGGCAAGAAAATTTTGAGGTATTTTCTCAAAATACCACTGAGAGAATTTTCTGGAATACAGCTATAACTTGCTATTACTATGATAACTTACATCATTTCTGTGTTAGCAAGGAGACAAGGGAGGTTGTGGATCTTGCTATGACACTGAACAGAACCAGGGTTTAAGACAGGGCTTGGCAGTAAGGCCCTCCTCTGTGCATCCTGATCATGGCTCTGTAAGTACTTGCTTTCAGACAGTTACTAACCCTGTGCTTCTTTCCTTTTCTACCAGGCTGTCTGACCCCACTCCATGGACTGCACACCTTGGGATGTATGTGCAGGGGAGCGCCAAGTTTGTCTCTCCACTGAGAAGGATTGTGGTCCACGAATACTATAACAGTCAAACCTTTGACTATGATATTGCTTTGCTACAGCTCAGTATAGCCTGGCCTGAGACCCTGAAACAGATCATTCAGCCAATATGTCTTCCCCCAGCTGGCCAGAAAGTGCGCAGTGGGGAGAAGTGCTGGGTGACTGGCTGGGGGCGGAGGCACGAAGCAGGTGTGTATGAGTGAATGGTCACTCCCCTGCCCTACAAAGGGAAGACATCTGGGCCCTCCTAATGCTTTGGCATTCCCAGGGATGATTGAGTATACATCTCAGTGAAGAGGGAGGCCCTGGAAGGGGGTATTATTATCTGTGTTTTTTTGACCGTTTTACCTGTCCTCCAACAAGCAGGACTCAATTAATAAAGGGAGAGAGGAATTTTATGAGCAAGGCAGGACTGGCCATGAGCCCTTTTCAAACTCAGGAGTTTCAAACTTTAGACAATTTTTTTTGTTTTTTATTTTTAGGCTTCCTTTTCATCTAAAGAAGTGATTCATTTTGTAAAGGAGAGAGCATACATATGCATACCCTACTGTGCCAGTCCAGACAGCTGTCTGGAAGGTTATGTAAGCATGTCTCACACCAGGACTAGCAACCAAGGGATGGGAGTGAGAAAGAAATCCAGCCAGGGGCCACCTCAGACTGCAAATTCTGACCCAGGCATCACAGCATCTTAGGTCAGTCCCCCCAGTGGGGATGGCTTTTTGCAATCCCTTCACACATCCAGAAAAGGAATCTTTTCTGGCAGGTAAAGGTCAAGCTGTATGCTTGGGAAGCCTCACTATCCAACTTGCCCAGGTTTCCCCTGGCTCATGATTTGTAGCTGAATTTAAATACACAGTGAGGAAGAGAATCCAAAACTGCCTGAATGTTTCCCCAAGGGTTAGTGCTCAAGTATTGCTCCTGGGATCTCAGATCCCTTTGATGTCTTTTCCAAGGCGAAAGGGCAGGTATAGTACATGAAAATTTTCAGTTTGTTCCTGAGCTTTGGTGTGGTACTCTAAAGATCCTCTCTGGTGGTTTCTCAGAGTCTCAGCACCCTTGTGAACTTATGGAAGTAATGACGTTTGCTATCAAATGGAGGTTGCTGAGGTCTAAGAATCCCAAGGAGGGACAGCAGCTGTTCACACACTTGTAACTCTGCTTACATGTTGTTGTGCCTGGTGATTTTATTGACTTAGTTTGCTTTTCTATTGCTGTGAGAAACACTATGACCAAAAGCAAGCTGAGGAGGAAAGGGTTTATTTTACTGCACTAAGATTTTTTACAGACCATTATTAAAAAAAAGTGAGAGCAAGAATTTGAGGCAGGAAGGAACCTGGAGGCAGAAACCGAAACACAGAGACAATGGAGGGATGAGGCTTCCTGGCTTGCTGCTCGGGCTTTTATTCAGCATTCTCTCTCTTTCCTTCCTTCCTTCCTTCCTTCCTTCCTTCCTTCCTTCCTTCCTTCCTTCCTTCCTTCCCTCCCTCCCTCCCTCCCTCCCTCTCTCTCTCTCTCTCTCTCTTTTTCTTTCTTTCTTTCTAATTTTTTTTGAGACAGGTTTTCTCTGTGTATAGCACTAGCTGTCTGGAACTCGCTCTGTAGACCAGGCTGGCCTCAAAGGCATAGAGATCTGCCTGCCTCTGCCTGCCCGGCCTCAGCTGCCTTTCTTATACCTCCCAGGACCACCTGCCCAGGGATGTATCTGAATCCTTTCCCATCAATCATTAATTAAAATGCTCTACAAACCTGTCTGAAAGTCAGTCTGAATGGGGGCGTTTTCTTAATTGAGGTTCTCTGTTTTCAGATGACTCCAGTTTTTGTCAAGTTGATAAAAATATAACCAATACTTTCGTCATCTCTCACTAGTGGAAGAGACTATCCAACTCACTCGAGACAGAGTCATGATGAGCATGAGTGTATATGTATGTTTTTGACTCATTATAGGCAGGCAAGTTAGAAAGGAAGAAGCCATAGAAAAGCAAGTCACTTTTAGGGCTTCCTTGGAGATTTTCATGAATCAGCTGTATACTTCCCTTTGAGGAGCACTCTTGGACTATAAACACAGGTACTAAACGTTGCTAGGGCTCAGTCCCACAGGACACAGTGGCCAAGGTGCTGAAGCCAAATCTTTGGCTGTGTTCTGCTGTTCCTTGCTAATTGTGTACCACTGGGCAAGACCTGAATCTCACAAGGCTTCATTTCTTTGGAAGCAAAATGGGGCTAATAGAATTCACCTCCAGAGACGCACAATGAGGCCTCAAGGAGAAAATCTGAGCTGATTGCGCAGGTGAAACCTGGAAGAAGTGTAATCCTTACTGTCACCACGATATCCATCCTCCTGTGTCTTTCAGATAAGAAAGGCTCCCCTGTTTTGCAGCAAGCAGAGGTAGAGCTCATTGATCAAACCGTCTGTGTTTCCACCTACGGGATCATCACGTCCAGGATGCTCTGTGCAGGGGTTATGTCTGGCAAGAGCGATGCCTGCAAAGTAAGTCTTCTGCCTTCCCCTCGCCTAGCATGTCATGCTTGCCGTAAACACATTCACATTCGATCTACACAATACCGGAGCTATCTAGGGAAGGCCTTGTCCTTCCTTCATCTGAATTACCCAGATGCTAATTATGAGTCAGTTGCCTAAGACCAGGGAAACATGGAAGAAGAACAGCTTTTAAAAATTACCATCCACTTATAAGTGAGTACATACCATGTTTGCTTTTCTCAGTCCGGGTTTCTTCACCATCCAGGAAGGAAATTTGCCTTCAAATTTCCTGGTGTCCTTGCTTTTAACAGCTAAGTAACAATTCGTTGTGTAAATGTACCACATTATTTTTTAAACCACCCCTCAGCTAAGGGACATCTAGGTTGTTTCCAGGTTCTAGCTATTACAAATAAAGCTGTTGTGAACATAGCTGAGCAAGTGTCCTTGTGGTATGATTGAGCATTCTTTGGGTATATACTGAAGAGTGGTTTAGCTGGGTCTTGTGGTAGACTGATTTCCAGTTTTCTGAGATATCACTACACTTACTTTCAAAGTGACTGTACAAGTTTGCACTCCCACCAGCAAAGGAAGAATGTTCCCCTTGCTCCATGTCTTCTCCAGCATGAACTGTAGCTTGGTCCTCTTGTGGAACTCCTAACAGGGGGGACAGGGGTTTCTCTGACTCTTACTGGCTTCTGGGACCCTACTTCTCATACTGAGTGGCTTTTGGGACCTTACTCCTCATACTGGGTTGCCTTGACCAGCCTTAATGCACAGGGAGGTACTTAGTCTTACTGCAACTTGTTATGCCATGTTTTGTCTATACTCATGCGAGACCTGCCCTTTCCTAAACAGAAATGGATGAGGGGATTGGAAAGGTGGGAACAGAAGGGGGCTGAGGGGAGGGACTGGAAGGAGAGGAATGAGGAGAAACACAGCTGGGATGTAAAAGAAATAAATAAATTCATTTAAAAATAAAAGAATAGACAGAAAAAATATCATACACACATAGATACACACAGAGTACTTCAATGTTGTTACTTGTTCGCTTAGCACCAAAACTATAGGGTTCATTTTGATGCATATTCTGGGGAAGGGAAGAGGAAGGAGGCCGAGTCAGAGCACACTCATGTAGGCTCCACGGTTGCCCTGGGAGCAATGAGGATAGCTGTAGGATACTACTTTGAGCCTTTAATTCCAATCTGTACAGATCCCTTCCTGATGTACAATGAACAACTAAAGGATGTAGAGCACAAAGAGCAGTGGCGGCCTTTCCCACATCTTGCCGACTTTAGTTGCAATGCCAGCACCTCATCTTATCATACTGATATAGCAAGTACTGGGCAAGGTTCTGTATATAGATTCCTTCACATCACCCCTTTACCCTTATCCTATAGCAGAGCGTAAATAGAGCCCCTCCACGTTACACAGCCAGTGACTGTGCCTGGGTGGGATGGGAACCCGTTCCTTTCTTAATCCTAATGTTACTGTACATCAGGTGCTCATTGTGGCTGGCCAACTATATAGCTGTGTTCTACACAAGAGCACAGGATTGGGCATTAAATCAGACCTATAGAGCTGGCAACAACAATAATGACCCAATTTCTCTATTAGTCAGAATCTACCTAACGAATTATGAAATTTTTGAATGGAGATACAGGGGATACTCTCTTACCTTCATATCCAAGCTGTAACTTTACCCACCCTCCAAAATAGAAACACAAAACCCCAGATATTGCACTTAAAGATCTAGGATGTAGGGACTGTTTGACCCTTAAATTATTATAGTTTTTGCTCTGTGGAACCGAGATGTCAGAGGCATTCCCAGATGAAAACATTTGGCAGCCAGCAGCTCTTGGGGTGGCTTAAGTCGATCTGGATGACTAAGTCATTTCTCGTTTCACCTTGGGTCAATGAGTCAGCTGCTGAAGCTGAATGGCCCACAGATGGAAGTCAGTCTTCCATGATTTGTATGATAATGAAATGAACCCAGACACTACCGGGCATATAGCCGTCGCTAATTAGATATCAGCCCCTAGGATTGCTAGTATTTTTTGTTGCTGCAATGACTACTAGTAGTTAATTCTTTGAAGATTGGTGAGAATTGCTTTCTCCTTCATAGTGGTCACACAAGCAAAATCATGTTGGAATGAGCACAATGTATCTGACACCTAAATGCTGGACTTGGTGCTCATGAGACACATGCCATCATGTTCACATTATCTTTTTGTGTAGGGAGATTCAGGTGGACCCTTGTCTTGCCGAAGAAAGAGTGATGGAAAATGGATTCTGACCGGCATTGTTAGCTGGGGACATGGATGTGGAAGACCAAATTTTCCTGGTGTTTACACAAGGGTGTCAAACTTTGTTCCCTGGATCCATAAGTATGTCCCTTCTCTTTTGTAACTGTACCAGTTGGATTTTTAACTGTGGTTTATGTGATCGATTCTTGAAAAAGAATGTAATTATCATCAATAAAACGAATCCTATTTTTCAACCGGAAATGCCGGATTAAGCTCGTCTGATATTCATTGCAAGGTAAACAAATTAATATGTATTCCATAAAAATTCCCCAAGGATGTAATGATATTCATTCTAAGATGTCAAAATGTTATTGGTTCATAGATGGAAGAAAACTTAAGTCCTGTCACAAACCAAGCTTCTAAAGTAAAGTGAGAACTAAGATAGGCGTCCTTCGTATGTGTTCCAGTGAGAGCAGAGATGCTTGCAAGGATGGAGACAAGTACGGCACACAGCTAAGATATTTCAGGGAAGCCTTACCTGACTGTTGGCATTCTCACAAAACCCAATGCACAAAACAGTGGTACCTCACAAACAGACATAAGGCAAAATTCACTAACTGGCAGAGGAGGAAGGGACGGTGTTGCTTTCCAGTCCAATTTGCTCTGCCCACATCATGTCGGACCATGGCTGTAGAGGGGCATGCTGTATACGGAGAAACTAATCTACCTGTGCACAAAACTAAGCATGGATCCACCCCAGACAAGACTATGGGTTTGCAATCCTCACTAGAGTGGTAGAAAGCTGTATGGCCAGAGGTGGACGGAAATACGCCCGTGGAATTTTGATCTTGATAGTGGTGGCCAACAGCGAAAGGCCAAAGGCATTTTGGGTAAGTGTTCTGAAGGTCAAACTTCTCCGGTATGTTATCTCCTGGCTTTTGGTTGTTTTAGTAAAATTTAAATTGTCAAGATTTTCTTTTATTTTCAAAGTTAGTAATGATTTGAAAAACAGTACGTCTACAGTACCTGCTCAACACATTCTAGTTCTTGATTTACCTTAATTTAGAGAGCTTCTATATCCTAGAATAATATTTTCATTGTCAGAGTCCAGAGGTAACCATAGCACCAAACAAATAAAATGGAGGAAAAAAATATTATTTTCCCTTAAACAAAGTCAAAGGAGAAATAACAATACTATTATTAAACAGGGCTCAGAATACTGCATAGAACTGCAGAGAAAATTCAAAAATGAAAGGAGAGAGAGCAGGATGTGTTATTTCCCAAATTAGAAAAAATGACTGGAAAATTCTGACTGCCCTGAGATCATGAATATTTTTGGTTCACAGAACATATTTTGATGTTCTAAAAGACTTTCCTTGGGATTAAGAATAAACATTTGTCTGGTACTGGGGTATGTAACCCAGGGATAGACCATTTACCTGGGATGGATCCCAACACTTAAAAATATTCCCAAGATTTCTGGAGTCCCCAAATTGGTCTTAGTAATTGTGTCTGTTGGGGGAAGGGAATGAGGGAGTGCAATGGCTTGCACAGAAAGTTGAGAGGCAAGGTCTTTGGACCAACACCCAAACCACACTTTGGTGTATACGTACAAATGTAATTCCAGACTCACTAAGCCAGTTGTAAACTATGCATAGGGTGTGGAGGACATTGTGTGTATGTGTGTGCTTACCGACACAGGCGCTGTGTTTTTTTCCCCAGGTGGGGTGTGTTTATGGTCCCTCCTCTCAAAGAGAAACAACGAGTAAATCAGTAACGTTTATGAGTCCTTGCTTCTGCCTGTCACTGTCTTCTCTCCCGAGTAACACCCTGTGCGTGGAAAACTAACACGTTGCTACTTCCCAAACAGGCTGTCCTAACTAAGTACTATCAGCGATACTGGCACTGCCCCTACGGCTGAATCAGCTTGCAAGGGGAATTATGCTGCTGGGTAACACTCATCTTCCTGTGCTCACAACCCAGCAGGCTGCCCGACACACGGAAGATTATTCATGCCTGTTTGTTGATTCGGTAGATGAGCCCCTCGCTAGACAGTGAGAACTGGAGTAAGTCTCAGCAACACAGTGGTCTGGGAGATGGCTCACTGGGAACTGCATCCCGCCCCCAGCCCAGCCAATCCCTTCCTTGCCACAGTCCAGCTTGCAATCAGGCCATGTGATCCAGTCTGGGTCCATCCACAGGGAAACGCATTGCAGGCAGCACCCTGAACAAACCAGAAAAACAGCCCTCTGCTCTGGAGCCCAAGGCAGCAGGGTCCCACCTGCCACTACTTTTCCGGGGTAAAGTCAGCTGTCCAAGGCCAGAGAGCCTCCTCCTGCTGGCTTCGCCCTTCCCCTCCAGGCCAGCCACCACAGGTAGATCTGGAGCCGCCCCAGGTCTACCTGCCGCGCCAGGTGGGTGGAGTGTGAGCTGAGGACTCTCCCTGTCTTGGACTCTGCACCCTTAGGTGCCTGGGTCTTCCCTCTCTGTAGAGCGTCTGTCCTTTGCGCTGCCATGGAAGAGGACAGAGCCCCATCGCCCAGGGAAGAGCTGGAGCTCTCGACGCTGGAGCTGGAGAGGGAGCAGGAAGAACAGACGCCTCTCAGCCTCCAGATCCAGCCTTCCTCCGCGGAGAGCCCTAGCCCAGCCCAGGTAAGGACTTGGGGCTCTGGCGGCATGTGACAGCAGGAAAGGGTCCTGACACCGCTTAAGAGTGCTAGGGCTCCTCCATTCTAACGTCCAGGACACACAAAGAGGGGGGCAGGCTAAAGAAAGCAAAAATGTCTTAGGTTAGACCCCTCCACTACAGGGACCTCACTTAGAGACACTTCAGGAACCTTGGAGTGGGGCGTGGCTGCTCCTTTCAATGGAGAGGAACGATTAGGAGGTAGAGGTACTGTTTGAAAGTTGTAGAATTTTTAAAATTGTTTTTTCTTTCTTTCGCAAGAATAGAGAGTGATGGATTGATTCATATTTGCTCTCTCTCCCTGTTTCCCACCTCTCCCTCCTCTCCCTTCCCCCTCAGTACTCCACCACCACTGGAGGCATACTGTCTACCACTTCCTATAGATATAGGCTCTATGTCCTCAGCCCTCCCCCATCTTCAAACACACTATTTTCGCCTACGTTGGTCATTGCTTCCTCCGGAAGAGAGATAGGCAAAGAACACAAGGAGGAGAACTGCGGCCCGACTGAGGGTTGGTCCTGGCGAATTTACCGGCTCAGAAAAAGGGAAATAATATCAAAGTTTTACCTCAGAAATAGCTTTGCTGTCTTTTCATCTCGGAGGAAGTCCTTGGGGGTGTGCAGGTTGTTAAACTCTTCTGATTCAGCCATGTCAGTGGCTGAACTTTATCCACAGATCAAATACTTGTAAAACATCAGAGAGCTTGAATTCTGAGCGACCTGTCTTCTGAGTAACCCCTAAGGTTAGATGAGTTTTATTGGGCTCACTCAATTCCCAGGACACATCGTTTTAGCCTGGGTTCTCTCACCCTGCTCCACCTTCATCTCTCTTGTGCCCAAGTGCTGATTTTAGTAGAAAATTCAAAGCCTGAAAACTTTACTCTTGGCCCACAGTGATTCCTGGAAACAGAGTGGCAATATCTTACTTCATAAGTACCTTGGAGAATAAGTTGGCACCTTAGGTTTGCATGAACTGGGACCACAGAGGAATGAAGTTTGGAAAATATGGCTGAAGGCAAGTGCAGGTAGCCATAGCCAGGAACTTTCTGTATAATCCTCCAGGGCAGGGTCTGGGCATGGGAATTAGAGCTAATTGTCTCAAGTCAACCAGGCCCAGCACAACCCCAAAGATTTAGCATTCTCCAGAAAAAAAAAAAAAAAACTCATGACCTGGGACAAGGCTGTGAAGCTATATAACATCACAGGCTCCATGCGCTTCTGGGAGCCCTGGGCTGCCCGTGAACAACAGTTGAGAACACGCCACATCCATGCTGAGTATTAGACTTTTATAATTGCTTAGCACCTGTCTTGTGGAGACTGTGCTTTCAGGTCCTAGTGACTTCCTTGTTAGTCAGACGGTACAGATGCGCTAGACTTCCTTGTAATACAGCTTTGTAGGCCACTAAATAGTAAAGTTCTAATGACCCATGGAATGGAGGGAAGGCAAAGGGCTCCCCGAGAACCCAAAGGGCTTTCTAGAAATACTTGAATGGTGGCATTTTAGCAAGGAGAGGGTGGACACCCTCCCCACCATATGTTAATCACCCTCTGTTCTGTAGAACAGGTGGACATGCATTTCAGCATGAAAGGTCAATTAATGGGGTTCAGTAAGGACAGGCTTGCACCAGTCCAGGTTTCAGATGCTTACGATTTTTGTATCAAGGTCTTAAATTGTGTGATAATAGGTTCTGACTTTGATGCTTCTTTAAGTCCTTCTTCTTTCCATACTATATTTGTATATTTGTAACCTGTTTTATGTGAAATACCATAACACGTAAATGTAGTTAACTACTACCAACTTAGAAGGAGCTGTCCTAGTTACCATAAACAACTTGCAACAACCTAAAATCACCCGACAGGGGAGTCTCAGCTGAGTAATTGTATCGGGTTGGTATACGTTTGCAAGGGATTGTCTTGACTGTCAATTGATATTGCAGGGTCCAGGCCACTGTGGGGGCTACCATTCCTAGGGAGGTAGCCCTTAGGCAATAGGAAAACTGGTTAAGCATGAGCGAGTGTGGGAGCCAGCCAACAGCATTCCTCCATGGACTCTTTCAAGTTCCTGCTTGAGCTCCTACCCTGGCTTCCCTCAATGATGGCCTGTGGCCTGGAAGGATAAGTCAAACAAGCCCTTTCTTCTTCCTCTCTGTTGATTTTGCCAGAGTGTTTTATTAGTGACAGAAATGAAAGTGGAGTGGGAGAGGAGGAGGGATGCTAGTTTCCATGGTTTGACAGATGAAAGAACTAAGTGAAAAAACTTAGGCTCTGAGATGCAGCCAAACTGCTCAGGTTCTCATAGTGGAGCCCCCTAAAGTTTGGACCCAGGGATCCAGGGTCTCAAGGTCTATGCTGTTAATCAATTTTAAGAAAATATTGCATTTATTCTCTCTCTCTCTCTCTCTCTCTCTGTGTGTGTGTGTGTGTGTGTTTACATGTGCCATGCTGCACATATGGAAATCAGAGGATGACTTTCTAGAGTCAATTTTTTTCTTCTACCATGCATGTCCCAGGGATTATACTCAGGGTGTCATGCTTGGCTGCAAGGACCTTTACCTGCTGAGCCATCTTGCTGGCCCCTGCTAACTGATCTTATCATGTATAGATAAATACATGTGACTTGATTTATATCATTTCATTTATAGTTGCCTCAATTACAAATTATATTACTAATAAATATATACAGTTAGGTAATATATTTATTTTTTAAATGACGTATGAGGACCAGAATGGCAGATCTGGCTGATGAGGGGGAATTACAGATGGATGGGTAAATGGATGATGGGCAGGGAATAGTACTGAGATCATAAGCATCCCATTACTGTAGGTGTCTTTCTGTTTGGAAAAGGTAAGCTAGGAGAGTATGTGAAGAATTTTTCTTCCTTCCTTAATCTAGATTTGGAATGTAGAGGAAAAGGAATGTGAGCCATTGAACTCCTCTTTGTCAACTGTTATCACAGGTTGATACTGTTGGGCAAAAATTGCTAAAGAAATTGTAGGTGATAAGGTGATTCTGGATTTCTTTTCTGGTTCACCACTTGGGCCCCGACTCAGCAACCTAGAGATGTCTTAAGTGATGGCATCATCATTGCATTAACAATAGCCAAGTAAATTGAGTGTTCTGTGGCGACCAAGGCTTATTTGAGCTAACAAATTAGCCCAATTGCTGTGCATTGTTCAGTCGAGTACAAGAATCAACGGATTCTTTTGTGTTCGGATGAAAGGTGTGTTTAGATTCGATGCCACAGTGAAGAGGTGGAAGTGCAGACTCTCCCGTGTTCTGACAGGTTTACCCCTAGTCTTTACAATAACTGCTCTTAATTGAGCCAAGAAGACAAACGTTTTGGATCAAAGATAGACAGTCCTGCCAATGTCTATGAATGTCACGTGTTTAGTAGTTTACCCAGGGAGGTGGTGGATCTCTTGTTTTCATAGAAAAGTCTTGGAAATTCCATGGCTGTCTAATGCAATTATCGAATGTAAGTTGGAGTTTGCAAGCATATATAGAAGGCGCCTTGTGGAAGAACTTCCCTGAGGCCTCTCAGCAGATCAGTGGTGCACACCAAATTAGATCCAACTAACCTTAACAGCACTCAAACCCTTCATTGTTGGACCTGAGCCATCACTCTAGGCTCATGTTTAAGGATTGGTTTCCAAATGCAACAGTGTACAGCGATAAGGCTTATGGAAAATAATTGGATCCTGAGGGATTTGACTTTACTGACAGGCTTGTCTGTTGCTCAATTCATATTTTTTTTTCCTTTTCAAAAAAGTTTTTATTTATGTTCATTGGTGTTTTGCCTTCATATATATCTGCATGAGGGTGTCAGGTACCCTGGAATTAGAATTATGAACAACTGTAAGCTGCCAAGTGGATTCTGGGAATTGAACCCGGTCCTCTGCAAGAACAGCAAGTACTTTTAATCCCGGAGCCATCTCTCCAATCCCAATTCATAATTTGATGGCATGACTGGGAAATACTGGATACTTTTAGGAGGTAGAGTGTACTAGGAGAGAGTATTTTGGGGGGTTTGTCCCGGAATGTTATGTTTTGTGCCCAACTCTTTTGACATATTTCTCTTTGCTTTCTGATTTCTGAGGTGAATGGCCTCACATTCCCTCATCTGTGGTATTCTGCCATGGAGTTAACTGACCATGGACCCAAACCATGAATACCAAATATTAAACCATAGACCAACTAAATCTCTGAGGTAATTTTTGTTAAAGTTAACACCCAGCTGCTTTGCCGTGGGCGCTAGCTTTTTGCTCTCATCTCAATTTCCTGTCTCTTTCTGCACCTCGTCCCAGTCCTTAGGTAGTTCTGTTATGATCAGCAAATGCTGTTTTCTGGGTTTTTAATACCTTCAAAACCTCTTTCTTCTATACACAATGACAAATATCACATTGTCACGTGTACACTGAAGTTTAAAATGTTGATCTTACAGAAGCAGAGAGCAGAAACATCATTATCCCAGCAAGGGAAAGGAACAGTGGGATGGGGAGCACGTGGTAAATAGGTATAGACAGAGTAAATGCTTCACAATGTTCTGTAGCACAGTAGAGAAATGATGGTTGACAATGACTTGTACATTTTAAAGCAGCTAGTCGAGAGGAGTTTACACATTCTTAACACAAAAGAAATGATAAACATTGGAGCTGATGGATCTACCATTATACCTGACACATGGGTTTGGAACTATCTCATTGAACTCCATAAATATATACAGTTTTTATGTGAGTTATAAATAAATACAAGCCAGGCAGTGGTGGTGCATGCCTTTTAAATCCAGCTCCCAGCATCTTGAGAGGCAGAGGCAGGCAGATCTTTGTGAGTTCAAGGCCAGTCAGGTTTACAAAAGGAGTTCCAGGAAAGTCTGAGCTGTTACACATAGTAACTCTGCCAAAAAAAAAAAAAAAAAAGAAAAGAAATAAAGAAAAAATAGAAACAAATAAAAGAAATACAAAAATTTAAAACTCTAAGAACAAAATCCTGCCTCCCATCTCCCCTTCAGAACTCCCAGAGGGCCTGTGACTAACTTCCTCTCGAGGCTCTATTCCGCCCTGTTCTTAGTTTGATTCAGTGTAGAGTAACCCCTTGAGCTTAAGAGCCAGATGACTGATGACCTGAATTCTGGGTTACTGGTCTCTAGTTGGACTTTGATACTATTTGTCGAAACCCGATGACTACCTCACAATCTCTCTTTACTTTCTAGCCAGACAAGGGCAAGGAAAGTCCCTGGAGTCCCTGTAACAAGACGGTGGTTGGACAATGTAAACTGTGGATGGTCATTGTCACCATTTTCCTGTGTTTCGTCGTAGTGATTACCATAAGCTTATGCCTTATAGGAGGTAAGGATTCCACTGACTCTGTTGACACATTTGAAGACCTTGTCAAAAGCTGTGGCTTACACTGAAATGGAAAATGTACTCATTGTGATTTTACTATTTGTAGCACGAATTGAAACAAGGGTTGGGCAACTGGGCATGATTTATACCTGTAATCCCAGTCCTTGAGAGGCCAAGGTGAAGAGGACTCTCTAGTTAAAAACCAGCTTGGTCTATATTGTGAGTTTGAGGCCAGCTAGGGGGTACCTTGCCTCAAAAAACAAAAACAGAAGCTAAAATCAAATAGGACAAAACTGGCTTGGAATAATGTTGTGTGAGTGTGAGATATATACAAATCTTTCTCTCTCTCTCTCTCTCTCTCTCTCTCTCTCTCTCTCTCTCTCTCTCTCTGTCTCTCTCTCTCTCTGTGTGTGTGTGTATGTGTGTGTGTTTTGCTTAAAACTGAAGAAGTATGAAGACCATTCTTTTTAAAATTTTCTCACTGGTTCTTGAGGTTGTTCTGATATTAATTTTTATTATTTTAAAATCCTGCATCTAGGTGTGTGTGTGTGTGTGTGTGTGTGATGTTGGTGTGTGCACATGAGTGCAGGTGCCACGGAGTCCAGAAGAGGGCGCTACAGCATTTGTAACTATAGAGACAAGCTGTGAGCTACCGTGTGTGGGTGCTGAGAACTGAACATGAGCCTTCAGAAGAGCCCTAAGCACTCTTAACCCTCAGCCATCTTTCTGCTGCTTAAAATTTGAACTTGAACACTAATCTACATTTTATTACCTTTTAATACCTGATTGTTTTAATTTTCTTGTAATTTGTTCTGTGAAATCATTTTGTATATTTTGTACTCACATGATAAATAATAAATAATATATTTGAGAGAATTAAAATACATCTTTACTGAGGTAGGTAGCAATAAGCCAGTGGTTCTCAACCTGTGGGTTGTGGCTCCTTTGGGGATTGCATATAAGATATCCTGTTAATCAGATACTTACATTATAATTCATAACAGTAGCAAAATTATAATTGTGAAGTAACAAGAAAATAATTTTATGGATAGGGGTTACCACAATGTGAGGAAATGTGTTAAAGTGTCAGAATTAGGAAGGTTGAGAACCATTTATTGAATAAGCTATTTTAACTTATTTTAGAAATAACTATTATATTTGTGTTGAATTTGTCTATGAAACATATTTGCAGAACACTAACTATATACTTTATAAATCATATCTCACTTTATGGCTTTGTGCTTTGAATTAAAAGCGACACAGTTTTAGTCATCCCCTTCCTTTATTAGTTTTCCACATGTTCTTCTTCTCTTTTTCTTATTTGCATTTTTAACCTGAGATCAGAGTTTTATATTCTAGCCCATCTTCATGATTTTAATGTTATATGAAGATAATTTTTAAAGGTTATTAAAATGTTTGTGAACAGAATATCTAGTACATATAGTCTTCTATACAGTGATTAGTAATATAGTCCTATATACAGTGATTACAGTACATATAGTCTTCTATATAGTGATTACAGTATGTACAATCTTTTATAGTGATCATAGTGTATATAGTCTTCTATATAGTGATTAGAGTATGTATAGTCTTCTATATAGTGATTATAGTATATATAGTCTTCTATATAGTGATTACAGTATATATATATATATATATTCTTCTACAGCATTTTAAAGTCTTTTAGGTTGTTACTATTTTAAAAATTATTCCCTGAATTTTCAAGATGCTTAAAGATATTAAACTACATGAAGTAGATAATTTTTACATCAAAATAAGGGGAGGAGGGAGAATTGTTTTACTAGTACATGGCGGTGGTCGAGGGAAGGGGTGCTCTTCCAGAGCTGGGGTTCTTCTAAGGTGCTACCTCCAAGGAGTCTGAGTCTGGATCTCAGTGGCAATCCTGGTCACAGAATGTCACAAGGACATGGAGCTCTTGAGTATTTCCAGAGGGAATCTTGGACACTTTTTTCCAGAAAGCCAATTTGCCTGTTCCTTCTTGGAAGATTTTCACAACCTCTGAGTTTCTCAGATAAGCACCCTGTCTACTCAGTTGACGTTGTTTCGGTGGGATGGGGACATCCTTGAGGCTGTGAGCTTGGTTTAAGCAGGGAGCATCTCTGAGGTGTGCTGCACCTGCTCCACCACGCTGAGGACAATGGCTTTGTTGTGAGCAGCTGTCTCCACATCAGCTGCCACAGGTGGATGCTGAAACCAAAGCTGAGTCACACTGTCTCCTCCCGTCTCAAGTGCCTGGGCCTGGTGCAATCCTGAAGCTTGACTGATTTGCCTGGTAGCAACCAAAGAGCTAGTCATACAGCAGATGCTTTAATATTCAGGGCTTGAAACACAAGACTAGATGTCTATCTGCTCTTTAGAAATCACCTGACTTCAACCACAAAAAGCTATCTGCAGAGAGTTATTGGGTTTCCCTTGGAAGATTTTTTGGGAGATGTGAAAAGCCATACTATAAAATTCCAAAGTAACTATTTAATATTATAGTGTAAACTTTAATTTGGTTTTAAATTTGCATTTTAACATATGTTAAAGTTATAAAAGAAACCTACAAAATACCTTCCCCTCCCCCTTCTCTGGGAAGTACTTATTTTACATGGAACCTTGCCTATTGGACTCTAAGGCTTGCAGGGAGAATCATGACAGACTAAAAAAATGGAAACTACTGTAAGCACTTTGAATTAGAAAAATATTACATGTTCAGTTAATGTGCCAGCTACATTTAGGTCACCTTGACATAAGCTGGAGTCACTGGAGAGGAGGGAGCCTCAATTGAGAAAATGCCTCCATAAAATCAGGCTGTATGCAAGCCTGTAGGGCATTTTCTTAGTTAGAAATTGACGGGAGAGGGCCCAGAAGAAAGCAGACTAACTAGCAGTGAGGAACAAGTCAGTAAGCAGCACTCCTCCATGGCCTCTGCTCCTGTCTCCAGGTTCCTGCACTGCCTGAGTTCCTGTCTTGACTTCCTTCAAAGATGAACAGTGTTATGAAGGCATAAGCCTAAAAAACAAAACAAAACAAACAAACAAACCCCAAAACATTTTTCTTGCTTTAGGTATGGTGTTTCATCACAGCATAATGAATACACTAGCATATATCTCTAATTTGCATTTTGAAATAATCTGAGATCAATTTTTAAGACAGTAACCTTTCTTGAATGTTTTTAGATCACTTTGATAATATTTTGCTGAGTCACTAAAAATTCAGGGCTAAATCTGAGCAGGGTCAGTGTAGACCACAATAGATTAAAAAGGAGTGAGAGGACAGGCTTCCCTGTGGGATCGTGATAGCCACACCCAGAGCTGCTCTGCTAGTAGTTCTGGACGACAGCCGGCAATCTTCAGCCACTGCCCAACTGCCAAGCCCACTGATATGAATCACACACATATTTGCAGAACTTAAGGTACTGTTTAGGAAATAGGGGAGAGAGTGGTGTTGGGAGTACCAGGGGTCAAGATTTAGTGAGACCAAAAGGTTCCTCGGGATCCATACTGCCCAGTCCCTTCCCGAGGCTTTCTTCTCTCAAATCTCTGGAACTCCAATCTCAAGACTCTTTAGTTCCCCGGCAAACTGGGCATTGAGGTGGAACTAACTATGCAGTTGGAATGGATGTAGAAAAAGTGAGCACATCCTGCACACAAAGGGAAACTAGCTGAGCAGCAAGGAACCCATGGCAGGGCATCAGGTGAAGCGGTGTGATTGCCATTGCTAACACTCACCTGTATGTGGTGATATTTAAGGCAAAGTGGTTGGTCTTGTGTTTGTTCTCAGTCCTCTGAAGACTGAACACATGTTATTGTCTAGCATTTGGCGTGGCCTCACCTCTTTCTCTACTCTGCTGTGCACTGAAGTGCTGGGTAATCCAGAGTCGCAGCTCACCCGTGTATATAATAGGGATAAGAGGACATCATGCCACAAGATTCAGCTGACATTGACATTTTTTTTTAAATTGGTGATTTTTTGGGTGGAGACTAGTGAAGCTTGTTGAATTTGGGGAACTGATTTTGTTCCAGCTCTGCAGAGAATTCTATTAATGGACAATTGTAGTAAAGAGGCCTCTTGCTTGTTCCAGCTGCTCAAACCTGAAATAACCACACAGAAACTGTATTAATTAAATCACTACTTGGTCTTTTAGCTGTAACTTCTTATCGGCTAGCTCTTACATATTAATTTAACCCATCTCTATTAATCTGTGTATTGCCACGTGGCTGTGGCTTACCAGGTATAGTTCTGGCATTTGTCTCCTGTGGGGCTACATGGCTTCTCTCTGACTCTGCCTGCTTTCTCCCAGCATTCAGTTTAGTTTTCTCCACCTATTTCTGTTTTGCCCTGCACTGCTATAGGCTCAAAGCAGTTTCTTTATTAACCAATGGTATTCACAGCATCCAGAGGGGAATTCCACATCAGACAATATCCTTCTCCCTGAAGAATTATAAAATCTTTGGTGTGAAGGGTAAAGGGGGTGTCTTAAGCACTGTCCTATTGCTATGAAGAGATGCCATGAACAAGGCAACTCCTAGAAGAGAAAGCATTTAATTGGGAGCTTGCTTTCAGTTTCAAGATTTAGTCCTTTATCACCATGGCAGCATGCAGGCTGGCATGTTGCTGGAGGAGTAGTTGAGAGCTAATCTTGATCTGCTGGCAGAGAGTGAGAATGAGAGAAAGAGACTCTCTCTCTCTCTCTCTCACACACACACACACATACACACACACACACAGAAAGAGAGAGACAGAGACAGAGACACAGAGAGAGACAGAGAGAGACAGAGACAGAGAGGAGTGGGAAGATAGAAGGAGAGAGGCTGGGCTTAGCAGGGGCTTTTGAAAACTCAAACCCCACCCCCACTGGCACATTCCCCCCAAAAATTCATGCCCACTCTAAAAGGCCACAGCTCCTATTCCTTCCAAATAGTTCATCAAATGGGTGCTAAGCATGCAAATATATAAGCCTATGGGGGCCATTCTCATTCAAACTACCATGCCACATGGGAGACGTGGAGAACATCTTCCTCTTTCCCTCCGAGTCATTTTCTTTGTGGACAATTTGGGGGACCACTCAGGCACCTTCAAGGGCTTCCTTTCACTCTGGTACCCTGGTTAGAAAAGAGTAACACCACACTGTGGAACGCCTTGTGACAGACAGCTGCATGCTTAAATGTGACGCCAAGTTAGAACATGCTGAATGACCCCCACAAAACCTCCCCCAGCATTAAAGCTGACGACGGTCTTAGTCCATAGGGCCTTTCCTAGAAAGGAATGTTGTGGCACAATTGAAGCAGAGACTTTCTAGGCCATGCAATAGTAAGTGGATTACTGAATTCTTCAGCAGAAGGTGAGACTTTCTTTTTTTTTTTTTTTTTTTTTTTTTTTTTTTTGGTGTCACATGAACCTGACACACTGTTTTCACAGGGAGATACTTCTTGGTTTGGGTGACTCATGGGGAAACCCTTGGCAGCTGTCACCTACAAAGGTCCCTCAGGGCAGAAACTTAATTGGTATTTCCTAGACCCACTTTCTTAAAGTTACTTCACCTTTTCGCTTTTCAGTCTTTCCACCAAATCTTTGGAGATTTTCCACCTTCCCGAGACTCAATTCTTACTTTTCTTCCCTACAAAATATCCTATGCATCCAAAGAGTCTTTTAAGTGAAGTAGCCTCATCTCTCCTTCATGTTGCCCTGTCATGGAAGTATTGTTTTTTTTTCTCTCTTCTTCTACTGAGAATTTAGAGGTGGGTCTGCCTTTGGGTCCTGCTCTCTAAATATTTTCAGACCTGTTTTGCCTATTGTCCACAGTTTTATCATACCAACGTGATTAGCAATTACTTGATTGTGAAGTCTGACCTTTATCCTCCTTTGGTCCTATTTATAGTGCCATCTCTATCAGTTGCATTGTACTCCCTGAATCTCTAGAACTCCATGACTATATATGTAGGTGCATACACACCTATGCACTAGAAAATGTAGAGTCATATATGTTAGGTAAATGTTGTAGCACAGAGCTACATCTTCAAGCCCTTATTCTCTGTATGTTTGTCTCTGTCCCTGTCTCTGTCTTTCTCTCTCTCTAATACAGGATCTGTAGCTCTTGCTGGCCTAGAACTCACCATATAGACCAGGTTGGTTTCAAGCTGAGATCTGCTTGCCCCTGCCTCCCAAGTGTTAGGATTAAAGGCATGTGCCATCACAGCCAGCTTGTTGCCTTTTTTTTTTTCCGAGACAGGGTCTTACCAAGTTGCCCAGACCCATGATCCTCTTGTCTCAGCCTTCTGAGGAACTGATATTATAGACTTTGGGTCTGCCTTTGAGTCCTGCTCTCTGAATGCATCTAGACCTGTTGTTCCTATTGTCCACAGTTTTACCATACCAAGGTATACCATTCTCTAGTGCATATGTGTGTGTATGCACGTATGTATAGAGTCATGGAGTTCTAGAGATTCAGGGAGTACAATGCAACTGATAGAGATGACACTATATATAGGACCAAAGGAGGATAAAGGTCAGACTTCACAATCAATAATTGCTAGTCCACGTGTTTGGAGCTAGGTTACTTTTGTTACTTTTTCTTACTTCATCTGCACTGTGAGTCTATGAGGCTTTTCTTTAACTCTCCCACCTTTCATATTCTTTTTTTTTTTTTTTTTTTTTCTTGTTTGAAGACTTTTTATTGACCAATGGCGACAGGATTTATTAAAATAATTGCCTGTCTAGAATGGTTTTTATGATTTTTTTAAAAATGCTGGCGAGATCCCTGCAGCTGGCGGCGGGAAATGCTGGCGGGTCCCTGGCAGCCCCACAGAGTAGCCAGTCCCAGGCAGAGACTCTCGGGTCCCCGGAGAGCCACCCAAGGGGGCTGTGTGAGCAGGTGGCGAGCTCACAGAGCAGCTGCGAGTCCGGCGAGTCCCCAGCTGTGGGTCCCCCAGCTGCTGGCTCCAAGGTCCTCGGCGGGGCAAGCTGTTCGCCATACGGTGGGCGAGCGACTGAGCAGGTTCCCAGCTGCAAGCGGGTGCATGAGTAGGGACATGTAACAGTCACATCGTATGGATCAGAACTGGACATTTATTACTTAGAGAGAGAGAGAGAGAGAGAGAGAAAGAGAGAGAGAGAGAGAGAGAGAGGAGAGAGAGAGAGAGAGAGAGAGTAGGGAAAGAAGGAGAAGAGAAAGGAGAGACAGAGAGATGTCACCTTTCATATTCTTAATTTTCCTTGCTTGGAAAGCTCATTGATAGCATGGGCAGCAGCCTGTCCTTTGGGAGAAAAATTTGGTGCACACCTTCTCAGGCTGCTCAGTTTTAGAGATGTTCTTCATAAGATATCTCCACTTAGAAAGAACTATTACCATTTCCATTATTATCTATGTGAAACTAGTATACATTTGTATTCTCCCCCAGTCTTCTTAGCTTTACTGTAACAAAATGCCATAAGCCCAATCCCCTTAAACAATAGAAATTGATTGCTTATAATTCCAGAGTTTCAGAGGTCAAAGTTCAAAGTGTCAGAAGATATGTTAACTAGTAGTGATCATTTTCTGAATGGTAGCTGACTCCTTATAGCCTTTGGTTAAAGGGACTAAGCAGGTCTCTGGGGCTTGAAAAAAAAAGAACAGTAATCCCATTCATGCTGATCAGTTACACTAGTAATTGATTTCAACATTTGAGTCTGGGAAAACACACACAGTCAGAGCACAGCATAGCTCCTCCCTTGCCACGTTTTATAGCTTCAAGATGACTGGGGAGACCAAATACTCTTGCTTTGCTAACATCTGGCTATGTAGCTTTAGACAAATTCTCTAATCATCTGCACTTTTTATTTTTTTTAAAAAATGTTTACATTGATAAAATAAAAATGAAATCTGAATTTATTAATGTACCTTGGTCCTACTACATATTAACCTATTGGCCTGAAAAAAAATTATACATTTTCTTTAAGTCTTCTTTAAGGCTTAAAGAAACACAATAACATTGAGCTCATGGGAGTGATGTGAGGTAAGACCTATAAAATGGTAGCAGGCTCTTTTATTTAATGATTACTGGAGTAACTGTTCTTCTTGGACAGGCTTGATACCATAGAATCATTTTGCTTTCTTCTCTCCTTTCCTTAGGTAGTAACAAAATCTTTCCAATCATTCCCTAACAGCGACAGTCCCTGACACTATGGTTTTGTGCTGTATATTTTTTGTATTTTTTTTTTTTGTATTTATTTGCATTCCTCTTCATCTGCACCTTCACTTGCAACACTGGTGTTAATATTTCTGTTGAAGGGACAGCTTCAGAGATTTAGGTGGGCTCCCCGAGATCACATGACTAATAAGTAGCTAGTCTGGCATGAAAACCTAAGTCTGTCCAACTATAAACCAGCTCTGTCCTCTGTCTTTCTTTCCCTCCCTTTTTCCTTCTTTCCTTCACTGTCAGGCAAAAGAAGTTTCCCAGTATTGTACACAGTAGCCTTGATGTCTCCAGGCTCTTCTGGTCCCAACTGATCTGAAGTGTGAGTTCTGGTTCAAGCACATCCTCTGGCTTCTTCTAGAGAGGCTCCTGACAGCGCTCTGTTAACCTCCTGACATCACCTAGCATTTAGTAGCTCCCTCTCCAGCTTCAAGTCTTACAGTCCAGCCGAAGATCTACTTCATGTTCCTCCTACATACTGGAAAAGCCATTCCATTTCATCTCTGTGGAAAGCGTTGCTTGGGTCAACTGTCATTAGTTGTATAAAAGCTATTCTGACTGGCCCAGTCTGTTATTATTTTTATTTTAATGAACGCAATGAAAAGCCACGTCTCTGTCGAGACTGAATTCTTTCTATGCTACAAGCTAAGTGAATGTCATCAGAGACGGTATTAGAGAGTTCATTTTGAACTTGCTGTGTCTTCGTGGCATCTTGAGTATAGCATTTAGTTATTGGAATTTCTAACACATCTTGCAGCATCCCTGTTCCTTTCTGAGTCACTGAGAGATGACTGTGTGGTGGGTAGAGAGCACCCAGATATCCATTGCAGCATCACACAGTCAGGAGCCATGGGGGGGGGGGCAGTTTCATTTCTAAACCATAACAGATGATATGACAAGTACTTTGGGTTTTAAGTTGATTTACAATTTTTTGTAGTTTTCATTTTTTTGGGGGGGATAAGATGGTATACATTTTGGAGTTAGACAAAAAATATTCAATGATTTATAATAAATAAAAATTAAGGTCTAACCTTCTGTGTGTGAGAATTCCCAAAATGATTAGTCATGGCATTTTTAAAATTATGACTACCCACTAAATAAAGGCATTTATTATAAAAGAATCCACAGGGGTTTAGGATTTGGTTTTAGAGTTCTTTCCCAGTCGGGGTACTTGGGACTCAAGTTTTACAGCAGTAAGTTGTGACTAGACCCATGCAAAATCCATTCTGTATGCCCACTTGACACTTAGTGCCAAGACTTTCATTGGGCGTTGGTTACATAGCCTCTGTCTTGAGTATACCAAATTTACAGGCTCTCAAAGGAAAAGGAGATGTTGACCATACTGTTTATACAAGTAGATGAGACATAGTGGTCACCCTTATGAGTCAGGGGTTGATGGGAATCTTTTTCAAATCCAAGCTCCAGATGCTAGCCAGAAGTCACCCTGAGCAGGCCTTTCCAAGGCTGGTAATTTCAGGTCAGCTTTGCTAATAATCATGAATTAAGAATTATGGACCATTCTTGCCCTTAATTCCTCACAATACTGTCTCCTTGGGAATAAGTGTCAGAATTCTTTTTATTTTATTTTTTAGTTTTTAGTTTTTCCAGACAAGGTTTCTCTGTGTATCCTTGGCTGTTCTGGAACTCACTATGTAGACCAGACTGGCCTTGAACCACAGAGATATCCCTGTCTCTGCCTCCTGAGTGCTGGGGCTAATGATGTGTGCCACTGTTGACTGGCAAGTATCAGAATTCTTCATGTGCACACGTGCACGTGTGTGTGTGTGTGTGTGTGTGTGTGTGTGTAAACCAGAGGATAGCTTTGACTGTTGTTCTTCAGGGCCCTCCATTTTATTTTTCAGCTGGTCTTTCACTAATACTATTATTGGTCTCAGACTCAATAAGTATGCTAGGCTAGGTGGCCAATGAACCCTGCAGCTCTGCCTGTCCCCTCCTGGAACTGAAATTAGAAGTATAGGCCATCATGCTTGGCTTGTTTGTTTTTCTTTCTAGTATGGTTCTGTTTATTTAAAGTTTAAAATAAGCAAAGTTAATCTATGATAATTGATTGATGTAGGTGTATCCTCTATCTATCTGATGGTTTCATTGGTTAATTAATAAAGATACTGCTTGGCCCTATAGGTCAGAACATAGGTGGGTGGAGTAGACAGAACAGGATGCTGGGAGTGAGGCAGACGCCTTGGGCAATCATCATGCCTCTCCTCTCTGGGTCAGATGCGATGAAGCTCCAGCCCAAGATGGACGTATGCTAGAATCTTCCCGATAAGCCACCACCTCGTGGTGCTACATAGATTGTTAGATATGGGTTAAAGCAAGAGATGTGAGAATTAGCTAGTAGGAGGCTGAAACTAATGGGCCAGGCAGTGTTTAAATGAATACAGTTTGTGTGTTGTTATTTCGGGGCATAAGCTAGCCAGGCAGCCGGGAGCCAGGCAGGAACGTAGCCCACTGCTCCTCACTACAGTTGATTTCTGAAGTCAGAAAGAACATTCCCTTTTTGGGTGGGTCAGTGTACAGAAGTTTCTGTCAGGTGTTAGTGGTAGTTTTTTTTTCAATTTTAATATTTCTATCAATTTCATACAATATAGTTTGATCATATTCACCCTCCCTCTTCCTTCTAATTCTTCCTAGATCCACTGCTGTCTCCCTACCCTTCCCAACTCTATGTCATTTTTTGTTGTTTATTTGTTTTTCTAAATGATCTATCACGTCTAATTTGTGCAGATCATATACTCCCAGGAGTGGGACCATCTCCTGAAGCATGCTTGACTTCCTTTGGGCTACACCTTAAAATACTCTTTCTCCTAGTGGGAGGGCTGGTCCTGTCCCTCACAAGTTTCAGCACTCAGGACAGTGGGCCCTGCACCTCACCTTGGCAGCATAGCAGAGCTGGCCCTGGAGGTGTGGATACAGGTGAGCTGGCCCTGAGGGCCTGAGCAGGAGAAGTGGTCCCATCCCTTGTTGCTTGCAACACTAGGAGAGCTAGCCAGGCAGTGCTGGAAAGCTTATCCTGGTGGTGAGAATAAGGGAGAGCCGGCAGGTTGATCAAGCTACCACCTAGCCTCAGAACCAGGGTTATGAGTTGTCCCTTCCACCCCTCCCAACATCCATCTACAAACTGCTGGAGCACATGAAAGGACTGGTCCTGCAGATGCAAAGCAACAGGATCTCCACGATACAGGGCAAAAACAGGATATCCAAAAGGAGTCCCACTGAGGGCCCAGTATTGACAGTGTAGCAGAAACCAGAGGCCTCAAGCCAGACCAATGACTCATTGCAGTGAAGACTCAATAGGAGGTATATGATCTGAAGGGTATACTGTGTGACTCACTGAGACACACTACAGCTTCCAAGATGAGATTTTTTTCTTTTATATTTTATTTTATTTTGGGGGTAGATACTAGGGGACAGGGATGCATGGTGTGAAATCCACAAAAAATCAGTAAAAAGTTAAAAAGAAATTAAAAAATCTGTCTTTCCTTTCCCTGGAAACTTTTAACTGCCAATAGCTCCTAGAGGGAGGAGGCTCTGAGCACCACTTCCTCCATGTTAATGCTGACCAGCTTGGTCGTGCGTGGGCCTCGTGCAGACTACCACAACTGCTATGAGCTCATGGCTGCAGCCGTCCTGTCATGTCTAGAAGACACCGCTTCATTCTTGTCATCCTGATTCCAAGTTCTTACAATCTTTTCGATCCTTCTCCCACAGTCATCCCTGAGCTTGGGTGGCGGGTTGAGAGAGAGAGATGTAGATGCTCCAGTCATGGCTGAACACTGAGACACATTCTCTGCACTGTGATCAGGTCTGAATTTCCGTGTTCACCACTATCCCTTGCACTAAAAACTTCTCCGATAAGGTCTGGGAGCATCACTAATCTATGGATACAGAGATAGGAATTTAGAGGCAGTTTGCTGTGACTTTGGCCATTTAGCGGAGTGATAGTAATATGTTTACTCCTGTGGCCTATGAGTTCCCTAGTCATGGGCTCCTGGACAGATTTTAGAATACCGGGCACAAGCTTTCTCTAGTGGACTGGACTTAAATCAGAGAGCAGTTGGCTACTCCCATAACATCCTTGCATCTATTGCATCCGTGGGCATATGCTACACTGGTCATTATTGTAGTTCACAGAGTTAACAGCTGGGGAAGACTGTTGAACATGTTCATTTGTCGCGTATGTGTGTGCATGCCCATGTGGAAGCCACCTTTGAGATTGGGTGTCATCTTCAATTACTCCCCTGGATTTTTTGAGACAGAACAACCCTGCATTTTATCCGTATTTCCGTCACAAACTCTGAATCCATTCCCGCATGGTCTTTCAAAGGCCAGTAAAAGATGGGGAGTAGGTTACATATGCTGTATAGGATTTCAGGGGGATGTCTGAGAGCACCTAGCTCCTCAGCTGCCCACGCCTTTCACAGGCCAGATGAGGTGGCCCCCTGTGTGGAGCAAGTCTGTGAGGCTGGACTGGAGCCAGAAGAGCTGTAATAAGCATGCCAGTGCCAGCTTCTGGCTCCTGGCTCCTTGGGTGGCATTCCTTCATTCCTCCAGCTTTAACTGTTTAAAAATCAATTAGCACCAGTCATTAGAACACAAGCCACACAGAGCTCATTGTCCTAGGAGTGGCTCTGCAGGCCCTGGGGCTCCAAGTGAAGTTTGGCTTCCCTTCTGCAAATAGAGTATGTCAACATCCCCCTTCTGTGGTTGGAGTGATGACTTCATGCCCATGCCCTGACTCTTAGAATGCTTGGAGACATAGACTCATATCCCCATTTTCTAGTTGTACCTCCATGTTTGTCCGTGATATCACTGTCTCTTCACGGTCTTTGACAGTACTGAAATGAAAACTGGTTCCCTGAAGCTGCTTGCGATCACTCCCTGTATGGGTGGTTCCCTTGCGATCACTCCCTGTATGGGTCCATGCTTGCGATCACTCCCTGTATGGGTCCATGCTTGCGATCACTCCCTGTATGGGTGGTTCCCTTGCGATCACTCCCTGTATGGGTCCATGCTGTCTTCTAGCCCTTGCCGTGACACCTGAGGACCCAGCTAACCTTCAAGTTCAGTATTGCAAACAACTTCATGTTTTTCCAATTCTTTCCTCCTGGTCCTTCCCCTGGTCTCTATTCAGTGGTGTCAGAGACCCCTTTGCCCTAAAACCAACAAGACATTTATCACAATGAACACAAGCGACTCTCTTTTATTCTGTTTTGTGCTCAAAGGAAGAATTCCTGCTTGTACTTCCTGTGTCTAGGCTTCAGCGTCCATCAGTATGGATCGTTATGTTTAGTTATAGAAGCCAACAGAGCGGATGTCTTTTTTTGGCTTTGTATATTTTGAGATCCAGTCTCACCATGAAGTCATGGGAGCTGGCTTTGTAGACCCAGCTGGCCGGGAACTTGAAGTGGTTCCCCTGCCTCTGTGTTCTGGGATTACAGGTGTACACCACCACATCTGTCTTTATTCAATTCATTATTCTATGCATGTTCTCATCTCAGTTTTATCTCCTGAATCTCTTTAGTAACTTACATCGATGAAGATGAGAATGAAATACCTGAATTATCGTCAAACAAAACATTCTTCGTCATGCTCAAGATTCCAGAGGAGTGTGCCAATGAAGAGGACTTGCCTCACTTGCTCACTAAAAGGGTGATTATGCCTTATGTGTTGTCTATGGAGGTCTCAACATTGCATTATGAGTTCTGTTAGAGAGGTTGGCAAAGCTCTAGAGTGAGCAGCAGAAGGAGATGCTTGCCAGTGGGTCTTCCGTGTGGCAAAGCCGCCAGAGGTTGACGTTAAGTCTTTTCTTCAATTGCCCTCCGCCTTATTTTTTGAGATAGAATTTCTCCCTGAAACCCAGAGAACACCCAGTTTGGCTAGGGTGGCTAACCAGTGTGTTCCAGGGATCCTGCTGTCCCTGCCTCCCCAGCACTGTGATTACTGGCGGGTGCTACTACGTCTGACGTTTTATGTGAGTTCTGGAGATTGGACTCAGATTCTCCTGCTTAAACAACAAATACTTTATGAATGAGTCATCTCCCCAGTCTCTCACACAGTGTTCTACATCTACGAAGGAGGTACATATCTAAATTATGTGAGTTGGGGGTGGAAGCAGATGAAGGAGCTGGTACTCAGGATAGTTATAAAATAAGGGCAAAGATGTTACAATATTTATATCTATATCTATATCTATATGCATACAGGCTATATATGCAGGATATATATGCATATAGGGTATATATGCATATAGGATACACACACACACACACACTTTCCTTGTAAAGGACAGAAAGATGGAAGGGCAGGATATGTATATTTCAAGGGTCTATGCATTGGTGTACTGGGCTTGAGTGTGCTGTATTGAGGATCTATAGGGGTTAACTTAGACAGGAAAGTAGGGAGTAGGTCATGGGATCTCCCCACTTTTGGGTAGACTGTGTAAAGATTTTAAGTTGTAGAGTGACAAGGCTAGATTTTCATTTTCTTCCTCCTGTGTGGTTCTGGACAATACTTGAAGAGACTCATTTTGAGACAGCGCAGCAGTGTGCATCTGAGAAATGAAGGCAGTTTCAATTGGGGCAGCCTTGGGGGCGGTAAGAAAGAGTTGAGATTTAAGGCAACTTTACTCAGAGGAACTGAGTGACTGGAAAGGGGTAAAGAAGAGTGTACCTCCAGCCTCCTGGTTGGAAGGTTGGGTACATGATCTGTGGGATGGGAAATGTAGAAGAGTCTTCTGCAAGATGGAAGCTCTGCAGACAGATTGAAAATTTTGTAGGTCAGTCTTGGCTACCAACGATGGGAGTTCATGCCAGACCCAGGAATATTCGGAGGCAGAGTCTCCTATGTAGACCACACGTTCCTCTTGGTCATCAGGTTCCTGTTTTAAGCTCGCCAGTGCTAGCTGCAGGAATGCACCAGACAAAGCTTAATTGGTTTTATTCCTCTCCAAGACATGGGAAACACCTTAATCCATAAAAAAAATCCTCTGGTCTGAGCAAAGGAGTTTGGTTTTATAGAACTAGAAGGGCTTGAAGAAGGGAGTAACAAGAAGAGAGTGGTTAAGTCATCCACGATGACAGCCTTGTAAAGGGGAGACAGAGAGATATAGAATGGCAGAAAATAACTGGTTTGTTAAGCATAGGTTGGTTCAGGTTATTGGCTTTTACAAAAAAAAATAAATAAAGCCTTGAGGGAACGTCATTTTCAAGTTGAAACTGGCCTATCTGGCTGTCACTTTAATCCTGATTTCACAGACAGTTGGACACAGCCTAGTTTCAGCCTGGTAGCGTAGAAATCCGGCTTTGGTGACCTTGGTTGGATGTCTTAGCTTGCATAGGAGTGTAACAACAACAGCAAAGACTTCCTGCAATTTTTTAATTATTTAAAATATTTTATGAGAATGCATGTGTGCCTTTGTGAGTTTATATGCATCACACACATGCCAGTGTCCATGGAGGCCAGAGGGTGTCAGACACCAGAACTGAAGAGAGATGGGTTGTGAGTCACCTGCTCTTGGTGCTGAGAATCTGTGTCCTCTATAGGAGCAGTGAGTGGTTCTAACCACTGAGCAACCTCTCAAGCTACCTTCCGATAATTTGTATTTGACAGTTCTCATCCTTTGGTTGGGTGGCCACTCCAGGGAAAGTGTGACGAAAGCAGTGGACCAGAGCTACCCTTGGTTGTTGCCATTCTGAGATTCGGGTCTCAACACATCATTCCTTGCTCCGGGAGCCTTCTTGTTCACACAGTTCTCTGATAATTGTCATTCCAGCCAAGGATAGTACACTTGATGTTCTGCAGAATATTAAGTGCTTAACTTTTGAGTAGGTACATTGGATAGCTAATGGCTCTAATTCCAGCACTTAGGAGGCTGAGTTAGGAAGATTGCAACTTGGCCTACATAGTAAAGTTTCAGGCCAGCCTAGCCTAGAGTGAAATCCTGTTTCCAAAATTAAACCAAACCAAACAAACAACCAAACAAACAAACTCTGAAGAAATAAAAACATCCAAACAAAAATACTTTTTAAAACTTTTGTTCTTCTCTCTTACATTACATCCCAACTGCAGTTTCCCCTCCCTCCACTCCTGCTAGTTCTTCTCTCAACACCCCCTTTTCCCCAGATCCTCTGTTTCCCTTAAAAAAAAAAAAAAGAACAGGCCTCCCAGGGGTATCCACAGAACATGGCCTAACACAGTACTATAAGATTAGGCACAAAACCTCATATCAAGACTGCATAAGGCAACCCAGTAGGAGGAAAAGAGTCCCAAGTACAGGTGAAAGAGTCAGAGACACCCCTCCTCCCACTGCTGGGAGTCCCACAAGGACACCAAGCTATGCAACTATAAGATATATGCAGAAGACACAGGTCAGACCCATACAGGATCCGTGTTTGTCACTTCAGACTCTGTGAGCCTCTATGAGTCCTGTGGGCCGTGTTCTTGTGGCGTCTTCAACCCCTTCTGCTATACTCATAGACTGGTACCTTGCTCAGTTGTCATTGGAGGGATATCATCCAGCAACTGACGGGAGCAGATGCAGAGACTCACAGCCAAACATGAGGTGGAACCAGGGGAACCCTGCAGAAGACAGGGAGGAAGGGATGTAGGAACAAAAACAGTTTTTAGAGGATTTTGTATACCATAAACATTGCTATTACAGCTATCAGGCAGACAGTGCCTAGCAAAGAGACCCTTAGAGTGTGCACTAACTGTGCACCAGCCATACATTCCAACTTTTAATTTACAATTTTAGCTTTGACATTTTGCTGAGCATCTGCTATGTGCAGAGTGCTAGATCCTAGGGTGGATTTCGGAAGGAATGTAGGGAAAGAACAGGTTGGAAATAATAGTGGGTGTTGGGGAGGTGGCTGTGGAAACATGGGGACCTGAATTTGGATCCCCCAAACCCATGTAAAGCAGCCAGGCATGGATGCCTGAATCTATTATCCTATTATTGGGGTGAATGAGTCAGGAATGGGAGACTGGAAGACCCCTAGAGCTTGTCGGTCACCTAGTCTAGTTGTTTGGTGAGTTCTGGACTCAGGGAGGGACACTAGCTCAAAAGACAGAGTGGAGAGCAACGGAGAAAGAGGACTTCTGGCCTCCATACAGGCAGGTGCATTCACACACACACACACACACACACACACACACACACACACACACACACTAAACATACACGCCTAAGTTTTTATGAAGAGTGATAGGAACAGTCTACAAGAAGAGAGGTTACTATTTATTACCAGTATTTTTAGTGCTTGAAAAAACATCCTTTGTAACATCCTCCAGCTACCATCTCCTTCTCTCCATTCTGAGCAGTGAACATTGCCTTCTAGAACCTGAATTTCCCCTCGTCCATCATCCACCTTCTTCATACTGGAGCTCAAGAACTGAGATGACTTCTTTTCCCCCTGAAGCTCTTATCGTGTTATGTTTTTTCCTTTCCTGATACTTCAGTGAAAGACACATCTCTCACCCGGGCTTCATGTCTGTCACATATAAAAGTGAATTTGGCCTTCAGAATCTACGAGCTGTGTATGAAGAAACTGGCAAGTTTTTAACCTCTTGGAATACTGGTTCTTAATCTGTAGAAAGGGAATGACAAAATTCCTCTCATGTGGAGTTCTTTTAAAGGTTCCATTTCTAAGATTAGAACTATACAAACCCTGAGTACCACTGGATTTCCACTGAGTTAGGTGGGAGTGCTTGCTTGTGCAACCTCCTTGAGATTCGGCAGGAAAGAAGGTGTGCACCTTCATAGGGTTCTCCTGTGTGTTGTATGTTACAATGCTTACTACTGGATAAGTTCACGGCTCACCAGGGCTTCCTGGTATACCTGGAGATGGCTAGCTCACCACAAGCTCACCACTGGTGAAGTGAAAAGTCCAGAACAGGGCTGAGCAGGAATGGATCCGGTCTTGCTTTTGAGGTAGCTGTGACTTTAATCCAGAGCTGTGCTCATGCTGAGAGTGGTACCAGATCCCAGCCCACTGCTGACTTACACTAGAACTAGTGCACTGGGAACCAAAATTTTAATTTTCCAATGTAAATGCAGAAGGAACACTGTAAATTTCATCTGCCATGTGTTCTCTAGTACAAAGGAGTTAGGATTTGTATCTCTGAACCTTGATGGGAGAACTAATCAAAGCTTGGAAAAACCAGACTGGAGAGATGCCACAGTGGTGAAGAGCACGTTTTGCTCTTGCAGAGAACGCAGGTTTGGTTCCCAGTATTCACATGTCGACTCACAACATCTGTAATTCTAGCTCCAGGGAATACGATGCCTTCTGCCTCCATGAGTGCCATGTACCTGTGCAGTACCCGTATAGACAAATGCAGACAAAATGCACAGGAAAACAAAAATAATTTTTCAAGGCCAGAGAACAATGATGTCACATAACGCCAATAACTACTGTCTGAAAATAAAACCAACCACTCCAAATAGATAGGGAAAAGCTAAGAAAAGGAAACGACAGATGATTCAGAGGTAAGAGGTCTGAGAGAGTTGAACACCTAGAAAGGTACTCCCCCTATAGTAGGACAGGCAGTATACACAGTGTGACACACGGTCCTACATCCCCAAAGTTGGGAAAAATTTTAAGTCTAGTAAGAGTATGGGGAGTGGAATAGGGATGAGTGCAGGGAGATAGGAAAATGGAGAACGTTCATCAGGAATGAGCTGAGTTGAAGATGCAGCTGTTTTTGGACCAGTAGTTCCACTTCTTGCCATGTGCCTCGGGGAGATTCTCACATGAACAAAGAGGTGCACAGAAATGTCTGCAAATTATTGCATCAGCATAATTTATGGTAAAGACAACATGGAAGGAAGTTACATGACCATCAGTGGGTAAACGGATGAACTGGGGTAATGATGTAATGCAGTCTCTGTGGGAGACTGAAGGGCCTTCACTGAGATGTTTCTTAGACATGATTCTCAATGTAATTTTCAGCGAAAAAAAAAAGGTAAGTCTTAATTTGCTCACAATGGTACACATCAGCTACCTGAGAATGTGAAGCAGGAAGATACTGAGTCAGGAATCTGAGACCAGCTTGATCAAGCTGTTAAGAATGTGTCTGAACATAAATAAAATGCTGTTATGATTCTATGAGAAGTAGTGATTTCCAAGCATAAGTGAAGAAAGGGTGCATACCAATGTCAGGGTGTTGGTCAGTGCCACAGAAGAAAGAAAGAATGCCTAATTCTTAATTTATAGTTTCCAGACTTTTGGTGGTGTGAAATCACACATATACAGCCTTTCTGGTTTGGGGTTTAATGACAATACTTAGACAGTTTGTATGAGTATAGCACCTTATTATAAAATGGGCTTTGTATTAGATGGGTCTGTCCAGTTGTAGCCCAACAAAAGGAAGTGTTTTGGGCATCTTTAAAGTAGACTGGGCTAGGCTAGATGTTGAGTATGTTAGATGTATCAAATGCAAATGCATTTCAACCATTTTTTTTTTTTTTTTTTTTTTGGTTTTTCGAGACAGGGTTTCCCTGTAGTTTCTAGAGCCTGTCCTGGAACTAGCTCTTGTAGACCAGGCTCGCCTCGAACTCAGAGATCCGCCTGCCTCTGCCTCCCGAGTGCTGGGATTAAAGGCGTGCGCCACCACCGCCCGTCTCATTTCGACCATTTATAATTAGAATACAAAATAAAAA
The DNA here is from genome assembly GCF_903992535.2 of Arvicola amphibius. Lineage (NCBI taxonomy): Eukaryota > Metazoa > Chordata > Mammalia > Rodentia > Cricetidae > Arvicola > Arvicola amphibius. The sequence goes on along the minus strand of NC_052056.1, from coordinate 46,856,571 downwards.
AGTGATATTTTCATATGCACACGGGTTTGTCTGTTTTTTCACTAGCTCCTCTCCCGTGTCTCCTAGCCACCATCTTTGCTATGGTGGTCTGTCCTAAGAAGTCCCCCTTCCTCCTTCCCATCACATGTGTTCTATTGGTCTCCCCATCTCCTCTCTTTTCCAGATTCGTTTGCCCAATCTCATGAGCCTCATTTTGGGTTTGCAGCCTCTACCTACCCTTATACCATCATTTGTATATTGCTGACTTTTGGTAATTTCAATCCACGAATTGGTTCATTAGGAAATAATAAACAATCATAGACTCTGGAGCTACTGCACAGCCAAATGTGAAGGCGTGAAACACAGGTGGTGGAAACATGGGCGTTATCATTTTTAAGACGCATACAATTTTTACTGCAAAACCTCCATATCTTCGGAACTTCATCACTTGTTCCCTTGCCTGGGGAAGTGCTGGACCTGACACTCAGGATAGATCTTTCTCCTACCAATGAAGTTCTGCAGAAGAAAGAAAGACGCCCACGACCAGTGATGTCCCTGGTGCTGAGTGGCTTGTGCTGAACAGATCCTTTCTCCCTTTTCCCCCCCTCATTCCCCGAGCAGTTTGTGGTGCCTCTGTGAGTTTCTGCTTGAGGATTGCTGACCACAGTACCACTGAGGATACCAAGTGTCAGCTCAGCTCCTAAGTGATGTAGACAATTCCCAGTGAGCTACTTGGACCTTATCAATAAGCCCATTTTTATTTTTTACTTTTTTGACAGAGCCTTGTGCAGTCTTGGCTGACCTAGAACTCACTATGAAGACCAGGCTTACCTTGAACTCCTGGGCAGTCTGGCTTCCTCAGCTTTCAGAATGCTGGGATTATAGGCATGTGCTTGACTCTCAATGAGACTCTTCTTTGAACACTGAACTCACTGAGTGTTAGCTTGCGCTTTGATCTGAGATCAGCTTCCTCTGTCTTACTCTTAGTCTAGAGCTCCTGGATTAGTGAATGCCTACCCAGGGTGAATTCCCCTTTGTCCGGAAGTCCCTTGCTTCTGTAGTTGACTTGTGAGATGATCACCAGTGACTTGTGTGTTTTTTCTTGTTGTGTGTTTAGCTCACCGATGTGTATACACAGTCACCGTCGCTGAGTCGTTATTTCACCTCTGCTGACATCGTGGACTTCAGGTAATGTCGGGGACCAGCCACAGCAAAAATACCTCTTGCCAGGTTAAAGGCGTGGGGATTAGAAGTACAGAATATGAAGACGCAAATGAAAATAATAAAATGGAGAAACATATAGGATAGTATTGGGAGGGAATTCCAGTGAGTACTAAATTTCTCCCGTTTTGCCCGCATTTAATTTCCAACTGCTTAAAATACCCCTGACCCCAAAAGGTAGGAGTAAGACAAAAGACTGCATTAACATGATACAAGGGAATGAACAGACCAACTGAAAGTCACAGGCTACATTCACAGTTAAACGTTATATTGCTAGAACAAAACAAGTCATGCTTACACCCTAGACCAAAATATTTCGGCAGGCAAACCACTCCCTGGGTGGAATCCAAAGTTATCTCCATAAAGGGAACTGGAACTTAGTTGGATCCTTAGACTTTTGTTTGAGGTGGGAACAAACTACTTCTCCATTCCTGGAGCACAAGGTCTGGCAATTAGCCACACCTGTTGACAATAGCCTTGAGAGAGCAGAACTCTCTGTTCAATAACTAGGTGGGACCTTTGTTTGAGGTAGAAGCACAATAACCTTTAAGGAACTAGCCTAAAACTCCAACCCTCTGACCTTTGGTCCACGTGGAAACAGGCTCACATTTTGGGCCTCCACAGGGTTAGAGCACAGAACTTGGCCTCTTGCTCAGAAGAGCACCCACCCACCTGCCCAGCCCATCACTGTTGACCCACCCACAGCGATTTCCAGGAGTCTTGGTGCAGGGAAGGGGCCAATAATAGAACCACAGTGCCGTGCTGGACTAGGTCCTGGAAACCACTTAGCTCAGCTGGCATCTCACAAGGCAGAAAAAATGGAAATGACAGGCGTAGACATAAATCTAGGTTAGAAATAGACATAAATCTCAGAGAGTGATGGACCAGGAGTGACACGATTCATGTGCCACAAAAGAGATCTAGGATTATATTTTCCTCATTTAATATTAAGAATATAGAGACAAACCTGTCAGTCAAGTCTATCTTCTGCCTCCTTTCTTTAGTGCTGACACCAATCCAATGACTAATTACACTCACTTCTACAGAATGAACAACCCCAACAGTTTGCCTTGATTTTTTTCTGTGAACATATTTACTATACACAGTGTACATTTCTTAATTCCATAAAAATTTTTAATAGTTTGGGGATATAGACCAAAGTGTGTGCATGTGTGTCTGTGTGCTTGTGTGTGTGTAAGGAGTCAGTTAATTAATTATAGTTTTATATCACAGAGATTACTGAAAGTATTTTAAACAAGATTTATGTGATAAAGCCTTGTCAATTGTTCCTCAGGTATCACTGAGAGGTAGTCATCAAAGTCAGTGTTGTCTATTAAAATTCTCCCACTCAAATTCATAGAACTGTGGGAAGCATCTAACGCCAGTGGTGGCCTGATGGTGGAGGATGAGAAAGTATCTGCAGTCTAAGGCTGTCTTCATTCTTCTTTATAAGACTCTGCAGGCACCTGCTGCCCAATTCTGACCATATTGCCTTCAATCCTAAGTCACTGACACAAAAATGCAAGCAGGAAAGGAAGAATTGCATAGTTGGACCTCACACACTTGGCTTGATCCAACTTTCAAGGTCGCTGCCCTTCTGCATGTGAAAAGATATCTCCTGTCCCTTGAACGCACATTTACATCTACAGAGAGTTCTTTATCTCAGACCCAGCTGGCCCAACAGGAACCTGAAAATACTGTTTGCTGTATCAGTCGCTGGACCCACTCCAGTGGTGGGCTGCTGTGGTAAAGCCCACAGAAAAACAGCTCTCAAATCTCTGCCTTTTATAAATCAGCGGGGGTGGGGGTGGGGTTAGGGAGACAGGGGTCACAGGGATGGCGTTCTCAGACTGCGTTGGGCAGCTTGATGCTCTCACCTTGCTTTCAGTTTGATCTGAAAGTCCACCTCAGGTCCTTTTCATCAACGAGCCCATGTCCTTAGCAGTGTGCATACAGAACTGCTGCCTGCCCGCCTGTCCATCCTCCGTCGTGATAAATTGCATTGCTAGGGGATAACTCAGGTCACTCTCAAACTCAGCTAAATGGACTGGAGACAGAAAATGGGCTTTTAAAACTGCCTTTAGTGGCATCCTGGTACCTGGGCTTTGTTAGAGTCTAAACTTCATTATTTATTTGGTTCACGAAGCTCGGCACACTTCTTTGCTATTGGGGAAAGTTTGCAAACTGAGTTTTCCCTCTGCATTATAAAATGTATAGACAGTAGCCTATGTGACATTTGGCCTCAAGAGGGAGCTCTTTGCCTATTGTTAGCAGGGCAGTGGCCCGATTAACCCCAGAGACTGAAGACTCTATAATACTCTGCCTAGAAGAATCTCTCTGATGTGACCGTTTATTGATTTTTTTTATTGCTGAGCCTAATCTGGGTCATCTTAACCATATAACTAGAATAACTCTAAGGTAGCCTCTATAGGACAGCTTAAGCTACTAATTAAGGATAAACCTATAATTATTTTTCACTATTAAAAAATTGGGAAAAAAAGTGTGCTAAAAGATGAAAAGGTTAGGGCCTCCTTGGGGTTGGAAATTCCTTAGGTCTCATTAATAAAAGATTCATAGTTTGTCATCATGTCTTAGGGGGCTCTGGAAGTGGATATAGGGGGAAATTACCCCCAAACACAGGAGGTAGGACTCACTGCTGGAGCACAGGGCATTTTTTTGAGGGGGGGAAGGGATCACAAGGTCTGGAGCTAGCTCAGGGTAATGAGCCTTGGCTCAGACCATAATCATGTTTATAGGTTAACTGGTTAAACCTGGGGGAGGGTGTGATCAAAGTGTGTGTGTGTGTGTGTGTGTGTGTGTGTGAGAGAGAGAGAGAGAGAGAGAGAGAGAGAGAGAGAGAGAGAGAGAGAGAAAGAGAGAGAGAGAGAGAGAGAGAACTTATACATTTTAAAAGAACTCATTACACTGACTAGCTCTGATGCATACACGTAGTGGCAACACTGAGAACAGGGGATGAACGATGAACGTAGAGGAGGAGGAGAGGGAGACTTCCTGCTCTGCCCCTACAGGATGAAAGGCTGATGTAGGTGGGTGCTGCGCCAACTCTTAGTCTTTCTTTATATAGCGGGGCTGTGTCCTTCCCTTTCAAAGGTGGCCCCCTAAAGTGTGAGCAGTTGGTGATGGTTGTGTGATGGCCTGCAGAGGCGGGGTCAAGGGCAATGCGTTCTCTTAGGCTAGTGCACCTTCTGAAGCTGCTTACAGGAAGATGTGGAGTCAAAGAAGTGTTAACGCTAAAAGTGGCTTCTGAGCCTCACTGTGATTCTCGTTATTCACTGTAATGTCTGTCTGTTTCAATGACTCGGCCTCCAGCGTTGAAAACGCCACGGTAACCTACCACTTGCAGTTCGGAGTTCCAGCTGAGGATGATGGCTTCATGGAGTTCATGATGAGCAAAGAGCTGGTGCTTGGCATTGTGCGACAGAATTTCCACGATAAGAATCTGTCTAGTTGTGAGAGTCTCGGGCTGGACCCAGAATCTCTCTTGCTCTATGGTAAGCAGATAAAGCAAAGAATTAGGACCTGGAATGCTAAGCCAATGGACTGGGGCAGATGACCTGGCATGGCTGTGCTGTTGCTTTGCCTTGTGCCAAGTCATTATTCTACTCACTCTAACACAAGCCCGTCTCTTTCTCCGGAGCTTACAGCCTGTAAGCAGACAGGAAGTACGTAGTGAGAAAGCAGTGTAGGGAAAAGTGGGCCTTGGGGACTGGGAACCCCACACAGAACAGCAAACTCTCCCCGCAGTGTCCACCGGGGCCAATGTGAGGACCTCCACCTACGCCAGTCACCTAACACCGTGTCCCTTGTCCGTTTCTCCTGTCATGCTGAAAGTGGTTTGAGATGCTCATACATTAGCTATTGTTACAGTCAGAGTACAAAGAAGGGCCAAATGTCAAAATGCCTTCACTCTCCAAAAGACTATCACATATTTGTCACCAATCATACAAAAATAAATGAATATCCACTTAGTTTGCAATTAAAAATCTAAATTATTTTGCAAATAAATTAGCACCCAAAAGGGAAATGCTATTTGCCTTTTGAAGAGTGTCCAGTGTGCTACATGCATTCTACCTATATGCACGTGTGTATTTGTACATGCACACAGAGAATAAAGTTTCTCTATTCATAATTAATGGCCATCCCAATATGATCTACTATTCTATACTCCAGAAAGCCAAGTGTTTCAACAAATGTTGAAAATAATTTTGGTTTCTGAAAATTAGTGACTGGCCTAGTTTCACTTCTGTTGCTGGGATAAAGCCTGATTTCAGGTTCCAGTTTGTGACTGCAGGGAACTCGGGGCAGCAGGAACTTCAGGTTTCTCATTATTATCACAACGACAGTCAAGAAATGAATGCACTTACACTCAGTGATCAACTGTTTTCTCAACTCTCACCCCATCCAGAGCTCCAGACTGCAGAATGGTGCTGCCCCCTTTCAGAGAGAGTCCTCTCACATTACCTAAGGCAGTCAACACATCACCCCCACCCCAAGACAGGCCCACAGGCCAAGCTGACCTGGGCAACCCCTCACTGAGATTCTTTTCTCAGGTGATTCCAGTTCTGGTCAAGCTGACAGTGGAAACTAGGCATGGCGGTAACTTTGGTTTGTCTTTGTTTTCTTTCTAGAATGAAGTGGTGGAGGTCGGTCTGTGTCAGAAAGCAGTGCTCTGCAGTTTCCAAAGGAAGAGAATTCAAAAACCTATCTTGTAGTGACCAGCAAGAGGAGACAGTCATGTTGCACAGATAGGGAGCCTGGCTCCATTGGCTGAATGCGTGAAAGCTGTTTGTGAGAGCTGTCCCAGCTGGATTCAGGAGCTAGATGAGGTCTGGGGCAAACCAAAGATCCACAACCCAAGATTTCTGCTGCCTTTGAAGCACTGGCTGCCTCTGCTCGAGCATGGATGCTTTTCCTGTAGTAGAAGCAGAGTACCTGGCTGTTAACCTATGTTCATGGGGCAAGGCTAAAGCAAGTAGTCAGGGGACAGGGAACCGAGACAATTGTTCATTCAGGCCCTCTCTCCACTCACAATTATATTTGATAGACCTCCAAGCAGAGAAAGGGAGGAACAGGAAGGTCCCTCCAAGATCTGGGAACCATAATTCCGCATCTACCTCCACCACCTATACCTAGGTATATGAACAACTGAGCTCAGCCATATCACTGAGTGTTACTCACAGAAATAAGTTCGATGCATCTCGTTTCTCATCTCTTCATTGTTCCTGAGATGCCTCAGTATTTTTTTTTTTTTTGAAAACATAAGTCTGTGAGTTTTGAACATGCTGCCATCTTTTAAGGTTGCCAGCCATTCGGGTTTTTATTACTATCATTGCTGTATTATGTAAAACTCGTCAAAGGATCATTAGGACTGCTTCATTTCTGCTACTGATACCACATACTGGCTTTGCATTGGCTGGTGTCACCAGCCTTTCTGTAGGACACAGTTTCTTGACTTGTTACTTGTATGTCTTACTGCAGATGATTGCTAAGCAGAGACTCTCTGTCCTTTTGAAACTGTCAAAAGAGGCATGCCTGTCCTTTGGCAGGCCACGAGGAAGTTAGTGACTCTATCAGTCACCTGCAGATAGAGAATGCCTGTCATGAGGGAATAGAATATTTGTTTTGTTGGGGAAATTGTCTTTCTGGAAATTCTGGGGGAGAGAGTTTCATTGTGGAATGAGAAATTTCCCAGCCTGATACCTCAGAGAGATTAACCATGGATGCAGGTCACTGTGGCAGACAGCTATGTATGAGTCTGCATCAAATGTAGGGTTCTGAACAATGTGAATTTGCTTTCTTATTTATCTACTATATGTTATAGTAATAATAATTTCTATATAGTAATTTATTGTTTCATTTTCAGTATAGTTCCTTAAACTACTGAAACGGGTGGATTTTTCTTCTTCCCCTTTATTTTTTTACATCAAATGTGAACCTCTCTGTGCCTGTACTTTTTGGAAAGTAATGAGGAATTTTAATATATAATGTCTTAGAAGCCTTTACAGTAAATTATTATTATTATTTTGCAACCGTGTTGTTTTATCATCTGTCTCTCAGGCCTTCTCTCTCTTAAGACTATACGTCAGGTGGGCTTTGACTTGCAGAAAATGGGGGTAGAAGTGATTGTGCGCGTGGAGGCAGCTTCCTCTTCTGTTTGGATAAGATGAAGCCCAATTGGACCAGGCTGGGCTGGGATTGGCTGTGGCCTCTCATTTCTCTGCAGTCCTTCTTCTGCAAAGTGTTACAGTATTAATCTACAATGTCCCCCGCTGACTCATGTGTTCAACACTTGTTTACAGACAGTGATACTCTTTGGAGAAACTGTATAGCCCTTAGGAGGTGGTCCTCATTGACCTCTGGAGACTGCTACAGGTGACCTCTGGAAGGTTGTAGCTCAGTCCACTGTGTCCACGCTTCATTTTCTGCTTCTCAGTCCACCATAACGTGGAATTCTCCCACTCCCCACCATGCACATGTGCTGCCATTAATTCTGCTTTCCCTATGACGATGGGCCGAAACCATGAACCAAAATAAATCTTTTCTGCAGGAAATTGCATCTTGAGTGAGGCTGGAAGGATGGGTTTGTCCATGTATGGAGATGGGGTTGGGTTTTGTTGCTCTTTTTTTTTTTTTTTGGAGAAGCTAAGATAAAAATAACTTAGTTTTGATTTTGACCATTTGACCCTAGAGAAGACTTTCCAAGGTTTGGCTTTTGGGTATAATAAATTATGGGTAGCTAAAGCATATGGAGATGTTTGGTAAAAACAATCCCGTGCACATACGCATTGTTTTGTTATAGAAAACAAGTCTTGCTGTCACCGCATATCTTAATGACAGGAATAATGCCTGGTGCATCATAAGGTTCAACAAGTACCTGTGAAATAATTGAAGGATTTGGGATGAAAACCTGTTGCTTTCAGGAAGTTATTTAGCTATGGGTAGAAACACTTGTCCTGTTCTCAATAAAACTTCTAGCCAGGTGTCCACCTTTCTAGCTTTGCAACTTAATTTTGTTGCAAAGATAATTTTTATCTTTTAAATTTTTTATTTATTTCATTTTATTTATGAATCTGTGCTTGAGTGTATGTATGTGCACCACGTGTGTGTAGGAGTCCAAGGAGATCAGAAGAAGGCATCGGACACTGGAATTGTAGGCAGTTGTGAAAGTCACAGTGGTGCTGGGACTGACCCTAGGTCCCCTGAAAGAGGAGCAAGCACTTTTAATCACTGAGCCATCTCTCCAGCCACTGGTAGATGTGAGTCATATGGTTTTGTGCATGCATAGATGATACCAGTGAAGAAGAAAAAAAATAAAAGAAGTTGCTAATGTGATTAGAGAAACAGGATCTGTGTGTATGAAACAGGAAACAGCAGAGAAAAAATAGCCAGGTTTAACAATACAGACAAACTGTAGGGTTGTGGGTCAGAGAAAAGAATGGCCAGTGGAGTCTGCTTGCAGACTTTGTGTGAGAAGTAGACTCAAGCTGACCCCGAAGTGATTTGAACAAGCAAAGTTGTTCTTTGTCCTTGCTCATTTGTCTTTTGTTTCATTTTTTGTTGTTGTTGTTGTTGTTTGAGACAGGGTTTCTCTGTGTAAGAGTCCTGGAACTCACTCGGTAGACCAGGTTACCCTTGAACCCCCAGAGATCTGCCTGCTTTCACCTCCCGAGTACTGAGATTAAAGAAGTGGGCAACCAAGCCTGGCTTGCCTATTATACTGATAAAGTTAACATGGTTTTGTTTGTTTCTTTGCTGTACTGGGGATTGGACCTAGGATCTCACACATGCCAGACAAGCTCTGTACCACTGAACTGTCTCCAGCTCCTTTTTAAACGGTGCAGATGCTTGATATGAACCCAGAGTTCAAAGTGGGAGCAGTATCTCATTCTCCCTTCTCTTCCACCATTAAATAAAGTACATGACACTGTTGCCGCTCTCCTGTATTCTGGGCATTCTGTATTCTGTGCAATCTTTAATGTCTTTTCTATGTTTATTGACAATAATCCACAACATCAGAAGGCAGCTCCACATTTTATAGCTAGAAGCCAAAGCCTGGAGTGTGGTATGAGGGAGGAAGAGGGGGAAGGAGAGGGAGAGAGAGATCATCTATGGTCCTACAGTTTGTGAAAGACAAAGCCTAGCCCACTGGGTAGTCACCCATGATGAGTGGCCACCCATCCTGGTGGCTGTCCTGAGTGCATCCTCAGTTCAGCTTTTGTTGGCATCAGAGAATCATCTGCCAGGAACACAAGTGATGGGGGAAGAGAAGGACGGACAGATGTAGCTGTCGGCTGCAGAGAACTAATGAAAATGATGCTGTGGCATTTCTCCAGACATTGAAAATAAAAAGATCAGAAGAATAGGATTGATTTGCATTGATCCATTCAATAGTTGGCTGAACCAATATATCTTCAGATTTAGTCAAATGTGTGAATTTCAGAGACTAGGTTTGGAAAGGGGCCACCCATGTGCCACAAGAGAGAATCTCGTTTCCTCTGTAGGCTCCTCTGGTGACCTGGAAATGCAGTTGTCCCCTCATAGCCTTCCATCCTGGTCCCCCCACCCATTCCCATCTGTCCTGCTCCTCTCTTCCTCTCTATGCCCTTCCATGCCTGTTCCCCCATGCCCTCTATCCTGTCCCCTACCCTGTGTTCTCCATCCTGTCCCCTACCCTCATGCCCTCCATCCTGTCCCCTACCCCATGCCTTTGCATCCTGTTCCCTCACACCCTCCATCCCACCCCTCCCCATGCTCTCCATCCTGAGAGACTTAAGAGGCTGTTTTAATCATGTCAGCATTTGAACTTGTCACTGGTACATTTTCCTGCCTTGTCTTCACCCTTTCCCATTTCTTTCTTCTGTTTTAAATAAGAATTTATTCACAGAATAGGAGTTTATTTATAGGTGCTAACATGAATGTGAGCGGAAACCACAAAACCTGCCGTGGCTTGTAGAGCGGCTCTCTCCATTTTCTGTGTGCTGTTTGAAGGCCTGAACAAAGGAGGGACATTTCTCGTTATAGCTGTGACTTGAAAGAGTAAATTAGAAACTCAGCCTCAGTTTCTTTCTCAAGAACAGGGATTCTGTAAGTGAGGGACACACACACACACACACACACACACCTATGTTGGTGTGTACTTTCTGCAAGGCTACACAGTTTCATCAGAACCCTTGAAATGTGTGGAAAAGGGCAATGGCATCAACCTGTGATAGCCATTAGGATTTTTTTGAGAATTTAAAACATATATATGATAAAACTCTTACCCCCATTTTCCCCTTCTACTCTTCAGCATAACCTAACACATTTTGTGCTTTTTTTTGATAACATGTTAAGTCCAGTTAGAGCTGTGTGTGTATGTGTATTTGTGTGTATGTGTGTCTGTGTGTGTATGTGAAAGAGGACAACTTTCAGAAATCAGTTCTCACCTCCACTGTGGAGTCCTAGGATCAAACCCAGGTTGTCAGGGTTGCCCGGTAAGCACTTTTACTCCCCGAGCTATTATTGCATTTGCATCCATAGCAGGTGTCTTGAAAGCCCCCAGTGACTCTTCCGTCCAGACAGGCTGGTGTGCAGTCCCTCTAGCTTACCATACAGCTATGCTTCTTCATCTCTGCATTTAGATTTAGTGAGGTCCTGATAAAAGATATTTGCTTTTGGGTGACAGATAATGCTTCACTGGATGAGGTGCAAACAAATACAGCTTATTGCATTACTGAGAATATCTTCGCCGCCTACCAGCCACAAAGGTGTGGGATCCATGGGAAGAGCTCTAACATAGAGCCATTTGTTGAGGGAAGTTGGGGGCTCTAGGCTTTATTCCTTTACTATAGTTTCTCCTCTGGGTCTTTAATAAATGTTATGATGGTTAGTCTTTTTTTTTTTTTATCAACTTGACACAAACCAGAGTCAGCTGGGAAGAGGAGCCTCAGCTTAGGAATCATTGCCATCAGCTTGACCGATTAGCATGTCTGTGGGGCATTGCCTTGATTGATGATTGGCGTGGGAGGGCCCAGACAACTAGGGCAGTGCCACCTCTGAGCGGCAGTTCCTGGGTTGTATAAAAAGCAAATTAAGAGAGCTATGGAGAAGAAGTAGCATTCCTCCTGCCTCAAGCTCCGGCCCCGATGGACTATGATTGGCACATATAAGCCAAATAAACCCTTTCTTCCCCAGATGGATTTTTGCCACTGCTTTAGCACAGCAGTAGAAAGCCAACTAGATGGCCATATGTCAGGTGTAGCCCGCCAAAGTGTGGGTGCAATAGACTGAGCCTCAACTAAGTGGGTCAGAGTCAGAGGCAGAAAAGAAACGAAGGCTTGAATCAGTCTCTGACCCACACTGCTTCCCACAAGTCATGTGCTGCATCTTGTAGAGCAACCCAAGTGACTTCTGGCCAAAGTCTAAAGTTAGGCTTCTGTGTGCAAGATCCCTGGAAGAAGGGACTTAGCAGAGACCAAGGCCCTGAGATCTGGTCAGCTGTCAGCTGCAGGGGATCAACCGGCTTACAGCTCAGCAAACTCATGCAGAGGACCATCAGTGGCTACGTTTACTCTCAGGGGGCCACTCGGGCTGCTTTATATTCCCTTCGCTATTTATTTGTGCGCATGTGCGTGTGTGCATTCCTTGTCCATGCTGGACAAGGATCCTACTACCGAGCTGCCTCCCTAATGCCTTGCGACATTTTAAGCAGAAAGGTATTCAGCATTGAGAACAAAGCAGTTATTAAATACATAGCTTCCAGAGCTCGTCTCAATGAACATCTTGCCATTTTAGCATCCCTAAAATTAGGAGAGTGGCCATGAAGTAAATACAATAACACCTTGAGGATGCAGGTGTGAGGGTAGAAATAGTCTAATTTGCTAATAATTGCTTTAGTCTCGCTCATCTCATTTGTGTTTTAATATTTTCCCGCCATTTCCTTGATATCTCCTCCTAAAGGGTTGCCTCAATAACCAAACGTAGTAAATCTCAAGTAAATCACAAACTGTGCTTGTTTAGGTCAAAAGTCTGCAAAATTATTACCAAGACTAGGTTAAATTAAAGGTATTTTTAGCTTTGCAAAAGCCTGGTCTGTGTTGCAAATCAACTCTACCATGGTTGAGCAACCATAGACAGTAAGCAGACAAATCAGTGTGACTTATGTTTCAGTAAACCTTTATCTCCAAAGACAGGTGGCGGGCCAGATTCGGTTCATCAGCAGGCTATGCAGAATTGGCTAATGTAGGGTAGATGCAATTCCAGAAATTCTAAAGAAAAACAGCAAAAATAAAGAAGCACAGAGGGTGCTCACAGAGAAGGGGTGTGTGTGTTATCTTCCCCATGTGGACATTGACACATGCTGGATTAGTTATGGGGAAATTTACTCTACTCTAAATAGTATATAGCAGGAACACAGACTTGGAAGCTAGAATAAGGTTCTTCACTAATGCTGACAAAGTACCTTTGGGCAAATTATGATTTCCTAGTCAAAAAAAGAAGATGGTGGGATCAAAAAGGTTCGTCAGTGGCCTTTCTCCTCCATCACTCTCTGATACTGTGGTGATTCTACTGATGTTTTTGCTTGTTTGTTTGTTTGTTTGTTTTATTTTGTGAGGCAGGGTTTCTCTGTGTAGCCCTGGCTGCCCTAGAACTCACTCTGTAGACCAGGGTGGATTCTACAGAGATGTATGTGGAGGTGTTTGAACTCTCTCTTCATGGTGGGTTGCTTGTCTAGCATGGATGATGTTCTGGAGATGACTTCCTGCACCATAAAAGGAAAATAATTGTGAGGGGAAACTCAGTGTTTGAAAATGTAATTTAAAATTATATTAACAACAATTGTACAGGAAATTATAAGCCATTGGGACCGTGAGGGAAAGGACACCAAGTAGGACATGTCTTGGGACCATGAAGTAAAAGAAATATTGCAAATTGCATAGCAAGTGATGCTGAGCTGGAATTTCACAATGATGAGGGAATTCCCCCTGGGGACATGTAAACAGTTGTGGGGATAATTCATAAGAACTGAGTGAGAAGAGAGGAGCCTTTTGCAGTACTCCCAGGTGTAGATACGGGGAGCCCTTCCTACCACACAGTATTTTTAACATCACTTAGAAACAAGAGTGATGTTCAAGACAACTGACTAATTTTTGAATGTTGGCCACTGTCAGTCTCTATAAGGCTTTGTGGTTTGCAGTCTGCCCTGCCAACCTCCTCCAGAAGAAATAAGCTAAGGATCGTCATGCCCCATGACTTCTTCAACTAGTGTCCCCAAACCCTACATTTATCTGTCATCAAACAGCGTCTCTCACTCCTCCTTTGATCTGTCAGTGCTAAACAAACTCTAATCTAGTCACATCATTTTAGATGAGAAAAGTGAGTTTCAAAGGCAGCTGTAAATGGCCGTGGCTGTTGAGGGGCATGAGAGGGGAGTGTGCTGGGCACAAGAAGTTCATATTCATCCTCTGTGGAAGGTGGCGACTGAAGGGTGGAAGGGAAACGGAGAACGGAATACTCAGTCTCTGCTCCTCTTGAAGACTCTCTGTGTCTTGCAGTCTGGCTGGAGACGTTCTCATAGAACCCCTCAGCAGAGTTGCCTGGCGGTCTTCCTCCGAGGGCCTTGTGATCAACAAGCACATAGCATAACTCCTCTGTGTACATCTGGCTAGCATTGTCCTGCAGGTCAAAGGAGAGTCGTCATAAGAGCTGGCCTCTTTCCGTTCCATTTATACTTCAGTGACCCCCACGGGCCTGATGGGGGAGATTCTGTCTTCCACCACCACCACTCCCTCCTTTTCATGGCCATCTTTTCTAAATGGCTGCAGCGGCATTCCAAACGCTAAACTAGAAGATGGAGTATTCATGTCACCCAAAGTATATAGCTAACCTTGTGTGTCTTTTTTTGACATGTTCCATAGTGACCCCTGGCCACCTTGTGTGCTTCCCTTGGTCATAGAACACTGGATTAGATAATATTTAATTACTCATCAAGAAATTATTATTATTATTGTAGCCATCATTTGAGATAGGGTCTCATGTATTCCAGTCAATATGTAGCCTTGAACTTCTAGTCCTCTTATTTTTATCGTGTGAGTGCCATGGGGACATGTATGTCATCACATTCAGCTTATGCTGTGCTGGGATCAAACTTAAGGCCTCCTGAACGCTAGATCAGCACTTTCCACACACTGAACAACACCCACAGGCTCCCTATTTGCAGATTACTGTATTAATAATTCAAGGCAAGGTCTAACTAATGGTGGATTCTCAGGAGCTAACCAAAGGCAGCAATGCACAGTGAAAAGCATGTTGCTGCAGGAGCGGGACTGGAGTTTGGATGCTGGCTCTGCCATCTTTCAGAGGTCTGGGTTCAGAGACTATAACTCAAGCTCTCAGGCTTAGTAACCAGGAAGTGAGAAGACACAGTAACACAGTAATACAGCAATATGGGTAGCTATGACAGCTCCATGAGATGTCTGTCAAACACTCAGCATATGGCCTGCCATCAACAACATGCTCAACAAATGTTAGTTCTCTCCAGTCATTTACGCAACAGGATTGCTGCTGTTCCTGCCATCAGGTTCTGCAAATAACTGTTCGTTCCCGCCCCGGCATCTACAGTGTTTCTTCCATCTTGGGATCAGAAGGGCTCTTATTACCTGCATAGGAGCTGAAGTCATCCCTTCATCTGCAGAAAGAAAATAGGCTCAATGAATTTCAGGTTGGCAGGAGACTCCAGGGGGTGGGGTTAGGGTGCTGGCAGTCAGACAGCCAAGGGACAGCTAGCATAGTCTACGGAAGTCCATAATGGACAAGGGTCTCCAAAGTACAGAGAAAGGACATTTTAAAAATGTAAGTTCATCAAGAGTAAAAATGATGGGGGAAATGATGACTTATTTTGCTGGGCATTGTGGTGCCCACCTTTGATCCCAGAATTCGGGAGGTGGGGAAAGTTCCAGGATATTCAGGGCTGTTCCATAGAAAAACCCTATCTCAAAACAAAACAAAACAATGACTTACTTTGCTTTGGGGACTCTTGTCTGGCTTTAAATATGCTTAGGTTTTTCCTGTAAGAAAAGAATGTAGAAGGATTGTTTCAATATTTAGAAAGCCTTGAGCATTATATTATGAAACTTCCATTTCTATCATTGGTAATTGGCAGTTCTTATTCTTTTTATAATACCTCTTTCAACAATAGGATTGAACGAATAAGAAAGAGGAAAAATGTAAGATGCTGTCATGTAGAAGTAAACCCCCCTTTTCTGTCTATATTTTGCAATCTAATATGTGCGTATGTGGTATTAAGAGGTTATATATTTGGAGACTATTTCTGACACAAAGCTCTATTTTGTTTTATATCTTATCAAATATATATTGTTTTATATTTTAATATATATATATATATGTTTTATATTTTATCAAATGGAGGAGCAAGCATTTTTCAATCCCAAGCCTAACCTGTGACTCCCCCCAAACAAAAACCCAAACACTTCCCATTAAAATACACTGCATAGGGGACCCCCTGGAATTATGATGGGAGCCCATTGTCATCTAGTGGGCAAAGACACAATTTCTTATCAGAATGGCCCCGGGTCTGCTGTGCTAAGTCTGGTCAATGTCTCTATCACTCACGGAGTGGTGGCAGGCTAATTTTAGCAGTCCTTTCACTCCCCAGAGTGTCTCAGTTTGGACAACAAATTATCACCTGGACTACAAACTATGCAGAAGGCAGAGATGTGTGCTTCTATACAAGGAACTTGGAGTGCGAAGACTCTCAGTATTAATGGGCAGTTTCATTCTTACACCGGAGGCTTACCCATGTGAGAAGACGCTACCACCCATGAAACAATTATTCGTGATTCTTACCACACTCTGGAGGCTGTTTCCTTGACTGGTTCTCAGTGGCTTTATCTGGGTTTGGTACCTGGCTTGGGTATAGCCACAAGGGGGAAGGAGCTCACAGGTACAAGCCCCTTACAAGACCCATGCTAAAAACACAGCTAGGGAGCCAATTCACTAGAGCAGTGCTTCACTTACCAAGGAAGGCAGGAACACCCTTCAACGATGTGGCAACAACTCCAGCATCTGGAATAGCTGAGCGAGGTGACAGGAAGTTGATGAGTCTGGTTTCTGGAACTTTGTTAACGGTGACTTCTTTCCCCTTGCTGCTTCTATTCTATGCCTTGGGTGAACTGGGCCTAGGGCTGTGACGCCATCAGTTTCTAAGCAGGGTCAAACCTTCCTGTCTCATTCTCAGCAAGGGACACAAAAAGTTTTAAAACTCACAAATCAAGGGATTTCCTTGATGCCTCTCGATGGAGATTTGCCAGAAAATCAAGGTACAAGTATGCAGACATTTGAGAAATCATCTTGTTTGGGTCAAGCAGCATCTCCAGAGGATGTCACTGAACTCTGATTCTCTAATCTCTCCTACATACACTCCACTCTAACAGAATAGTCACACGTCTCTCTCCTTCACTAGAATGTGAACTTCACAAGGTTGGGAACTCTATTCGTCCTGCCCATTATGGTTTATGTCACCAATGTATGGCACCCTATCTGATATACAGCAAATTTGTTTTCCACAAATACTTGTTGAAGCTATAGTGAGTAGCTGTGAGCACAGCCACCAGGTCTGCTACCCAAATTCCAATGGAATAGCTAAGTACAAAAGCTTATGATTTTTACAGCAGAAATTGAGAAACTTATTTGGAAGTCAGGCATTTAGGATAAAGTCTAAAACTCTGTGCTTCTTTCTGGATTGGAGGGATAGCTGACTACCTACAGGGTTTATCATAAAAGCGCCCCTTAACACACTACAGGTACAAGCTGCATTATACAAGACATTTGGGAAATAGCACTCAAAAACGTGCCCCCAGTGAACTTCCTGAAGAGTTCCCTCAGAAGGAGAACAGAAAGGGCTGGCTAGAACCCATGGCCGTGACTTCCAACTTGGGTGAACATCTTGATGGCTTTTGGGTTCTCTGTGGTATCAGCGACTTTGGGGCATGGCCACTGCTCTCTTCCTTAGGTCATCCTTAGTGTCCTTTGTGCCACAATTTAATTTGTAAAATGAGGGTATATGTTCTTCTTATTTTATGAAGCCGTTGAGGATCAGATGACGGTGATAATTTGTAAAAGTGACTTGGAGGTTTTCCTTCTTTCATACATTTCCCGGCAATGTATTCTTGCATTTTAATATGTGTGTCTTGATTTAAGGAGAGCTCAGGTAAGCAAAACAACATCTAAAAATGTGTCTCTTGGTAAACGATTCCTGGAGTTCCCTCAGAAAGGATAGCAAAGAAAAGGTTGTATTGTGACCTCAAATTAGAGACACAAACCTCTGGTAACATCAGAGGGACACCAGCAATCCCGAGTGCCTGTTTTTTCATGAGGCCTCTGTCCTCAAGTCTATGATTTCTCTCTCCTTTGTCCTCGTCCCCCTCTCCTTTTCTCACCTTACCATCCTGTGATGTGCGTGCTTTAACAGATGGTCAATGATACCCTCGAGATACAGAATTCTCAGCTTGCACTGAAAATATGCAGCCTTGGGTGGGAAGAATCTTAGCATCCTTTCCCCAAACATAGTCTTGATTTTGTAGTTTCTTTTTACATCCTCTCGCAAAAGCACATCCTGGAACACTGTGAAAATGGCTGCTAACTCTGTAGGTTATAGAACAACAGACTTTGCCATAATTTGGAATTCTTAGACCCGAGAAACTGTGCATTGCAAGATTCCTTTCTTAGGAGTTCCTTAAGACTAGGTACTCAAAAAGCCACTCAGGAAGGATGCATGAAACTGTATTAGCTTCCACAGCACTGGCGTAAAAACAAGCACCTCTCCACAGGCCTTTCAACCTCGTGTCATGGGAGAATGTGTTGAGCTCAGAAATAGAAACCTGAAGCTTAATATGACAAAGCCAATGTAGAGATTTGAGTACAAAGGTACTTTATTCCAAAAACAAAGAGACAACAGGATTTCAGATCTTTATTTCAAGCTGTACCAGGGACTTAAGCATCTTATTTCCTGTTGCCAAATAAACACGCGATTCTTAGAATAGCAGGATATCTCCTGTCCAATGTGGGGAAGTTTTGTTTTCTTTCCTAGTGTTTTCACACTTACTGCCATTATGGCTGGTACTGTGTCTCCACTGTGAGAATGTGTAGCCCCAGCCCTGACAGGCTTTTTCTTCCTGGGGAGTGGGGTAGCATATACTCTTACCTGCGTGTCCTCTCCTTGGCATTTTGGAGTCTCAGATTCCAATGTGTCTCCTGAGTGTCCAGCTGCCACCTAAGATGTAAATATCAGAAAGGGGCCATGTGTTTCTTCCCATAATTCCCACTATAGTTTTGTGTTTTTACCCAAGCTTTTTATTTCTTCTGTGTATGTGTAGTCCTGGAACCGCCTTACCACTTCCCTCATTGCTTTGCCATTTATTCATGTCCCCTCCTGAAGCACGGGACGTAGCCCATTTCAGATCGAACATCCTTATCACTAGAGAAGTAGCCCACACCCACAATCTTAAGATAATGTCTGAGAGTCCTCATCACAAGCATGAACATGCCACCGCACAGGGAGAGGCTGGAGCCTTTTCTGTTCATTCTCTGTTTGCTGCAGTTTCAGGGGCTGCATGCAAGCAATGGCTTTTATGAGACACCATCTTTTCTAGATATCCAGAGAACAAGGGAAAGTAGAAGGGGAAATAAACATTAAATAAAGATAATTAAATTCATTCCCTGTTTGGATTAGATGTCTCTTTAGTCATTCTTTTTTCCATTTGCTGGAAGTTGAGGGTGTGGAGAAATAAACTTGGTGAGTACTTCTTAGTATACGCCCGCCTTTCTATGTGCAATATTCCGTTTCGTTTCAGAGGAAGTCCACGGGTTGATATTATTGTCCCATCATTTATTAACAAAGGAACTGGGGACAAAATCTAGGCAGTTTGTTCGAGGATCCACAACCAGGAAGGGGGAAAGTGCTCTGTCCTAAGACCTTGGGCTCTCCCTGTAGGGAGAGATGGTGTTCATCCTAGGATCTGCAGAGGCATGGTAAGGAGTGTGCCCACACGGGTACCAGAGGAAAGATGGACAAGAGACGCCAGTTGACGTCGTGAAGCAACAACTTCAATTAGCCCAGGAATGCGGATGCTGGGGAATTTATTTAGGGACACAATGAGATCTGAACCATGGAAAGAATGTATAGGAGTAAATGTAAATTCTAAATCCACACGAAGAAAGGAGAGTGTGAGTTGGTCAGGGAAGACTGCAGTGATTCGCACCCAAGCGATTTCTGGAGTGAATTCACTCATCTCTAAAATGTTCCAGTCATTGAGTAGAAAATTATTATTTTTGCATATTTATGAGAAAAGCTCACTTTAAAAATACAAACGGCTTTTCACTTTAGAAACAAAATAGAGTAAGCCCCAAGCAAAAATTGAAGGAAGGCATTACTGGCTCTCCTTAGGTAAAGAAACACAAATGACTGATGGATACAGGAGTTAATGAAGACTGTGCATGTAACGCTGTAACTGTTAGTCTGAACACCAGCTCATTCCATCTTCTCCTACCTGTATCTCTATATTTTCATCTCTCTCACGATCCATATACATCAGTGTTACAACACAACCCCGCAGCAAAGTTCCGAGACACGGAAGTGCATGTGTGTTATCCATCACTATGCCCTCATCTATTCTAATCCACGTTTTCCTTTCTCTTTCCTCAGGGACGCTTTCAGCTGTCCATCTAGCACTTACTGTGCACCTGCTGTGTGCCAGGAAAAAAGGCAGGAACCAGGAATTCCCAAAGAAAAGAACGGAAAATGAAAAGCAATCTTTACATCTGAGGCATTCACAGAGAGATATAGCGGCAGGCAGTCATTATAGAAGGCCATTAACAATTGGAGGAGGTGTAAGAGAGTCCTGGGCAAACATTCAGGTAAGGCTGGCTCTCAGGAAACTACACGTACACTCCCAAGTCTCCTTGGGTAAATGACATTCTGCAGGACATCATTTTTCTATGTTCCCCTTTATATGCAAGCACAATCCTGGAAGACCCCCTGCCAGTTTACTCTCTATAGATCTCCTCATTTCATACCATAGAAATTCCTTAGTTTCGGGTGATAGAATTTTCTTTACGTATGTTTGCTTTGATCGAATGAAAATCATCATTCTGAAAACCAAGATTAGCCTCCCATCAATGAACCCTTCTCTGTCAGGGACGATGTGTGCAGCTGCCATCCACACTAGGAATCTCTGGGTAGGATTACACTATTATTTCCATTTAAAGTGAGGAGAACAGTCCTGTTGTGGTGGTCCACACCTTTAATCCTAGCTTGCGGCCAGCCTGGTTTACAGAGCAAGTTCCAGGACAGCCAGGGCTCCGCAGTAAAACCCTGTCTCAAAAACCCACCCCCAAAGCCAAAACAACCAACAAAATAAAAGTGACCAACGTCCAGGAACAAGAAGTAAGTCTTTTCCCTAATGATATGACCCTTCTTAACCTGCTTCTAAATGCACCAACTGAAGCCTCATGGTGGCAGGGAATGTCTATTTATTTTAAATTTATAAAGAATCCCCAAAAGGGTGGATGCTCATAAACATATTTAGGAACATCAAGAGTCCATGAAAAGCATCCCTGAAATGGAGAGATTTCAACCATTCTCCTCCAGCAGGAGGTAAAACCTGCAAGAAAGTCACCTGCTGTGCAGCTCAGGAGGTGATGAATTCTTGTTACACTCCTTTTCCGTTCCCCTCACCCTAAGAGTAGCCCTCCTTTTCTCTTTCATCACCGGGCCAGGTCCCTGCTCTCCCAGAAAGAGAACTCACCCGATTTTCCTCTGTAGACAGTTCCCCATCAGGCTTCTCAGCCCCTTCCCCGAGTGTGTTCCCACTTCCTTCTCAAAGATCTTGCACCTTACTTTTTGGGGCAGCTTTCAACTCACAGCAGGGGCAGAGCAGCTCTGTCAAAAGGAGGAGGCGCCTGCCTGCAGGAGGAGGAAGAGGGCTGGGGGAGCATGAGAGGCACGTGCACAAAGACTATTCTGAAAGCCAGTCAAAACCCCTCTGCACCAAGCTATTAACTAAACCGGAAACTGCTGGTCAGGGAGACTCCAGGCTTGTGGTTTCAGAGGGGCTATGGGAGTTTTTCATGGCAGACACCCGCATTTATTAAATCACTGCTTCAGGGAAGACAAATGGGGGAGGACCTCAGTAAACAAGTAAACAACAAAACCGAACAAAACCCTGCAAAACAGCAACAAAAACCCCAGAATCAAGCCACAGTCTAGCTGGACATACATATATATTATTAGTTTACACACACACACACACACACACACACACACACACACACACACACACAAACACATTCTGACAAATAAAACTTTCCCATGTTGGCTGGCAATGCTCCTTCCAAGAGCCAAAGACCATTGAACAAAAACTGCAACACCACACATGAGAAGACCTCTTTTTGTTGGTCAGGGCTCTCAAAGAGACTCCCCAAACACACAGCCTAGTGCTATTGCTCTTGGCTGCCCCCTGAAGGCAGAAGGTTAGTTTCTATTGCTGAAGATACCTTGCACTTCAGACGGCCCAGACACCACTGATCTGGAACAGACCTGAAGGCCTCTTCCCTGTGGACTAATTCTTATGGTGCAGAAGGCACTGTGTAAGCTTCCAAAGGAAGGAGGCAACCAGCAGTCCTACCGAGATAATAATGCCTATGAGTCTATGAATCACATGATGACCAGCACAGCAAAATAGTTTTAAGGGTGCCACAATGGCACACATAACATGGTGGTGACCAACAGCTCTCTAGTTGGACCTCAGAGCTACTCAACAAGAGGGAAACCATGCCTGGCAACTCCCCAGAGCTAGTGAAGTCATGGATCTTGGAAGTCTTTATGTAAATCAATAAGGCACATTTGTATGATAAAACAGGCTTCCCAAATAAGTTAGCAGGCCCATGTTTAGGTATTTTTTCAGGTTGAAAGTATAACCTCTAAGAATCTGGATTCTGGATATAAAATTTTATATCAATTCCCACATCACTCACTAAAAATTCACAAATAAAATAGAGCTCTGAAGGCAGTGAATGGATGAAAACCTGCTATGTCCACACGGTAGAATATATCGCCTGGCAGTGAAAAGAACGGACCCCTGGGTTACATAACAATTAGAGTAATTCTGAGCACATTACCTGACAGAAAGAAACCAGACATGTAATGGATTTGTGACTTTCCGGACAAGGCAAGGCAAGGAGCAGAAAGCAGGTATACCTACCAGCAGTACCCCACATACCTCTAATACAGATTCATGTTAGGGGGGATTTTGATCTTGGTCTTGACTGTAGTGGCTGTGTGTTTATGCCTTCCTCGCTCTCTACAGAATGATACCAAGGGGGAATTAACTGTATAGAAATTATATTGCAATAGAGAAAAAGCTTAAAATGAATTCTGGGACTGCAATCTTGTTTTTTTTTTCTTCATTGCTCTATTTTTTCTTTAATCTTGTTTATGATGTTTTTTTGTTTATTTATTCGTTCATTCATCCCTTCCACGAGTATATGGTGAGAACCTACTATGTGCTGAGCACCTTGGGCTTGACAGTGAGCAAAGCAGAGGGAAAAATACTTCTTTATTTGGCCTTGAGTAATACAGGGGTCATTATCTAAAGCCAACAGCAGGATGGGAACTGTCTTAGTTGCTGTTCTATTGCCGTGAGTGATAGGTGAACAAAGCAACTCTTACAGGAGAAGAAAGCATTTAATTGTGGGCTCGCTTATAGTTTCAGGGGACTCATCATGGTGAGAAGCAAATAGGCATGGCATTGGAGTAGTAGCTGAGGATTTTCCACCCTGATCTGTAGTTAGTCAGTAGATATAGAGGAGGACGTCGTCTCTCCTGAGATTTTGAAAGCGCAAAACCCAGCCCCAGCGACACACCAGCTTCATGGTCACACTTACTCCAACAAGGCCACACCTCTGAATCCTCCCCAAATGTTGACTAGAGGTGGACGTATTAGAGGTGGGGACTGCAAATCAGTTTTGGGTCTTGAGTCTCAGTTTTCAGGCGTCAGTTTTACTCTGACCACTAGGTGGAGACATTGAGCTGTGGAAGTGTCAGATACCGATCAAGGAAATGTGTTGATTTTGCCTGAGGTGGGGCATTGGTTAGTGTGGTCCAGACTTTGTGCTAAACTCTCCCCACTGCACAGAAGAAACTGCTGCAACTCTAAAAAGAAATCTGAGCCATTTTTCTCCTTATTCCCATCAGGGTTTACTTCAGTACTTAATACCCCTGAGAAATTGTGTGCCCTGAACTGTGAACAAAAACCTGGATATTTCTACAGAAGTGAGGATGAAATTAGAAGATTTAGGAGCCAAGATCTTTGCACTTTCCTATTTATTGTTTGTTGTTGTGTGGGGGAGTTAACAACCAATGTAAAAATGATCCCATTATACTTTTATATTATAAGGTAACGAGATCAGAATAATCATTGGTTACTGGATTTGTAAGAATCCCACACTCCAGCAATTTTTTTAATGTGATAATTCTGTGGTTATCTCAGTATCATGGGATGAAAGAGCCTTTTGTGCCCTACCCAGGCCGATGACCCTGTGTATTCTTTTCAAATGGGCATAGAGCTCCGGGTGTGGCAAAGTGTGACTACACTTTGGTGACAGGATCATTTCTTACATCAGTGTCTTATGTAGGGAGGACTTTACAATCCAGTCCACACTTCCAGCCAGGCACTGACAGTCACCAAAACTGTGGCTGAATACTTCTCTTCAGTAGCCTACTTTTCCAAACTAGAACCCAGACAATCTAAGCAGCACAGCCAATGGCATGGGATCAAACAAGTTCACAACTATAAGGTAGAAATACACAGTGAAGCTGTGAAATGGAGTAATTCAGCCCTGATCTCTAAATTCCATGACTTCCTCTGCGAAACGAGGGTCCCTCCGCTTCTAAAACACGTGTGATGTCCTCAGGAGCTGTTGGAAGAGAACACTTCTTCCCTGTTCTGACTCTTGGCTCAGATTGAGAGAGGACTCTCCATCCCTTGTCCTGGGGCTTAGCTCAGACTGAGAGAGGACTCTCCATCCCATGTCTTTGCAGTCTTCAGCTGCTTCCTGTGGTTCACTCGACCAGGCTGCATATCTGGCGCAGATGGAAGTAGAATGTGGGTAGTCTCTGTGTGGTGGGTAGCCTCTGTGCTGTGGGTAGCCTCTGTGCGGTGGGTAGTCTTTGTGCGGTGGGTAGTCTCTGTGCAATTCTCCTTCTATTTTGGGCATGGATTAACCCTTAGACATCCCAGATGTTCCTCTATTCCTGGCTGTGCACCAAGCATAATGCCAGATGTCTGCAATAGTCCATTTCCAGTTCTATCAAAGAGAAGGTAACCACATTCTCTTGTCGGCTCCAGCAATAATAATGTTGTGTGTGTGTATGTGTGTGTGTGTGTGTGTGTGTGTGTGTGTGCATGTGTGTTTACATCTACCTGTGTGTGTATACACATGCAAGTGTATGCTTTACTATCTTAATTCCTTTACTTAATTCTTCCTCAGCTGAGAAGGCAGAAGCATATCTAATGCAGTCTCTAAAACAATACTGCAAGAGCTGCTTAGTCACTAATACTGGGAAAAGGTTGTCTGAGGTTCCCAAGAGGATCAGATCTGTCTGTGACAGGGACATCTACACTTGGCTCCTCTGTCTCCATCTCAAGTTGTTGGCATAACATTCATGATTCCCAACGCTTGATCATAAAAATAGGCATTGAAATTTTTATTAATTCTTCAGGTATTCATTTAGGGTTGTCCATACTGGAAGAATGTAACAGCTTATTTTCAATTCCACATTCTGTCTCCTAAAAACTGTGAGGGTTTTTTTTTTTTTTTTTTTTTTTTTTTTTTTTTTTTTTTTGTAAATTACTCGAAATTTCTGTCTTCCTTTGACCTCCCATAAATGGTGAAAAAAATATATCTACGTTATTGTATCAATTTTATAATGATCAAGTTCCAGACTAATATACAGTGAAATGTGTCATGCACCTGAGTTTTTTAAATTTATTCTTCTCTCATATATTACATCCTGACAGAAGTTTCCTCTGTCTCCTCTCCTCCAAGTCTCCCCTCCCAACTCCCCTTTCTTCCAGATCCACTCTTCCTCAGTTCCCGTCAGAAAAAGAGCAGGCCTCCCAGAGACACCAGCCAATCCTGGCACAACACGTTACAATAAAACTGGGCACGTACTCTTGTATGAAGGCTGGACAAAGCAACCCAGTAGGAGGAAAAGGGGTCCCAAAAGCAGACAAAAGAGTCAGACACAGTCTCCGTTGCCACTGTTAGGAGTCCCACAAAAACACCAAGTTACATAATCATAGTTTCAAATGTTTCTGTGACAAAACCTACAATCACCAATAAATCCCTCTCCATTGAGGGATTGCCTAGGTCAAGCTGGGCAGTGGACATGTCTGTTAGGGACACTTTTGGTTGTTAACTGAGTTGGAAAGGTTTGGCCTGAATGTGCTGGCACCATCTCATGGGGTGGGCCCTGAACTAGGAGAGAAGGAAGCTGGCTGAGTGAGATCCCACTCTGCTCTTCGCTGTAGACGCCCTTTGACGACCTGCACAAAAAGGGAGGGACTGGGGAGCCAGTGATGTGGCATTTTGATAGTAGTGGTCAGATAGAGAGAGGAAACCAGGAAGCTGGAAAGTCTTAGAGTATTAAAGTTACCGCCCCCCTCCCCGGTCTGACTCTAGAAACCCCAGCATTTGGAGAGTCGGTTGGCTAGTAGGAGGCTCTTTAATTCATACTGTCACATAAAGGGCACATGAACACTGGCTTGTCTCTGTCTCCAGAAATAGACATTTTCTGGTCATGTTGAGAAGCTTAGGCCGCTTGCTGAACCTCTTTGCAGGTTGTTTCTAGGAGACGTCTTAGATGCTAGCATTGTGCTCGAGCACTGCACCATTTTCTTGCTTCTAGAAATGGATATTGAAACAGAAGTCAAACTTCGAATCTTTTAACAAGTCATGGCTACTTTGTCAGCTTGATACTACCTAGAATCATCCGAGAAGACAGTCTCAACAGGGGATTACCTACAGCCGAGTGTCTCATGGCCATGTCTATGTGGCACTGCCTCAATTAAGGTGAGAAGGATTCAGCCTAGTGTGGGCGGTTCCATTCTTTTGGCAGGGGGTCCTGAGCTCGTCAGGAGTAGAGAAACTGAGCTGAGCACTGGCAAGAGAGTGCAAATGCATTTATTCCTGCTCTTAAGTGTGGGTATGGTGTCAAGTACCTGCCTTTACTCTCCCTCAAAGATAGATTATAATATAAAATTATAAGATGAAATAAATTCCTTTCTTCCCTAAGTTGCTTTTTGTCAGTAATCTATCACAGTCAAAAGGAAACTAGAACCCAGGGGTTTGCTGGACAGAGGAGGGCTGGTGTGGGATCTGATGTAGGGCAGAGGAGCCAGGATGGGGACTCTTGCCATGGTTACTGATATTTCATCTCATAGGACCAGAACAGGGCAATCTGGATGTTGTGACAGAGGTTTGAGGGGCCATCTCGCCTTGTCAGGGAAAACCATATTCTGGCAACGACAGTGGTGGGAATGAACAAGAGAGCCGGCCCAACATAGCCAAACATCTGATACTTGGGAATGAAACATCTCTTGACAGCACAACTTGATGGTTCTCTACATGGTCTACTGGCTGGTGTTTCTGTCTTCTAATGAACCTCGACCTTCCCAATGCTGTTGCTCAAAGCAGAAAATAAAAGAGAGAAAGGTCACACTGTAACTTCCTGTCTCTACTTCTCAATCACTAGAATTGCAAGTGTGTGACATTTTTAATTGCTGGATAAGCACCATCCTTTAAACAAGTACAAGAAGAACACTAGATTACCTGACTTCCTCTCTGTTGCCTAAACACCAAGAAAGAGGCTGAGTCCCATAGGCTTGGCTGGCTAACCATGTAGCTCACCACTGTGCTCCAGAATTTACCTTCTAATTTTACCTTAACTGGCTTCCTTACCTTGTTTTTTGGTTTTTTAAATCAAAGTTTCCTTTTGCTCCTCTGGGCCTAGAGAGACTGGTCTGGGACATTCTGAGAAATTCAGTTTTGTTCAGGACAGAGGCGATTAGAATGTGCACTGTGTTCATCCAAACTATGATGCTCTAGGGCAGTGGTTCTCAACCTCCCTAATGCTGCGACCCTTTACAGTTCTTTATGCCATGGTGACCCCAACAACAAAATTATTCCATTGCTACTTCATAGTTGTAATTTGGTACTGTTATGAACTTTAATGTAAGTATCTCTATTTTTCATCGGTCTTAGGTGACCGCAGTAAAAGGGATCGGTCAACCCTCAAAAGGATCATGTGTGATCCACAGGTTGAGAACCAGGGCTCTAGGGGCAGCCGGCTTTTAGACTGGAGAATCCTAGTCGTTGCAGAGGTCCTTGTGGCAGCCTTGAGATCTGACCAAATTCAGCACATGACAAAGTGAAGGGGCTCAGATTAAATTCAAGGACATCCTTGCTGATGCTTGCATGCGAATATGATTCAAGACAAACATTCTGCCATCTCTTGAACTTGCTAGTCATTTGCATATTGTTTACATGAAAGTATATTAACAATGGCTATTATACATCGGGCAAAGAGAGACTTTTCATACCAAAATCTATAAAGTGACTGTAAGGTAAAGTCCTCCGGGATAAGAGAAATGCATGGGTTCTTTTCATAAGTTGCAGACTCTCTTTTATCTTACTAAAACATGAAAAACTGCTCTCACGTTACCTCTGCCTTGGCATTCTCCTCATCTTCAGAGCTCTCCTCCAGGGATTCAAGTGATTCTTCTACGAAGGAAGACGGGGTTACTTTGTCACCGGGGCGAGTCACACTTTTATGTAGGTCAACTATCAAACTAGATCACATTTAAACTGCAGACACCCCGGATCTGTTATCTGACATGCCAGTGGGATGACAGGTCACTTTTCAAAGCATGTGTGACAGGCTTTAATTGTAAAGATATGCAGCAAATGCATGAGACCGTTGAAGAGCTGGGGGGGGAAACAGCCTTTATTTGAAAAATCCCTTCTATATTATAAATTATTATATAATAAAACTTTAATATTAATATGTATTAGGCATGTCCATGAAAGCAGAAAGGTCCCATATGAGAGCAAAAAAGCAGCCACGCTTTCTTGGAGTTTTTAGTTAGCAGAAAGTGCAGGCAAACAAACACAGAAGCAAGGTTAGTGTTGGAAACACAATGGGCTCCAGAGCACAGGGTTTGGTGGATTTGAAAAGGAGAGAGAGAGAAAGAGAGAGAGAGAGAGAGAGAGAGAGAGAGAGAGAGAGAGGGAGCAGGTAAGGTGTGGTAAATCCATGAATGGAGAGATGTGGGGTAGGCTTGAGGGAAGTAGGAACAAGGAAGAAGGAGCACTCTGTGAAAATGCCCAAGAATTAGAGATCACTTTCTTTCAGGGGAACTGTTGGTTAACGAATGTGTTTAGGGTTTGGGGATTTTGGAGAAGTGGTGGCAGTTGCAGAGAAAGCAGATGATAACAGCCTCAGGACCATAATCCACAGTCATTTATCCTATGGTTGGTAGGAACCCATGAGACGGCAGGACTTTATGTCTACAGCGATGCAAAGATTTGGGGACTGGAGAGAAGGCTTAGCAGTTAAGAGCATGTACTGTTCTCCCAGAGAGCGGAGTTTGCTGCCCTGCACTCAGGCTAGGCCGTTCACAGTGGCCTACAGCTCCAGCTCCAGGGAGATCCTCCATCTCTGCCTGCCTTGGGCAACTACACACACATGCACATAATCAGACAGGCACACACACACACATATGCTTAATTAAAATACATTTAAAAGCTTTGAGAGTACATCATTATAACACAATAAAGACAAAATGCACTTAGAATTAACAACATAGTATTAGTAGTTTTACTTGATATATACCACAGGTCTTTTTCACATTGTAACATGGAAATGTATTATTCTAGTGAATATGTAATATTCAATCTTGCTGATTAAATTGTTAAATAGTAATTTATTATTTAACTAATTTATATTACACATAAAATATTTTATTATTTAAGTTATTATTTAATAGCAATTTATTATATAAATTATTCTCTCTCTCTCTCTGTCTGCCCTTCTTCTGGAGAGGCAGCTTCTGCCTCTCTCTCTCTTCTCCCCCCTTCTCTCCTTCTCTTTCTCCTCCATAACCCACCAAATAAACTCTATACACAAACTCTCTCTGCATGGTGTATCTATCTGTCTATCTCCTACCAAGGCCTCAAGCCACCCGCCAGGGGACCCACCAAGTTCTCCATGGTCCCCATGGAACCGGTTCCCCATCACCTCTTCAGGCTCTCTCCATGTTCCCTCACACCCACTGGTGGCCTGCTGAGGACACGTGGGGACCCTGGACTCAGACCACTTTCCAACATCCTGTGCCTGCTCCATCACTACAAATGGTAAGGCCCCCTTCTCCAAGTCAGCTTTCACTGACATTCATCTCTGGGTTATTCCCCATGGCTAAGGACTGAGATTTGGCTCACTGCTCAGACTTTAGTCCTCTCTCGGGCACTCGGAGTGGTCCTATCTGCCTCCCCATTTATATTTATAAATGACAACACTTTCTACCAATACTATCCAGTGACTCATGTCTCTGCTATTCAGAATGTAAATCATATTTTTGCTTTTATTGATATAACTAACCTTTTCTTTTGAGAGAAGGGTTAACCATTCTGTCAATCATTTTTCATATAATTTTGATAATTATTCAGGATTATACTTATAGATAAAACATAAATATTTCTGGTGTAACTCTGATATTGGGTATTAGACACTGAGATGGTTGATTTTGATTTCCACCAGAAGGTGACTTGATTGGATAGAGGACACCTTTGGCTGTTAATAAAGCTCACTCTGTGTTTGTGAAACATTTCCAGATTGATTAGGTCTGTGGGGTTGTAAGTGTTCAAGTCTAAGAGACAGGACCTCAGGGCTTCTTTCACCGGGAGTATTCAGGTGTAGAAGCTACGGGCTTCTCTAAACATTGTCTCAGAGTCCAAGCCCAGGATGTAACAAAGCAGAGATTTTCATACACCTTTGGTTTCTCTGTCTCACATATATGGTAACTTACATTTTTACCGGGTGCTTTAAACTGCTGGACAATGAGAGTAAAAGAAGTTGGAGTGCTGAGGGAAGGGGAAAAGGGGTTGCAGGAGAGACAAGAAGTTGCAGGTACTTAAGGATACTGACCAGTGCTAATGTCTACTTCCTGTTTCCTTCCCTTGCCTGGGGGTGTGGGGGTACCACAGTGGGTCTTAATGTGTGCAATATATTGTGCTAGATGTTTTGGGTTTCTCTTTGCTTCCAAGAAGCCATAAAGTAAAAGAAATGTCTACTTTGCCTCAGGCTTCTGAATCCATGATGTTATAGCCCTACCAACCACCCATAAAAACCTATGGCATCAGAGGAGGTAAAGACCAGAGTGACTCTCTGAGACCATGAACTGAAATGGAGTTTTCTCCTCCTGTAGGTTACTGATTGCAGGTTTTTGTCATAGTGATGGGTAACTTAGCATATTAAACATGGCAGATAAAAGAAGTAACTCCAGGCAGAATGCATACACCTATTCCAAAATGCAGGCATCACTATTTTTATGAGAAGTAAGTTCTTATAATTATGCCAAAGAAATATAACTCACCTTTAAAATCTGGTTTCATTGAAATTCTCCGAGGTGGTATATACTTTTTTACATTCCATCTGAATTTTCTTGCAGCAACTGAGGTTTGAATAATCATTACTTTGGTGAATTCTTCAATGCCTTGTATCTGAAAGTTGACGGAAGATGCGTTGTTTCTGAGTGCATGTTATGCAATTACTCTGGCAAGCTCGTTTTCTAGTTCCTCAACCTCCTGACTGCTGGGATGACCAACATTAGGCACCATGCCTTGTTCTGCATGCACACACTTCTTTGATGCATTCAGGCATATTATTTCAGACAGACTTTATGATAACAACCCTAACAGGATGCTGTCTTTAGTAGATGAAGAGTAAACCACACTAAATACACTGCTGTTTATTCAGCAGAGCACTTGAGACATAGTTTCTTTACTAAACATCAAAAATTGCCAGGTTTTGCCTTTTATATGATTAATGATACATGGTCACTATTGATAACATATCTTTAGGATGAAGTACTGCTCAAAGTCATTTTTAAGGATATTTGGATACAGAGTAAACCCAGTAAGTATTGTCGAAGATGATCATTCCACAATGTGTTTATTGTAGGCACCATTTGGTGTCTATTCTGTTTTTGAGACATTAGGAGCTGGTAGGGCCATTCAGCATTTCGACTGACAGCTGACAGACTCTACCTTACATCCTGCAGTCTTGAGTTCTGAGTTGTCAGACCCACAGTTTCTGCTCTAGTGATCCTGTGATCACCCAGCAAACTCCCCTCTGGCTGCATGGACCACAGCATGCACAAGTGCTGTCCAAGCTTTAGGTCCTCTTCAGGCATTTGGCATGAGCTCTACAACATCCCACTCCAGGAAAAATTGATGTGGGAGAGTCTTCTGTTTGTGTTGATTTTATTGGTTAATAAAAAAACCTGCCTTGACCCATTTAGCCCTTAGGTGGGTGGAGTAGACAGAACAGGAAGTGAGGCAGATGACTCAGACAGTTGCCATGCCTCTCTTCTCTGAGACAGATGCCATGGAGCCAGCCACCAGGTCAGACATGGTGAATCTTTCCTGGTAAGACACCACTCGTGGTGTTACACAGATTATTAGATATGGGTTAGTCAAGATGTGAGTAAGAGGCTGAAACTAATGGGCCAGGCAGTGTTTAAAAGAATACAATTTGTGTGTTGTTATTTCGGGGCATAAGCTAGAAGCTGGGCGGGATGAAAAGCAGGCCTGCCCTGTAGTGAGAGCAGGCTCCTCACTACAAAAAATAAGCCTTCGTCAGCTGGAGGAGACCATGTTCATCCGGCAGCTATTCTCACAGGCAGCAAGAGATGCAACCCTCCCCAGTGCCAAAGCCATGACTGGTCAAAAAAGACGTGATTGGTGTGTACGAAAAGGCTGTGATTGGTGGAAATGGAAGCTGTGCAAGCACAGGCCTGTGATTAGTATACTACCAGTGTCCCCTAACCCCTTCTATGTATATAATAAATACATAGAATACATATTTATATATATACAATATATGTATATAAACAAGCTTTCGCTCAGTCTTCCTCAACAGTGGAGCACCGGATCCAAACATGCTCTCCTACTTGTGGTCTTACTGCAGATACAGTCAGCAGAGATAGTGGAGAAAAGAATAGAGCAGGACCCCGGGAGCAGGGGCAGCAGCCAAGAGGCCACTGAAGAGTTGCAGAGAATATCCAAGGCAGAAACCATACGAAGTTAAGAAGGTGACTGACATTGAAAATGATGTGAAGAGCTAAAGGCAGAAACTGGAAGGACAGAAGACAGCAGGCTGTGGTTGCTAGGTGACTGGTTGCTAGGAGGCCAAGGATTATGGAGCTAAGAGTCCTGACATGCAGATCTCACCAGAGTAACCCTCCAGCTTTGAATGGTTGGAGCTATAAACCTGGGTCATGGCATAGACCTGCAAGTCTCTGGATCAAAGCTGTCAGTCCTAAGGGAGCTGCCACGTGAGGATCCAGGATTTCCAGCGGGGTGGAGGAAGTAGTCACAGGCTGTATTTTGACAAGAAGGAATTGACTCAGTAGGTGAAAGGAATTAGCTGTGTCAGGGTCACAGTGAACAGAGAGAAAACAGGAGTTAGGGAATCAACAAGAAAACATACAATCACAAAGTCGCTGGCCCCACAATGTTTGGCTAAGTTCACCAAGCTCAGAGTATTTTTGTGTCTATCAGCTTTCCATTTGAAAGAAACTCACTCAAAATAAAACAAGACTTCTCAAAATTAGTGATAATAATACCACGTGCATGGCCAGGACTCCTGTTAAGGAATTCCACATAACAGTGTGCTCTCTAGGGTGAAAAGTTCATCTGACCTGACCTTCGACAACGGCCTGAAGACAGCCTAGCAGATCTTCATAGGGGGTTTCAGCTCTTGTCAATCAAGGAAGCTGATAAAATCATTTGAATGAGTTCTTTTGTGGTTGTCTGCCCGGCTCCCCCACTCCTCACCACCCCTGCCACCACATCTGACAGTGGTTGCACCATTCCCTGGTGACTAAAATGCAGTATAAAACTGCCCAGAAGCTTGCTTTCTATCCCTCGGTCCCAAGTATCTCCTGGAAGTACACTTATGTACCTGTTCCATGCCAGCTGTGCACTGTGACTACACATATGTACCTGTTCCATCCCTGCTGTGCACTGACTACACATGTATACCTCTTCCATCCCAGCTGTGCACTGTGACTACACATGTGTACCTCTTCCATCCCAGCTGTACACTGTGGCTACACATATGTACCTATTCCATCCCTGTTGTGCACTGAGACTACACATGTGTACCTCTTCCATCCCAGCTGTCCACTGTGGCTACACATATGTACCTATTCCATCCCTGCTGTGCACTGTGACTACACATGTGTACCTCTTCCATCCCTGCTGTGCACTGTGACTACACATGTGTACCTCTTCCATCCCAGCTGTGCACTGTGACTACACATATGTACCTGCTGATTTTCATGGGACTGACATCTTGTGGGCAGTCACATTGGTCTTGCTCACTGTGCTATTCTAGCACTGTTCCTGTGTATCACAGCTGCCTGGAATGTATCTGAATGCATCCGTGGCTAACGGAACTGATTTCTGTGTCTCTCTTTCTAATTCACTTCCTGTAGTTCTCTTTCACATGTCCCCAATTCCTCCCAGATTGTGCCTCTTGTACCCTCTGTCCGCTGTGTACAGATGCACACCCACACTCGCACACACACAAAGCTTCTCTCTGACTTTGCATATGGCTCGGAATGTCCTTTTGAACTCCTAACTGTTTATATGGGAAGTGCTCGCTTTTATTTTCATTTTTTGAGCCAGAGGAAGCCATCTGCCACTCTGGTTAGTGGGGTTTGTCAAAACCTTCCAGAGTACTGCTGGTACAGTCCTTCTGAAACGTATGAATGAAACTAGTCTCACAGAAGTAAAATGTAACCGTGGCCGAAATTCTGCACCTTGGTGTGTTTCATTGGCTTTGACAGTGGATGGACAAGACTCGCCTCTAGAGCACTGAATGCAAATGCAGTCAATGGACACTGTGCCTGTGAGTGCACACGGGTGTGGATGCAGTTGTGGGATGGAGGGAAGGAGGAGATGGGAAGGTGGGAAGCCTGGCTGTCACTACAGTTTTCCTGATTTTAAGCCACTGTCGGGAGTGTACCTGGTGGCATGTCACAGGAATTAGGAAAGGCGCCTTGTAAATTTTTCGCAACTGACAGTCTTCTGCAGATCCGTGGATTAGGACAACGTGGGTTACAGTCTCATCGTAGATGTCGGTTTTTGTGGTCTTGGGGATGTCCCGGATGAAGACATTGCAGAGTTTCAACTGCATCTTATAGTTCCAGTCCTGAAGGAGAAGCACAGCTTCATGTCTGTTACTTGCTCACAGTTTCTGCCACCATCTCTGTGCCGCTTTGTTTGGGGATGGGGGTGGGTAGGAAGACTTCAGAAAGACCTTCTTACCTCAAAAGGTAAGTGTTCCCGGATCTTTTGGGCAGTAATGGAAAGCCCGATTTTTTGCCACATTTTATATTTTAGGTTGGGATGTTTTTTTTCAAAAGCTTCATACAAGTGGCTGATGGGAATGAAATATGTCTGCAGAAAGGAAGGTAAAAAGTGAACAATTTGTGCATGCCCATGGCTGAAGAAATACCTATATCTCTGTACAGTGGCATTCAAGCTAAGAATCAAGATGCTGAGGAGTCCAGAAATCTCACAAAATACATTCATTAGCTCATACTTGTAATCTTGCCATAGCCACAATTCTAGAAAGTCACATGAACCAACAAGGACTCTTTCGTTTGTTTTTGTAAACTGTATGTCTTTCTGGGTGTAGTCTGATGTTAGAACGTCATGAAATTGTATCAAGCTAAACACCAGTTACCACCTTACATATTTAATTTTATCCTTTTCTTTGGCAAATAATAGCTATGTATGCTAATGAGACACACATCAAGCTAATTAATGTATCTTCATTTTATCAGCTTACGATGTTTTTGTGTCAAGGCTATTCTTTTAACGGTTTTGACATATACATTGTTATTACTGTGTTTACCATGCAGTGCTAAATACTAAAATACACTCTTCTGGTAAACTGAAGTGCACCCTTGACCACCGCCTATCCTTCCCCATCCATACACTTGTGGTCACCACCCCTCTGTGCTCTCCAAGACAAGTCTGCTGCTTTACATTCTACCTGGAGGTTAAAAAAAAATGCAGTATTTTCTTTCTGTTCCCAGTTTGTAACATTTGCACATTTTCCTTCAGGATCATTCACGCTGCTACAAAAACGGAATGTCATCCACTAAAAAGCTTTATTAGTTTGACTAACATTTATTCCATGAATTAATTAATCAACACACAAACCATGGCACACCTGTGAAAATCAGGGGGCAACCTGCAGTGAAAATTGCTGAGATTCGTTGTAGAGATTCATTTACTATTTGGTCACTGAGAGTCACTGCAGGCTGGCTGTTATAATTTAGATAGTTAGTTGAAAGCCTTAGGTATGTTCTGAAACAGTGTAAGATGGAGGCGAGTTAACTTTGAAACTGTCTCCTCCGTGAATCCCATCAGTGCTCACTCTCAGCACTGACACAGTAGACCAAGAGAGGGCGGGGCTCATCTCAGCATCAATGGGGCAGGTCCTGAGAAGGCTACTTGATGTGTACTCTCTACTTCCATGGTCTATTATTTCTGCTTCTTCAGCTGGATGCTGCTGGTTCAAAACAGTTTCTGCTTTTTCACAACTGAACCTTAAATGTTCTTAGTCTGTGGTGGTATTTCTTCTATTGCTTTTTATTTTTTGAAACAAGGTCTTGCTTAGCCTAGAACTTGTTATGTAGAGCAGGCTAGCCTTGAATTTGGGATGATAATCTTGTCATTTTCTGGGATTACAGGTGTATGCCCCTGAACCTAGTGGCACTTCTTTACCACTAATATCTCTAAGTCATTCTCAACAATCTATGAAGTGTGTTTTTGCCTCAGCCTGTTGGAATTTTTCAGCTGAGGACACAGAGAGAGCCTCTAAGGGATTCTGCTAGTGGGACATCAGTTAGATGCTGGGCTACAACCAGCCATTTAGTTGACTACAACTGCACAGTTCATTAAAACCACTGTCTTGCTGCACTGTGACTGGAGAACAGTTGAGGGAGGAGAGACATGGGTGAGGGGAAGGGCTGTCCTAGGGGAACAGTGTCACATACACGGGGTGAGGGAAAGGGCTGTCCTAGAGAAATGTGTCACACACTCGGGAGAGGGGAAGGGCTGTCCTAGGGGAACAGTGTCACACACACGGGGTGAGGGAAAGGGCTGTCCTAGTTTCTCGTGTTTCTGTGATAAAACACTCTGTCAGAAACTATCTAGAGTAAGAATTTATTTGGATTCCTACTGCAAGCTAGAGTCCAGCATTCTGGGTAAGCCAGGCAGGAACTCAAGCAGTTGCTCACCTCACATCCATGGACAAGAGCGGAGAGAATGAATGCTTTTTTCTCTGTCTGCTCTCAGTCAGCTCTGTCTTCTCTTTTGATGTTTGTAGCCTGGAGAATAGGGCCTCTGACAATGGGCCAGGCCTTCTCCATTGACTAAAAATCCACACGGTCCCCTACAGACACACTCGTGTGTCATTCTGCACTAGATCATTTCTCATTAAGAATCCACCCAGGTGATTCTAGACTGGTCAAACTGACAGTTAAAATTAATGAGCTTTTTTCATTAAAAATATAACTTCTCTTCCCAGGACTTCCAGACCTATCTTCATCCCTGCTTGTTTATTGTGATGAAAGACATTGCCCCGTGTACTTTGTGAGGTTTTGTGCTTGGTTGTTGTGGTGTGCTATGTTATACAGTGGCTTCATAATAGTTTGCTAGTGTTTTTTTATCCAAATCCTAATTACCCAGAATGTTACATGTATGTATTTTACTATGTCATTACTTAAAGATGTTTTTAAAAATGGAACATATGTGATTATCCCACTAAAACAAACAAACCAAAAAAAAAAAAAAAACCCAAGTAAATAGATCTAAAGGGCTGTGAGAAACTAGGTAGTCATATAAAATCCATACCTGAATCACTGGCCTCTGAGTGATAATGGTAATTTGTGTATATGTGAATTCACAGATATGCGCTCACATTTAAATCTATTGTGACTGACAGCTAGACTTTCTGTAACTCTTTCAAATGCCAAACTTTATACAACTTCTTTGAAATACCCCATCAACACCATGCTTGTTCCCCCGTGCTCTACTTATACTTAAGCTAAAGTGCAAAGAAAAATATTGGTTTTTCTGCATCAATCCGGAGATAGCAGATCTTCCCATCCTCTCACTGTGCACTTGCAGACTCGTTTTCACTTATAAAATATCCATTTTGCAGGAAACACAGACTCTGGTTAAAATTCTGCTTCTTCTTTTTACCACATCCTTCCCCATCGTTGCTACTTTGTACCTAAAATGTATGGGCAATGCTCTCTCTATTAGTTAAACATCTTCCCTTTTCTAATGAGATTTTAAGGCTCCGGAAGCCACTTGAACCCTTTAAAAATTCTCTCTTTACCTAAAACACATCATAAAAAGCATCCAATATTTTGTTCATATTAAAATGTCCCAAGTTGTCTCCATTATATCTCTTTATATTTGGTTTATTTAAATGAGAGCAATTGCACATGGGTGTTACACCTCTTGTGTCCATTTTCACTAATATTCCCTTGCCTCCACCGAATTTCCACTTAATGCCACTAACTTGCTAGAAAAGTTAGGGTACTTGTCCTTCAAACCCTCCATGTTCTAGATAAATCAAACAATTTGCTCTTGGATTCACTGACTTGTCTCCGTGCATGCCCTGGAAAAACTATTCCTAGAATGGTTTGGCCTGTTGGTTTAAAGAACCTCTGGTTTTGCTTCTTCCCTGTCCTTTTCTAGTTGCAAGTCATTGCTCTTTCTGTGGCAGTGGAAGCCCTGGCAACCTGGCGATTTTGCCCTCCATCATGTCTGAGGTGGGAGGAGGGCTTTTCATCTACCTGATCAGCTTTCTTACTAACACATCCTAGTGCTGACTTTCCCCCTTCTTTATCCTATAATTTATGGCACATTCTCTTCTTTTCCTTGTCCTTTTAATGAAAATTATTTTATTGTGGTGAACTCATAAACTTCACACAGCTAGATTAAAGCCTTCATTCAAGTAGGAATTTGCCTGGTCCTAAACTCTATACATGTTAGCGAAGTTCTAGCCAATCTGTATGTGCTATTAATAGTTAACATTCTACCCAGTTTTACCATGAATCAGCTCATCTGACTCAGATTTCCCTGTTAAAATTTTCTTTTACTGTGGTAGGCTCACTTTTGAAGCCGCTTTGCTAGGGCATTATGTAAAGTGTGTATATATTATATTATATAATATATAAATTATGTAAATGTGTTTATATCTGTAAACAATGCATGCTCCTTTACCATTCCTATACTTAGAGTACATGTTGACACTGGCCCCTGTGTCCGAAAAGTACCCTAGATTTGATACCAGGCATGGAATGAGCTACAACAGCAAGCCAGAAGCACGGTGCTCCCACCTCCACGACGGTCTTGCAGGTGGCAGAATACTGCATCCGCTCTTTCGTCAGGCAGTTCAGCTCTCCTATTATTTCCCCGCTGAGTAAATACTCTGTGTAATGCTGAGGGTAAGTTTTAATGTCTGACTCCGAGGGTACCCACTCCATCTCCAGCTGTGGCTTTGACCTTCTAAGCTGTTAAGAAAACAGAGGAAAACATGTACGCTGGTTAATTTACAACACCCAAACTTGTCACTTCAGTTTCAACCATTACATTGTAACCACAGGGGTCTAGAAATGGTTCTCTCTTTTAAAGTCAAGTTATTAAATTAAGCACTGTGGTAGTTTGAACATTAATTGGTCCCCATAGTCTCACAGAGAGTGGCACTCTTAGGAGGTGTGGCTTGGGCCTTATTGAGAAAGTGTGTCACTGTGGGGCAGGCTTTGAGGTTTCCTGTGCTCAGGATGCCACAAATGACTCCATTCACTTCCTGTCCCTGCATGATGTGGAACTCTTAGTTATTCCTCCGGCACCATGTCTGCCTGCACGCTACCATGCTCCCCACTGTGATGAGAATGGACTGGACCTCTGAACTGTCAGCTGCCACCTCCGTTAAATGCTTTCCTTTGTAAGAGTGGCCGTGGTCCTGGTGTCTCTTCACAATGATAAAAACACCAAGACAAGCAGTGACTTTCCCAGAGAGTTTTCTGGAGCAAGGTGAGGATTTCTGACTTCCCTCTGCAGGCCAATTTGTATAAATCTTAAAGGGCTCACTCAATCTCCCATTCATATAAACAAAAGATGAGCCATGGCTGGTAAGTTTGCATCTCCAGAGGTGGCCCTTTGAGTAGTTTCCTCTTACATATTGAGACACGTGGCTTGAAAAGTGGCAGGTTGCTGGCCAGTGTGTCCGTCCTGGAAATTATCATTTGCGTGCTAACTGCTCCCTCAAGGAAGGATCCCAGTTATGGTATAAAAAAATCAATAATTCTTCATTTTGCAAAGTTATTTTTTTAATAAACAATTTAAATGTTCTCAATTACATTCATAAACATCTCTGCTTTACCTTGACCATGCCTGAAATAATTACATAGATTCCTTCTGGCTCATCACCTTCTTCAAATATGTTATTTCCACAATCAAATGTTACAACTTTTGCTTTTTCCTAAAAAAAAAAAAAGTGATTTGGGATGTTGGTTTATCCTTTGATAGAACTTTTATACATTTAGAGTAAATATGCATTAAGATATACGAAGCTGTGTTGGTTGCAAATTTGTAAGGGAAAAAAGGAATTATGAACGGTACACAGAGAAATGTAGAGGGCCATGAGTATTATAAATTTAGTATGAAATGCTCATTTCATGAAGAAAAATAATCTAGGAATAAGAATGAAGTGGGAGATTGAAAATGTTTCATCTAGGCGAAAAGTTGCAGGAAGACGGAACTAATGTCATGTTCACGTCTTGGTAACTCTAAAACGCTAAGCATGTAACTATCCAGTCTTAATACTGAAGAGGAAGAAGTATAACTGGTCTTCTTGTACTGAACAAGCACTGAAAAGAATACTATGCAAACAAGTCAGTCCTATTCATTTTTATTCATTCCACAAACACTCAATGAGTGTGTTCTATGCATTATGCGGAATCATGGAGTAGGCATTCAGAAGATGCATGAAGCCAGACATCGTGGTTCATGTTTGCAGTCCTGACATCTGGGAAGCTGACATCTGGTGAGACTTTGAAGCCAGCTTGGGTTACATAGCAATATTCTTTCTCAGAATCAAGGATCAAAGGGAAAGAAAGGAAAATTAAAATATGAACGAGCTAAATAGTGGGGGCAGAGATGTAAAATTACTTGTTTTGTAATGTACTAATAGTACAGCAGAAATACTAGAAACAATGGTAGCACATTTCCTTACTTCAAACTAAGACAGCATGATGGTTGGTATTCTGGTGAGAAATTAGCCTAAGGGCCTACTTCTCTGACTACTTTTGGCAGTCTACAGAAGTACAAGTAAAGAAAGCTTGAAAAGGTCTAGGACCAGCAGACATTTTCAGGAAGTCACACAGAATATGCATTTTAGCGGAATTAGAAAGCAGTGTAGCATAAATGGCACCAGCAGCAGTTCAGCATAAGCAGAATAAAGGGTGTGTGACGTGGGGGAGACAGAAGCTGATGTGGAGAGGCAGGTGGGAGGCAGCTTGTGCTAGGACTTGGGGTTGTATTCAAAGAGATGCTGATTGTATCCTGTAGATAGCCAGGGGGAAATGACCCAGTTTTAACTTGTGGGCATCACAGCTAAATCCTTCTTGTTTAAATGATTACTTGCCAAAAATTAAAGGTATTATTAGGAAGTGAAATTTTTTTTACCTGAATAAACTGTATGGTTTCAGCATCTTTACTCAGCCAGGGGATATAGTATGGGGATTCTTCAATGTTGAGAGGCTGGACGATGGACTGCATCTCAAGTACCTCAATCTTTTTGGCCATGATTAACTAGAAGCACAAAATAGGAAACAAGGTGAGCCAAACTCATGTATACAGAATGAAGGTGAGGAAGAGGAGGAGAAAGGGGGGAGAACAACAGTGTTTTGTTTTGTTTGTTTTTTACTGTATTGTTTGTCTGCTGTCTGCTCTGGAGGACACTGCAGACCCAAGACACAGGATGCAAGGGTCTCCCATCCTCGATTGTGGTACTTTGGATGAGAAGTGTCCCCTATAGAGCTACATATCTGCACACTTGGTTGTCCCTTACAGGCTCATGTCTTTGAGCACTTGATCCTCCACTGGGAACCTATTTGGGGAGGGTGTAAGATGTATGGCCCTGCTGGAAGAGGCGTGTCACTAGTGGTGGGCTTTGGGAGTGTCTAGTCTTCTCCTGCATAAATTCTCTCTCTCTCTCTCTCTCTCTCTCTCTCTCTCTCTCTCTCTGCTTTCCCATTGAGGTTGAGGAAGTGATCTCTCAGCTCCTTCTTCCTGCTACCATCCCTACACCTATAACCATGCTTCTCCTCTATGATGGACTTTCATCCCATGGTACTGTAAGTGCCAATAATATGTACTCAACACTGGGTTAATTTCTGTTTGCATCTGGTTTAGTCACTACACATTTGTATTTCTAAAGTTTACCTGTGATTGTAACATGATGTATACAAGCTCAGACTGAAGCAATTCAGGTGTCAGTCAATAGTAGAGTGCTATAGTCATAGAATATCTATCTATCTATCCATCTATCTATCTATCTATCTATCTATCTATCTATCTATCTATCTATCTATCTATCTATCTATCTATCTATCCATCCATCCATCCATCCATCCATCCATCCATCCATCCATCCATCCATCCATCCATCTATCTATCTATCTATCTATCTATCTATCTATCTATCTATCTATCTATCTATAGATATAGATACACACACAGAAACACACCATCTTTGTTTATTTGAAAATATGAAGTGCTAGATCTAGGAAAAAATCTTGAAGAAGAAAACTGAAAGATGTAATCAGATATAAAGATGTATTAAACATCGGTCCATACTCAAGATAATGTGGCTTGGTACAATGGCAAATACAGCAAGAAGAAAGAATCCAGAAACCTACACACACACACACACGCACACACACATGCACACACGTGCTCGCACACACGCAGTCATTAAACCCAAGACAGAGTCTCCGACGGTGTAATGGGGAGTGAAGTGGCCTTTTTCATAAGTGGCGCTGGATCGAGTAATTATCCATGAGGGAAAACATTCCATTTACTGTGTAGGATTGTGATGCAAAGCTGTCTAAATGCCACTACTTCTGCCCTCTCCCCGCCTCCTTCCCTATTTCCTATAGGATAAACTTCCCCGCTGATTAACTTCAGCTTTTATTTCAAGATGCTTAAACATTATTATTAATTTTTTTGGCTTTTTACAGTATTGTGCATAGTGGCATGGGTTCTAGATTCAGAATGCCAGGATTAGAAGGCAAGACTTCTGGGGCTGCAGTGATGGTGCAGCCGTTAAAAGTGCATCCTGCTGCTCCGGAGGACCTGTTTGGTTCGCAGCACCTAAGTGACTCACAGCCGCCTGTAATCCCAGCTCTAGGGGACCTAATGCCCTCTTTGACATGCTGTGACCGTCTGCACTTTGCACTCACACACACTCTGCATGTATGCAATTTTTTGAGTATTTTATATGCAAGTTCCATATTTAAATCATTTCCACCCTTCCTTCTCCTGCCTCCAACTTTTCCAACTCCCTCTCAAATTCATGATTTCTTCTTTAACTATTGTTAGATACACATATACCTACCTACCTACATAATACATGTACATATATATCATGTATCATCCTGTCGAGTCCATTTGGTGTTATCAATATATGTGTGTGTTTAGGGTTGACCTCACTTGGCATAGGATAATGAACCAGGTTCAAAGCTGAGTTTTTTATTCACCATTTTGATATAAGTGCTGATTTGTATTTAGTCTATAACATTTAAATTTAGTTTATAATTTTTGCATTTGTATGTGTTGACAAGAAAATATATCATTACTAGTTTTCATTTTCATAGTTCTGCTCTTATGACAGTGCTTGTGTAGTTCAACTTAACCTCTAATGCATCTCTACGCCAAGATCATCTTGAACTCCTGGTCCTCCTGCCTCTGCTTCCATTATAGGCGTACCCTAGCGCTACCAGCTATTTTTCTTTTCATATATGTATTTAACCTATTTATAGTACTAAGTATTGAAATCAAGGCTTTGTTATGGTAGGCAAGCACTCAACCACTGAACTACATCCCTAGTTGCTTAGTTTCTATTTTTGTAAGATTCATTTAGTTGTAATTATGTACATATGTGGAGTATACTGGTTCCAGTGAGGGCTCCCAGATGCAAGAAGAGAATGTGAGGCCTCCTGGAGCTGCAGATACAGGCTGATTTGAGTTCACGACGTGGAGAGTAGAAACTGAGCTTGGGTCCCTACAAGAACAATATGCGCTCTTAAAGAGTTCAGTCATCTCTTAAACCGTCGCTCCAGTTGCTAGCTCATTTTTTTCCTTTGTTTTTCTTCCTTCCCTTTTTTCCTTTTCTTTTTCCTTCCTTCATTCTTTGTTTCTTCCTCCCCCCTTTCCTCCTTCCTTTTTTTAAAATTTTTTTTTCTTTATGTAGTCATTGCAGCCCTGGAAATTCTTTTGGACACAAGGCTGGCCAGGAACTCACGGAGATCTGTCTACTTCTGCCTCCTGAGTTAATTTCTATTTCTTTTTTCTTTTTTATTGATCTTATTGAGCTATACATTTTTTCTCTACTTCCTTCCCTGCCTCTGCTCTCCCCTTCAACTCTCTCCCATGGTCCCCAAGCTCCAAATTTACTCAGGAGGTCTTGTAGATTAGGTCCAGGTATGTCTCTCTTAGCGTCCTCATTGTTGCCTAGGTTCTCTGGGATTGTGATTCATAGGCTGGTTTTCTTTGCTTTAAGTTTAAAAATCACTTATAAGTGAGTACATATGATAATTGTCTTTCTGGGTTGGATTACCTCACTCAATATGATGTTTTCTAGCTCTATCTTTTGCCTGCAAATTTCAAGATGTCATTATGTCTCTCTGCTGTGCAGACTCCATTGTGTAAATGTACTACATTTTCCTTATCCATTCTTCATATGAGGGGCATTACGGTTGTTTCCAGGTTCTAGCTATGAAAAACAATGCTTCTATGAACATAGCTGAGCACATGTCCTTGTGGTACCATTGAGCATCCCTTGGATATATACCCCAAAGTGGTATTGTTAGGTCTTCAGGAAGGTTGTTTCTCAGTTTTCTGAGAAATTGCCATACTGATATCCAAAGGGGCTGTACCAGTTTGTACTCCCACCAGCAATGCAAGAGCGTTCCATTTATCCCACATTCTCTCCAACGTAAGCTGTCCCTGGCCTGGATCTGTTCCAGGTCTCATGGAGTT
Organism: Arvicola amphibius; assembly: GCF_903992535.2. Classification (NCBI taxonomy): domain Eukaryota; kingdom Metazoa; phylum Chordata; class Mammalia; order Rodentia; family Cricetidae; genus Arvicola; species Arvicola amphibius. The sequence continues at coordinate 46,811,655 of NC_052056.1, read as the reverse complement.
CACCCCTTCAGGCCTGCTCTGGTTGCTGGCTCCAATTTCTATTTCTTAAAGAATACAGAGATAATATGTATTCTTTGTTATTAGAGATGTTTTACTATCTCTTAAAAATAGCCATTGACAAATATTCTTTTCATATCTGCACCTGTTTCAGTTCCTATTCAGGCTTTCTGTAGGAGTTTCTGCCCTTTCTCATCATTTATGGGAACACTGTGTGGAAATAGCTTTTTCTGAAAATACCCCTCACTTTCAGAAACTGAACTTTGGCTGCACTTTGCATCCAAGTTAATAATATGCCTTGAGACCATTTAAACAATGTACTCAATCTGTCCTGAGTACTCAGTTGGTAGAAGTTTAATCAGCCTTTAAGAAACAACGTAACCAGCTTTATTATGCCTTAGATTTTACATGTAATCAGTTTTATAATCTAAGCTAAACATAAGCTTTATCCTTAAATTAGGTATTCTTTCATGCCCCTGATCCAAAATAATGTATGCCATGATAACCATTTGCTGAAAGCAGTCAATAAGTTGAAAATAACCTTAAAGTAAACAAAGCACCCACTGTAAAGGTTGTAAGCAACCCTTGACTATAGCTTGATAACATCTGTTTGTGGCTTTTAAATGCTATTTTTGTCATTAGGGGTCATAAGGTAAATTTTTCTCTTGCAAACTCTGACAAAAAATGATTAAGGGATTCCTCATTCCTTTCTCATGTTGTGTTTTTTGTGTAGTTCAATACATATGTGTAGTTCAATACATACTAAGAACATGTTAATGGAGGACATGGAAAGAAGTGGAGAATTCAAAATTGGGGTCCCTCTAAGCTATTCAATGACTCTTGTTTTCTTGGGTGTGGCACTGACATATCCAGGGATTCCTTCTTTCATTACTTGGTAATTTGGGTTACAAATGTTGTCTTCTGCACTGTGCTGTCTGCTACCTCACTTTCAGTACATTTAGCTTTTATTGTTTCTTTGTGGATTTCACACTTGTATCCCAGTCCACTTATTTCCCCATCCCCTCAAATTAGCCCTCTGCCCATGGAACCTTCCCCACAAGACAAAACAAAATTAAAAAAAAAATCAAAACCCCCAAACCAAAACCAACCAAACAACAACACCAAAGAGAAGACTTTTATCATGGAAGCTAGAGTGTGGCCCATTGACTTACACTTATTTACCCTTTAGCCCATTCATCTTTACTTGTAAGTATTCAATGCCATGAGTCATTGGTCTTGTTTAAGGCCTTTTGCTTCTGCTGCACTATCAATAATGGTCCCTTATTGGGGTTCCTCTTTGCTATCCTGTTGTTGCCCTGTGTCATGGATTTCCTGCTGTTTTGAATCTGTAGGTTTGTCCCCTTCAGAAGTTCCAATGGTTCATAAATGAAGTGGGTTCATAAATGAGGTAGGGCTAACTCAGCCCTGGTTGTGGACCTGGCTGGTAGCTGGGTTAGTCACTGGGCCAGCTTTCCCTTATTGTCTTTACCCAGGTGAGTAGTACATTTCAGTGTACAATATTTTACATTTCATATGGTGTTATCTACTTAACTTTTTACTTAGAAGATATGGGCTTTACAATAAGTGGTTTAGCAAGATTTTTCCACATAAAGAATTAGAAATCAATATGTAGCACTATAGTGATTTGTAGGCAGAGGCTGTTTATTCATTTCAGGTTGCCCATACTATTAATTAAAACACTGCTTGGCCAATCACTTTGGTGTATTGCTAGCTAGCTCTTATATTTTAAATTAACCCATCTCTATTATTCTGTGCATTACCATGAGGTAGTGGCTTATCATTATGTTTCTGGCACATTCCCATGAGCATCTTTCTCCTTCAGCAGCTACATGGCATCTATGTGACTCTGCCTACTTTCTCTCTATATATATCTCTTTCAACCTGATTATATTCTGACCTGCTATAGGCTGAAGCAGCTTCTTTTATTAACCAATGGTAGTAAAACATATTCACATATGTACAGAGGGGAAGCCTAAATTAGTGACCTTATAGTTTAATAGTTATTTTAACATAGATTTTGAATCATTTGTTGAGTAATCTGTCATTTCTACCAAATTTTCCATATCAGTTTAACATTAGAACAGCGTTTACATTCAGGTTTGTCAGTTTGCTAGTGAACTCAAGTATGATTTATTCATTCATTTTTTCCCTTTTAGGGTAATTTCTCATTATTTTATTATTATAGCACATTTAAACATCTAGTATAATAGACAGATCCTCACTGTTCTCTTTCTTCAAGCTAAAATATATAAAGTGTATCTTCACTAAGTTAGATACTTTTAAGCACTATGTGGTAGTACTAACTATATCTATATTGTACAGCTATCACCATTCCCTTTCAGAACTCTTCATTTTGCGATGTTTTATGTAGATTGCAGTGTTTGTGACTAGGTCATTTAGCTATCTTCAATGCTCATCTATCCATGGCCAGTTTTTTTATTAAGACTGAGTATATTCAATTCTATACACAGGGAACATATTGCAGAATTGTTCATCTCTATCTGGAAGGTACTATACATATTGTTTCTATGAATACAAATGTAGAAATCTCTCTTAAAGAAACAGTTCCCTACCTTTGAGTGTATGTCCAGGAAAACTGTGAGTCAGACTGGCAATGTTAAGGTGCTGTGAGAGTTTGGAATTATTCCCAGAGAGGCCGTGCCCATCTGTAGTCTGAGCAGCAGCACACAGGGATTCCGTTTCCTCTACTTGCTTACCAACATGTGGTATTTCTGTTTTCCTGAGTTGGTGTGCTTATTCTGCTGAATGCAAAATGTGATTTCATTTCTACTTGTTTTATTATTTATTTTGAGTTTCATATCCCTGGAATATTAGACAAATTTCTATGTGCTTATTGGATCATTTGGATGTCTTTTCATATCTGTTTTAAATTTTTGTTGTTTGAACAATCATGTTTTATTAATTTTAAGAAAATTATCTACATATCAATATTTTAATTGTATAGATTGAAAATATACCCTCACTCCACAGGTTACATTTTTTTAGTATGTAATAATATGACACACATTTTAAAAATGTTATTTCTTTTCTTTTTCCTTTTTTTCTTTTTTTGGTCTATTTTTGCATATGTTCTTGGCATTAATTCCAAGAAATCAGCCTCGTTGGTAATGGAATTTTAGCTCTATGTTTTCTTCTTTCAGTTTTACAGTTTTAAGTTTTTATTTCTAGGCTGTGGATGCATTTTGAGTAATTTTCTCTGCATGGTTTTAGATAAAGGTCCAACTTCCTTATTTTCCATAAATAGCATGTTGCTTGATGGTGTTGTTTTAACCATTCTGCTCATCTTTTTCTTTTCTCTGAAGAGCTTAATCTAAAGTTAAGGTAATTTCTTTAATTTTTTCTTTAAGATTTTATATCTACACCCAACTTACTTACTCCCCACAAGATTTTTTTATGCCATTTTGACATCTTTTTCTATTTGCCTTTTATGAACACTTACAGTTTCCAGTAATTATTGTGTTATTTTTGCTCTGTTTAGTATGATTTTTATAGTAAAGCACTTAGGTTCTTTTTCCTTTGTGTACATTCTTTGGGAACTTTTTGTAACTATCATAAGGAGTACATTTAATCTTGGGAAGCTCCAACACTGTAGTCTGAGTTTGTACAAACTTCTCTTTCAGAGAGCCCAAAAGGTCTAAAGCTTTTAACATCTCCAGTCTCATTCTTTTGAGTTTTTTTGTGTCACAAAACTAAACGATTACTCTGAAAATATGCTATCTTACCTTATTAATTTCAGTATCTTCCATTTTATGTAGAATTCCTTTGGACCGGAAAGCCTTGACAATTTCTCTAGCCATATTGAGCATGACATTAATCTCCTCCTTGGTTTTCATAGTGACAGCAATTTCTGGATGATCATACTCTAAGTAGCCTGATGAACAATGCAATATTTTCAGGCAAAAATGAGAAAATAGCCTTAAGTGTTTTGTGAGGCTAAGAAGCTAACCTTTCTCCTCTAAGTCAGAAAAGTTCAACCTTCACCACAGGGGCATGGATCCCACTGTCAGGCCTGCTACCATCAATCCCTCAGATGCTGGAATTTTCTTGGATACACCCACACTTGTGCTAAGCCCATGGAGAAAGGATGGAAAGCCCTATCCCTGTAACCTATGAATGGTTACACTGGCCCGCTGTCCCTGGGCCCTGCAAGCATGCTTGGGGCCATGTGGCTCATGTTCAGATCCACTTTCTTGTCCACTTTAAAACAGGATTTTTGACTATAAACTACATATTCAGCTGTGGTATCTGATTAAGTCCTACAGCTTTTCCTGGGTTATTTTCCTCCTGTACTGTTGGTGAATCGAGAAGACACATCCGTCTGTACCATTCTACTTCTCTTCTCTGCATTCTGAGATACCCATGTAAACATCACCCACTCACATGGGACGTGTGGGCTTTCTCTTGGTCTTGCCTTCTTCTCTGCCCTGTGACTAGTTGCCCTACTGCTCTCTCAAGCTTCATGTTCAGGCTCTCTGTAGTCTTTGCTGCCTGCCACTTCCTGCCAACCCCTGTCTTCACATGTGAGCACTGTGTCTTCGCATGTCAGCATATGTCTTCGCATGTCAGCACTATGACTTCACATGTGAGCACTGTGTCTTCATATGTGAACACTGTGTTTTTACATGTGAGTACTATGCTTTCACATGTGAGCACTGTGTTTTCAAATGTAAGCACTGTGTCTTCACATGTGAACATTCTTTTCACGTTATTGTCTTTACATGTAAGCACCGTGTCTTCATATCTGAGCACTGTGTCTTCACATGTGAACACTCTTTTCACATGTCATTGCCTTCACATGTTAGTGTTATGTCTTCACATGTCAGCACTATGTCTTCACATGTGAGCACTGTGTTTTTACATGTGAGTACTATGCTTTCACATGTGAGTACTATGCTTTCACATATGAACATTCTTTTCACATGTCATTGTCTTCACATGCAGCACTATGTCTTCACATGTGAGCACTATGTTTTCACATGTTGGCACTATGTCTTCACAAGTAAGCACTCTATTTTAACATGTGAGCACTGTGTTTTCAGCATGTTTGTTCCACTCAGGATTTGTCCTCTACCAGAAGTACAGCCTGGCATGACTCAGAGATGATGCTCTTGCCACGTGGGCATTGAGCCTTCTGTGCTCCTCAGAGAAATCCTCAGGTCTCTGTTTTTATACAATACATAAATCCTTAATCTCTCTATGGCAATATTCTTTGAGCCACTCAGAAAGGTACAAGATATATCTGGTTTGGAAGAGACGAAGATTGATAAAGCCACAAATGATATAAAGAATCATGATGTGGTAATGTGGATTGTTTGACACACATTAAAAACCTTTATTGTGTCAGGAAGAGAGAAAGTGTAATGAGTAATACTATTCTAATATATTTATTATATGCTAATATATCTTTATAGTAATATTATACACACTAGAAAGCACAATCCTGTGGGTTAAGTTTGCCATTCTACTACTAAGAATTATGGTGTGGGGCATAGAGATGGCTCAGTGGTTATGAATACTTACTGCTCTTGAAGAAGACCAGTGATCAGTTCCCAGAACCCCCATGGGGGCTCACAACTGTCCAACTCTGGTTCCAGGGAATTCTACACCATTTTTCTGCCTCTTGTGGAAGTGCATGGATATGGTACACAGGCATGCATGTAGACAAAATGCTCATACACATATAATAAAAACAAACATTTATGAAAAAGAAGGAGGTTTCTTTGTAGATTTTTGGTTCTAAAACCCACTGTTTTTCTGACATTGCCATGGTAAGAGAGGGTTAGGTTGCACATTTAGAGGAAGTACCTACCGAGCTCTTTCATAGCATGCTCCATGTTCCTCACTTCCCGCTTTAACAGTATCTATAGAACAAAAAAGACGTTGTCTCTGTTGGAAAAATAAGCCATTACAAAAGAGCTTTACGCTTGTAACTGTTTTTAACCTAGTGGGATAACTTTATTAAAATGCACAATGGAGCATATGGAGCGATGTCTCAGCTGTTAAGAGGACCTGGGTTCAATTCTCAGAGCCCACAAAGCAGCTCACAACTGTCCCTAAGTCTGGTTCTTCTGACCTCCATGAGAACCCGGCACCCACATTGTGCACAGACATACACGTATGCAAAACACATACACATAAAAGAGAAATAAATATTTTTATGAATGATGAAGAATGTCTTAAGGGTCAGGACAGGATTGGGGCAATGTGCTTTCAAATTAGAGACACAAGGGTGGTTTTCAGTCTCATAGGCATAGGAAATTAGACCAAAGTGTATGAGAACTGAAGTCATAACAAACACTGGTTGATATTTTAGAAACCCAAGTTCTTCCTATCCTATTGTTTGCCCTCCTAACTCCCATTGCTAGGTATTAACCATGAGAGATGGTGAGCAAACTTAGGGAAATTGGCTAACATTGCAGGTAGCAGAGTGGAGAAATGCTGTTTATGTGTTCTACCATGAGATGGGTGTACAATATTTTTACTGTGCTTGTGGCATATAAAATTTGGCATTCGAGTGATACAAATTACATTGAAAGGCAAATATTGAATTCCACCTCGCTGTCAAACTTCTAGGTATGTACAGACATTAATATGCTTCAAACTAAGAATGAAAAGAAAAAGGAAAGGAATTTAGATCTAAGGGGGTCTTTGCCACCTACTTGTTGTGGCAGTGTTGGCATGATCAAACAAATCTCTCTTGGCCCCATTTCTTATCAGCAAGAGTGCGTGTGACTGGGCCCCTGTAGGAAACTCTTGTTTTCCTTACTCCTTCCTGTCTGCTGCACCATGGGCCTCCATTATTTCCCTTACTCTTTATTTGGGTCAAAACCAGAAAATGGAAAGAAACAAAGATCTTTGAAACACGATGAGGAAGCTCTGCTCAGCTCTGTGGCCACTCCTCCTCACAGTATTTTCTGAATGATCCTGGGAGGGAGTTGGGCACTGTACCTGGATACAAAGGCCCCTCCCAAGACCTTCCTTGTGTGCTAATATGGCACAGGCTGTCTAGTTAAAGAAGGTAAGTGCTGTAGTGACAGAAATGGACCAGCAGCTCAGGAGTCAGTGCCTACACCTGGTGTAAAGGACACCGACCGAGGCATGTGATGGCAGCAGGGCAGTGAAGGGAGTCAAGGTTTCTCCTCATGCTTGGCTTTTTCTCTCACCTGTTTCACTTGTTTGGAACTTGCAATGTGATCGATTATATTCAGTACATCCATTTCCCCTTGGACATAGCCTTTTAGGATAGAATACCGGAAGGATATCTGATGGCTCATCCTTTTGTCTATGATTTGCAGCAGCTTTGGTGTTACGAGCTAAAAAGAAGACTATTATTAAATACTAACCGCATATTTTTTTGTTTATGTTTAGCTTAGTTTGGCCATTGCTTTCTCTGACTCGTGCTAGTGGTGCAAGATACGAGCCCTTACCTTCTGCTCCAGCCGTCATACCCCCCGCCCCCATGACAGACTTTTGTCCCTGTGAAACCCAAATAAACAGTTTCTTCTGTAAGTCTCCTTGGCCGTGGTGTTTTATCTGTAGGAACGGAACTACTGTGCTCCTGCTTTGCACCCATCCTGCTCTATGATATAGGAATGTGTTCATTCCTTGCCATTTCCTCTGGCAGCTTGCCAGCTCCTCTTCTATTTAGTAGACGCTGTATACCTCACATTCGAAAAAAAATGAACTATAAACTTTGGTATACTGTAGACTTGCTGTCCTCAGATTACATTGTGTACGAGTATTACTCATTGTCTCACAGAAGACCACAAAAGTAGATACTAAAAATTGCCTACTTTAGACCTCAGAGGTCTAGGTCTCAGTAACAAAAGCTCTTTTTTAGGTATAATGTATAATCTATACTGTATAAAAAAGACATAAACGTTGTATGACTGTTTTCCTACCCATACATCCTCATATGGCGAATCATGGAATAACTTTCCAACCACTTATGGAGTCATATAAGAAACAAGTGACTGCCACCATACATGTGAAAGCAACATTGATTAGACATGTAATTTTTGATACCATAACATTAAATTTACACAATATGAAATGTGGACTGTTTTAGTTCTTGATCTCTGTGGATATATACTATTGGCTTTGTCGCTGTGGATTGTTTTTTTTTGTGATGATTGTTTTGATTATTTCCATTTTTCACTCCCAGTTAACTATACAAAGAAGTATTACTTAGACTGCACTAGGATTTACATAATGATGGATTTTAAAAAAAGCTTTCTCTATTAAATGGAAAAGCTGTGATAGATGTCTATAGCTCCCTGAGCAAAACGGATTTATAATATAATTTGAGTATTTGAAAATTTGACTTGTTATATGTAGCTAAAAGCTCAGACTTGACATCAGCCCACCAGCAAATGTTTTCACTGAAACTGGTGACCTGACTTTAGACTGACATTTTTTGACACCAAGCCCACAGAGGAAACCAAAGCCATGTCCTTGACTTGAGCTTTACCTTCAAGATGCGCGGTAAACGAAGGAGTCGAACTATGTTCATGAAGACCACAGTCTCACTTAAGTCAAAATCGTAATTAATGGAGTCTGTTTCTCTAAGTATTAAATCAATGATGCCAACTAAGGTAATTCCCAGCTCAAACAAGAACCAGGTGTGTGAAAAAAATTCCTTCCTCATTGCTGCCATCTGTTGAGAGATGAAGAAATTACATCATCATATTTTCTGCTTTTATTAAACAGGTTCCCCCCCCCCATCCACAACAAGAAGGTAAACATTATCAGTTGCTCTGCCTGTGACTCTGTATGTCAAAAATACCACCAACGCGGAAGAAAGCACAGGATGCTTCCTAATTGGAAGAAAGAAAACTGCTGAAACTGTTGATGTAGGCTCAATTGTACAGCACAGGTGTAGACGAAAGACACATTTATCAAATCCACTGGGGTTGCCATGAGACGGCAGTTGAGGGGCAAGACAAATGCACAAACATCCTCTATTGGTGTTCCTTAATTTCAAACAGCTCTAAATGCCAGAAGAATCCTAAGGTCTCTATTTTTTTTTTTTTTTTTGGTTTTTTGAGACAGGGTTTCTCTGTGGCTTTGGAGCCTGTCCTGGAACTAGTTCTTGTAGACCAGGCTGGTCTCGAACTCACAGAGATCCGCCTGCCTCTGCCTCCCGAGTGCTGGGATTAAAGGCGTGCGCCACCACCGCCCAGCTCTAAGGTCTCTATTTTATATTGTTTAGTTATATCAAATGTGTGACGCTGAGTGGTAAAAAAAATCATGCACATGTGCGCGCTTGCACACACACCCACAAACACACACATATAAACATATTTGTAATTCACATGAGATAGATTTTATTACATCAGTTCAAGAGCTAAAGATTCAGTGAAATGATGTCGTCTGTTCTATTTTGTTCTGTGATGATATAAAATAAAAGTCACTTTTAATATTTTTAAAATTTAACTGAATGTAAATATTTTATCAAAACTGCCTTGGTAATCGCACCAATGCTTTTATTTCAGTGCATTGGAAAGATAACAGAAGGCATCACGCATGGCACATGGTCAAATATGCACCTTTCAGAAGTACTTTCGTTTCTTATTTTTTCAAACCATGTGTTCTGGCCTTAGAGTATTCGAACACAAAATAGCCTCTGTGGGTTTTGTGTGCTTTTTATTTTGGTATTTTTGTGTTATTAATTTTTGTTTGATTTTTCATCTTTTTTTGAGGTGGTGAACATGAAATGGTTTGGATACGGCAGTGGGTAGGATCTGGGAGAAGTTCAGGGAAAGGAAATCGTAAGATAAAAATATACTGTGTGAAAAAACATCTTAAAAAACCATTACTAGTACAGTTTAAACTCAACTCTGTGTCATTTTGACCTGCTTCATTTTATTTTGGCAATTGCTGAGTCAGTGCTTAAAGCATCCATATTTTCTGATGTTGCTCTCAACATCACCTTTATAACTTAAATTTGTGAACTCTGAGAAGACACGGAGAAGCTCACAATACTCGCTGAGAAAACTCTAGCTGATGTGGACACATGTCTCCCATAACACACTCATAGGCACGAATTTTAGATTACCTTAAGTAGAGCCTCCAGAATGTAAAAGACAAGGAAATAGTAGTTAGCAAACTTTATTTCATGTTCATAGATGCTATTTAAGCGGGATATCCAACAGACTGTCATAGGAAATATGTTCATTAATACAACAAGGTATCCAATGTACTCAAATTCATCTGTAAAGACTATTTTATGGCATAAATGAAGAAAGAAGTATCTACAAAAAAATAAAAAGAAAAGACAATTTTATCTGAAAAAAAGAATTACATGAAATGTTTTTCTTTTATTGGATCAGTTCTGTTTAAGTTAAGGGAGCCAGAGTGCCCTGCTGAATTCTAGGTAGTAGCCTTACTAGCTAACTATTAGGATCTTGAACAAATCTGATGATTCGTAAGTGAAAAATTTTTTTTTTTTAAGTTTCAGTGGAGATTCCTGGTGTGAGACAATCAAGCTCTTCCTAGAAGTCACAAGTTTTTTAGCGACAATTCTCATGACAAGGGCGGGCTACCTTCCTATGAACTGTTGGCATGGAGTTCCTTCAGAACCCCCAAACAATAAAGGCAATTTCTACTGCTGTTGCTGGCCTTAAAGAACTAGTTAGTAAAATCCAATTGCTTGGCTAAATGGCTTGGTCACAGCACACAGAGAAATCAAGCTGAAATGGAGTGAGAAGTTTCCTCCCGGCTGGCTAAGCCCCCATGCTTTCAGAGGACGGCATGAAGATGGGAAAATTGTCATCGCCAGCTTTGCTCAGCTGAGAATACTGTGTAACAGTGCTGACTGTGCAGGCAAGGTGAGCTCACCGGAGAAACCGCGGTCAGTCTGTCCCAGGGATGAGCAATTGACTTCTGACTGGATTTGATGCTCATGCCACATGAGGGAATTCATATCTAGTATGGACAAAAAGTTTGTGACTGGGGAGACAGGAGACTCTAGTGGGGAAACTAATGCTCTCTGTGAGATAAACCGGCATGACAAACCCACCAAGCTACTAAAGAGCCATGTTTATGCCCATAGACTAGTGCTATTGTCAGCATTGACCAGAGAAGTTTCCTTTCGAATCTATACAGAGAATAAATGTCTGATAAATGCCCGGTCACAAAGGGGGCATCTGCATTACCCTTTGAGAGGCTCAGGACATCCTGAAAGAAAGGACAGGAAAAAATGCAGCAGTCAGAGACAACAGGGAAAGCCATGCAGAACACTGACTTCCAGGTCTAACATGGCTGCTTCATTTTTGAACTTTAAGCAGCTTTAATTGCAGAAGATCTGCAAAGGATTAGACTGTCAACATGATGTAGAGTCTAGAGTCTAGGGGCACCTCTTTCCTGTGGGCATATATGCAGTTAACAGCTGATGGGAGAATGAGAGGAACATTTGCTTTAGTGCTGTATCCACTAGTAAGTAGCAGACCACAGACCTTCTAGCTGTTAGGAAGTCCCACTGACTTTTGCCATAACCCTAGCAATCTTTTTCTTTACAGATGTCCCAAGAACCATGTTTTCTTGTCATGGGACTGGGCATTTATAGATAATAAATGCCAACTGTAGAAGGTTTGCAGACAGAACTGTTAGATATTAGCTAGGCCCATTGTTTTTGCACATGCCCCTTATCCAGTAATATCCTGGGATCTTTTTAAATACCTGCTTCATCCAGAAATACAAGACAATGGAATACATCCAAGTCTCACTGGATGAGATTAGCCCTCCTTTCACCCATTTTGGGGGACATAATATCTTTCTGCTCCCTATTCTTGCATAGGGCCCTAAAAGAACTAACTTTTCTTTCTCTGAGTGAGTTGAAGCCTTTCCTTCATTCCACCCCTCTGTCCTGATATCTATTAAGCCTTTTACTAGAACTATCAATCTCTTTCAAACCCCACTTCTTCAAAAACAAAAGTTAGGTGCAAATGGTCCTCTAAACAAGCTCCTACCCATGCACCGGCAAATAAATCCCTACTCGTGTTCAGGTAATCAGCTTTGCTGGCTAGCTTTATGTCAACTTGACACAAGATAGAGTCGTTTGAGGAGAGGAAACCTTAGCTGAGAGAATGCCTCCACCAGATTGGCCCGCAAGTACATTTTGTTGATTAATGACTGATGATAAATGTGAGAGGGCCCAGCCCATCATAGGTAGTGCCACCCCTTGGGCACATGGGGTTGTGATGTATGAAAAAGTAGATTGAGGAAGCTACGCATAGCAGTCAGTAAACAGCTTTTCCCCACAGCCTGGGCATCAGTTTCTACCTCCAGCCTCCAACCTTGAGTTCTTGGCCTGACCTTCCTAGACGATGAACTACAAGCTGAAACAGGAAATGAACCATCTTCTCCCCAAATTTCTTTTGGTCATGGTGTTTGATCACAGCAACAGAAACCATAACTAAGACAACATAACTGAAACTCATTTAAGGACACACATACACACAGACAGACAGACAGACAGACAGACATTCAAGTAGTAAAATGAATGACTAGTTTGGAAGAAGAGTTTGGGGTGAAAAAAGAAAGTAACAGGGTCGAATATGTATGTGTATGAAAATGTCACAATCAAACATTATTGTGTCTAATTAACATGATAATAAGAAAATATTAACTAGAGATTTAGCACAGTAGTAGAATGTTTGCCTAGCATACACAGCATGTTAAGAAAACAAAATACCCCAGTCTATAAAATACAAACAAAATGTTATTCTTATATCTTCTTTTAAATATTATTTGTATGTATGTAAAGAATTAGATTTTAATCTACTTCAAAATAGTTTGCAAAGTATTTAGGTTATAATTTGAAAAGAAACTAACTTTCAGAAGTTAGCATCACATCTCTTATTCTAGGATTGCTCACCTCGATGGAACCCCTTTATCTTTTTTAGTATTATATACCCAGTTGAGTAGTAATTTTCTAAGGAAGGAGAGGAGTTTTTTGCTTTCAGAATAATTCTTTAAGTTCTCAGGACTCATATACCTACAAATATACAGAGAAATCATTCAATGTGTTTTAAATACTTTGACATAAGTCCAATGCAACACTGTCAGAGCCTAGGAGGACTATTTTGTACAATAATGACTAAGCAAAACGTTTCATAGCATAGCTCCAAGCCCTGAATTGTAGATATACAACTATGTTGTCAGGTTGTGAGACCAAGTCATTGAAAGGAGTCCAGCTTATTGCGGATACATATACTAAGATCTAAAGGTCCGGGGAGAAACAGTCAACCTTCTTTAAAATATTTGTCACCTAGCTTTTTATTCTAGATGCCCTCATCTGTTATGGCAATGAAGAAATGATCTACCTACCATTCTTGTTCATGAAGATAAAATGAGCTATGTTAGGCAGGGATAACTGAGCAGTACATAAAACATCTCTCGCACCTCATACAGGCTTCTCTTCAGGCAAGTAGTCGGGTTTAAGTAATTACAAAATGGTAAATGTTAACTTGGAGAGGTCAGTCTCATAAGAGACACAAAGGCAGGTTGCCAGCATTTACCAGAAGCTGCTAAAATGGATTTCTTTTAACTTTTGTATTGAAATGGCTCCAATCTGTGAGCAGTGGCTTGGTTTTGCTTAGCAAGCCTTCTTGATTTGATAAAGAGCTTATCTTTATCAGGTACTTTCATTGTCTTTATTGAGAAGTTCACCCAGCTTTGTGTTCTAATGTGTCATGTTGCTTAATTGAATAATATTGGAACCCTGAGTGCCAAGACTGACTCTGTTTTTCCTCTTGATTAGTTTGTCTCACCCTGAAATTTATGTAATTCTTTTGCTCTAGATATGTTGATCTTGTTGAAAATGAAGTCATTCAATTTACCAGGATTTAATATTATAAAGCATCTATACAGAAATTCTTCAATGTCTATATAATCCGATTCATCCTTAAGTTATAGTTATTGAACTGATCTAGAATGGTTGTTACATACTACGGATAAACTGTGAAGAAATACTGATTTCTATCCTTAAGGGTCCAGTAGATCGATGTGTTGAAACATGCAAGTCACCACTTCTGTAACTGTTGTCATGGAGATAATAATAGGAAACTCTTCACAGACAAAGTGGACATATAAACCAAGTTATGGAGAATTAGGAAACCCTTTTTAACAGAATTATTATCTTACAGAAGATCTGGAAATTTACAGGTTCTTATGAACCCTAATATTATGTAATCCAGACCACTAATCAATCATCAATCACTAAGGCAAAAGTGAGATGTCCAGAGGACTGAGAGGGAATGGACACAAAGGAGTCAACAGTGGGACCAGGAAGGAGCACAGAGGGCCTGAAGGGACAATGTGGGAGGTGGTCGTGACATATGACAATTTTACCACACGTAGGACACATATTCAGTATCCACACATGCCAGGCCACATACCAGGTAGCTCAGGCACTTAGATTTCTGTTTCATGTGAACGTGTTCACCACTGACACCTAATTTGGAGAAATAGTGTTGCTCTGAATCCCAGCTCTGCGACTTGGTAGATAAATAACCTCAAGTAAGCTAGAAAACTTTTCTGTCCTCCACATCCTTCCAATGCATCATGAAGATAAGAGGAGCATGGCTTTTAGATACTTTAGTGAGGTAAAACTAGGAAATGCACAGAACATGTTCGAAAGTGTGTCTGGCACTCAACAAGAATAAACAATGTATTCAGAGTGTTATTTCACAGGGTGTTGCACAGGCCCTATGGATAGGTTCTGGTATCCTTTGCAAGTCTTCTGCATCTCCTATTCTTAGACTTGTTTTTCTTACCCCAAAAAACCCCAACCTGTGGAGCTACTGAATGACTCCAATAAAGAAATGGCAAAATCAGTTTCAACGTCGCCAAGGGAAAAAGCACACACTGAAAACAAGTGTGACCAATAGTTCTCTAGCAGTGGGAATATAGGGCTACCACTCTGATATTGTCTTTAGGGCCTGGCATGCTATTTGGCCTGTATTGCTACTAAATATGTGTTCCACATGTGTGAATACATTTTCACATGCTCCAACTATCTCCTCCAGTCTGTTTGTGCTCCTCCCTGTGCCCACTGTTGACCTCATCTTTGTGTCAATTCCCTCTCAGTTCTCTGGGCATGGCTTGCTTCTGCCTTAGTGCTTGATTAAAGATTAAAAACAAATCAAGTTGGTGTTTTGCTCTCTGATGCCTTGTTTTTGTCACATTGCCTCTCCCAGACAATGTAGTGACAATGACTTTTTTATTCATTAAAAAATTTCTGCTGTGCTCTGTATATCTGTCTTCTTTACAGAAGACATTGCATTATTTCAAAAAGACACATCTTCCAAGCTCCTTCAATTATATGGAGGTTATCCAAGCATTTGAAAGGTATGGGTTTAGAAAACAAATGGATTCTGTGTTATAAATGGAAATATTTAGATGCATGTTTAGGAACACAAGTTTTAAGCAGCATATACTTTATCTTCCTTCCTGGATATATAAAGTGTCATAATGATTTGCACAGACTGGCTGGAAATGAAAACTCTTATGCTCTTAGAGAAAAGTCTGTGCTTGAACTATAATGAGTATTTATTGAACATCTGTGTTCCTTAGAGATGTGTGTGCTGCATGTGATGGATAAATCATAATTCTCTTCTCATATATAGCTTTTCTCTTTACTGTATTGGGTAGCACATGTGAATGGTATATCACATTTAGGATGTATGGCCACCAAATGTGTCCCATTCATGTGGGATAATGAGCCAAGTGTACAGCTCTAAGCAGACTCTGGAAATGACCTTGGCATCATTTCAGATGAATTTGAATTTCTTTGACATTAAGGGGGAGATCCATATCTGGGAGGCATGTCTGAGCTTTGGGTAGACATGTCAACTGCACTGCATTTGAATTGTTCTCCTACTCCATAGATCTTTCATTCCCTTACTGAGGGCAACCAGAGCGTGCTCCCCCAACACACCAGCTTTCCTTAGACAGTGGATCTAAGGAAATCTGTACCAGATTTGACAGAGGACATGTGGGGTCTGTCTGTGCTTTGGGAAGGCACACCTAGAGAGATTAAGGAACACTTGGCCTCTGTTCAGAGAGCTAAAAGGACAAGCACTTTACTACAGTTTAGCTTTGCACATGGGAAACAAAAGAAGAAAAAGGGCTATTTCTTTCAGAAGATTCTTGCCAAAAACTCCAGCCTGGAGGACTCAAGGGTGGAAAATGGAAAGGAGGAGATTCAGTTTGAGGGTGGGGTGCAAAGCAGGGAGTGGTTTATGCATATGATACCAGATGGACAGAGGTCACAACACACAGGCATGAAAACTCCTGAAGACAGTGGCTGAGGGTCAAGCCCTCTCTTGGCAGTGTACTTACTCTCCCTTCTTCTCACCAAAGCTTCCAGCTGCACCTACCAACAACTGCACTGCATTCTGGGACAGGATCTCATTCCTGTACTGTCGTTGGTAGCTCTCCTGAAAGAAGTGTTGAGTCAAATTATTACATGCTTTGGGCACAATGACAACTTATTACTTCCTTAACAGAAAAAAAAAATGATGTGTGATAAAGAAGTCAAACTCCCCAAATGACCTAACATGCTTACAGAAAGAATCTTTCTACAGAATCCGGGTCAGTATGCCAACACAGCGTAGATCTGGACCTTTGGGTAGAATAACCCGCTTCTGCGGGAAACTCTGGAACTGCTAGTCCTTGCCCATGATTCCAAAAAGTAGAGTTCAATGAAAAATAACTCTGGGGTTGCTACAAGCTGTGTCCCATTGAGAAACTCCTGGTGGATATTAGAATATTAAGGGCATTTAGAAATACTGACAAATTAAAGTGATCTTGGTTCATCTTTTTTTTTTAAATCCCATGTTTCCAAATATTTCACAACATAACTCTGCTGGCTCCTATCTATTAGATGATATAGTCGCTCTTTCACTGTGTTTATTGATGATCTGCTGAGCTACGGTGACTGTGTGAGGCTGTGCCAGCCATACCGGATGAGTGGTACCTGACAGAAGTGAGCTGGTGATGGTTGAGAATCTCTGTATAGGACACATCCTGGATCTGTAGTTGGTGCTCTGTACACAACCAATGACTAGAGTACTACTGTTTTCCTCTTGGAGGGTACTAGAAGGATAAATCAACTAGCTGTAGGAATGAGGGATTTAAAATCTGCTCTTGGGGCTAGGGATCAGGTTCCATGGCTTATCACTTGCCCAGCATGCAAGGGGCCTGGGCTTCATCCTCAGTGCTATTAAAGAAATATGTTTCAATAAGGCAGCAATCTTTTCTTTAAACAGCATTAAAGAACATAAAAATATATATAACTAAAATATTATTATTAGCCTTAAAGTTAAAAATAGCAGTTTGTTGGGAAAAATTGAAGTTGGAAACAATATGGACAACATGAAATCTTAGAAATGTTAATAGCAAAGTGGTTAGAAACTAAAAAAAATCTAAATTTTAAAATAATCATTTTCACGAAACAGAAAAATAAAACAACCCCAGTTTATTCTACAAAGCAACTCTTCTTGAGTTAACTGGTCTATATATGTTTTATTTTGTGAAGAGTCTAGTCCATTCTATGTTTGACAGATGTAAGCCTGCTTTTTCAGGATAATGTTGGAGAGCCAGGTGTATCTGAATTTGAAGCATTCCTTCCAGGATTCTGAATGACTCGCTCGCTACACCATACTTTCTTTTCTAGTGTACCACAGTAGAAAAGATATTCTTTCATTTAATCAGAACTGGTTGAAATCTGAACAACAGTATCAAGTTTTGAAGATTATAGGAGGCCAACTGGAATACAGACTGCGGAGATGAAACTGACCACAAGACAATAAACACGCAAAGAGGGATAAGGTGAAGAATGACTACATCCATGGGAAGCAAACTGAGGAGACTGAATCTGCCTTGAAAAAAAAAAACCCAAGATATCTTGTTTAAGAAAACACAACATAGAAGTCCAATATCAAAAATCATAGGTGAAACAGCAGTAATCAAATATTTGAGGGGAGAAATGAAGAAGGTACAGGGGCAGTTGATTATAGAAATCCCATGTTGAGATAAACAGAAAGAACTGCAGAGGTCATGCAGTCATCTTAAGTCCCCTCTTTATCACACGGGGAGAATAAAGACTAAACATGTTAAGCTCCGAGTTACACACAAGGTAATTAAAGAAGACTTTTAGTGGAGTCATCTGCATTTGTTTTGGGGTTCTGAAATGCTGTGTTTTCTTGAAGTCAATAAAAAATACTTGAAGTGACTTAAAGTCATGGTCTTGTAAAATGCTGCACTCCAGTGAAATCAAAGTTGGCAAACATCTAAGTGGGTAAAGATGCTACAATTCATTTTATAAATATTAATTATAAATATATACCACTCTACTGCCTTTGTATAAACATTCACTAACTGGATACAGCTCTTGTATTTTAGGTCTGAAAAAGTCTTTAGAAATTAAATGGTCAAATGCTTATCTACGTCAGGAACATGAGCTACCAGGTCACGCTATTCTTGCTCCATAGCTGCACTGAGATGTGTGCCGCTGCTGCTGGCTATGAATGTGACCATCACAAACTAATAGACTTACTTAGAACATTAGGAGGGCTCTCTGTCTCTCTCTCTCTCTCTGTCTCTCTCTCTCTCTCTCTCTCTCTCTCTCTCTGTGTGTGTGTGTGTGTGTGTGTGTGTGCGTGCGAGAGAGAGAGAGAGAGAGAGAGAGAGAGAGAGAGAGAGAGAGAGAGAGAGAGAGAGAGAGAGAAAGAGAGATATTTGGTAACTCAATTACATGTTTCTTGAGTATGAGCTCTGTAGATGATAATGGCATTTTGCAATGTCAAAAGTTTGGGCACACCTAACTACTAAATCAATGGGAGGTAAATTGTATAGATGTTTTTGGTTGGAAATGTTGAAAATATCAGCGATAAATATAATAGCAATGTTTTGAAGAATGTGTATTTAAGAGGGTTATAGGTATAAAAAGTTGACTGTTTACAGAGTAAAGAAATTATTAGAAAGAATATAAAATTAAAGAGAAAATTATGAGAAAGAAATAAAATTGCTTTAGAACTAAACTAAATTAATATTTATGTTCTCAGTCATTGGTACAGGGCCTCACATGCTATTTTTCTTCTTTAAAAACAAAATTATAAGAAGAATGAGAAAAAGAAAAGAATATATACATATATATTTACTAAAAATTAGTCTATGGTAATGCTTTTAATTAGATATTGGTAGCTAAATATTAATAGTTTATAATAAAGTTATATATGCTTTTTTTGAGACAGTATCTCACTGTATAAACCAGCTGACCTGGAACCCACAGAGATTAGCTTGCCTCTGCCTCCACAGTGCTGGGAAAAAGGCATGTGTCACCATGCCCAGCTAAATATGCTTTTCAAAGTTAGCTTAACAGGCAGAAGGAACAAAAACACTGAGCATTTCCATATGAAAGAAGGAAAGAAGTCAGGGAAGGGTATGCAGGGAAGTAAAAGCAAAAACACCAAGAGAGATGCCAGAGATGAAGAGACTTAAGATGCCCAAATAGCCTGACTGCTTTTCTTATAAAATTCAGACATTGCTCAGAAAGGTTTAAGTGAATAAATATTGGGTACCAACTATGCATCTCATTTTATGTTGTTCAGTATTAGACATACGTTATTAGATGTATTAATAAATCACAGTTGTTGGGATTTTGCTACTTTACTAGATTTACGTGGGAGGAAAAATGAACTCTTATTAAAAAGTACAATTTATTCTATTTCCCTTCCTAGAGAAATCCTCCCTAGATAGCTATGGGTCGATGGGGATGGGAGAGAGGGCGGGGAATGGAATTAGGAGGATGAAATGGGGAGGCAGAGAAATGAGGGAGGGAAGGAGGGAGATACAGCTAAAGCCAAGGGTCATTTGAGGGGTTGTATGGAAACCTAATACAGTAGAAGTTTCTTAAAATACATACTTATGTGAAAGATATCTAAATAGAATCACCAAGTAACAGAGGAGACAGAGTCTCAACTAGAAATCATTTGCCTCCAAAGGAAATCCAAAGTGCTGGGAATGAGTTACATTTAATTGAGTTGTTGGCCAAAGAGGTTCCAAATAGCCCACCTGATTGCAAAGGCTATTGGTTGCTCTGCACAAAGTTGTGGTAAAATCTTATACCTAACAACACTTACATAACTCAGTGAACACAGAGGAGTGAGCCGGCTCCCACCTAGAGCCTTCCGTCTTTACTGACTAGTGTTCATGGTCATACAGGGTACTCTGCATGCCACTAGAGCACTAGAGAGCTAACCACCAACCCAGCTGAAAGCACTGTGATCTACCCATGGTGACCTGCCTGCAAGGGAGGCTGGGGCAACAGTGGTCCAAGGCTAATGGGAATAACCAATTATTTGTTGGTTTTAAGGCCCACACCATGAGACGGAGTCCATTTCTGACACTGTTTGGTTGGCCGAGAATCTGAGCCTAGATAGGCCAATAGCCTAGAGGAAAACCAAATACTATTGTTCTGCTAAAACAGTGTTTCTCAACCTTTCTAATGCTGAAACTCTTTAATGCAGTTTCTCATGTTGCGGTGAACCCCAACCATAAAACTATTTTCATTGCTACTTCATTTCTATAATCTTGCTACTGTTATGAGTTATAATGTAAATATATGTGTGGAGGCGGAATGCAGGCCCATTTCTACCTTGTCTGACAGTCAGAGAGTTTGGAGACTGATACGAATAATTTCACTTCCTAACTCAGGAGGTGGTTGCCTGGCTCTTTTGAAATTAAGATAGCTCCCTGCCATCCTGATGAGGTGGTCAGGATATGCAAATGTACTTCTGCTCCTTCTGCTGTAACTATGAGGTCACCCAGGGAAGGGCGTTCTTCAGCATAGGTGACCTAGAGGACCTGAGCTACCTAGATGACAGAATGCTAATGATTTTATGTCTCAGAGTGATAAAGCCATTCTCTGTCTGAGTTATCCTTTGTATCGTGTTAATAAAGTCTTTGTTACCTTCTCCCCTAGTTTACATTGGGTATAAAAGTTGTGGAAAAATAAACGCGGGCAAATTTCAGGATTTCAGTCACTGGAATGACCCCCTGATACTTTCTATGTTTTCTGTCTTATTATTTTTATGCGTCTTCATATTCTTTGCTTATATTTCTTC
Source organism: Arvicola amphibius (assembly GCF_903992535.2). Classification (NCBI taxonomy): domain Eukaryota; kingdom Metazoa; phylum Chordata; class Mammalia; order Rodentia; family Cricetidae; genus Arvicola; species Arvicola amphibius. Next base: position 46,790,485 of record NC_052056.1, on the reverse strand, counting down.
AATTCCCATGCCTCTACCCTGGTAAGAAGTATTTTTGTTGAGGCCAGTTCTTGACATATGTGATACTCAGTATATCTGATATTTAACCCCCGTTAAAGGATCATTCGACCCTCCACGGGGATTGGAGGTTGAGAATCACTATGCTAAAGGAATATACCCACAAAATAACTCCTGATGATGTTCTTTTATAGTCACAGATCAGTGTCTTGCTCAGGTCTCATCAGAGAAGCTTCTTCCTGCAGTAGATGGGAACAAATACAGCAACCCACAACTGATACAAAGTACAGAGAGTGAAAGTCCTTGGGACATTGAGTTATAAATGGAATATCTCCATTAAATCCCTTGTTTTAGGTTTCAGGGACCTGTGGAAGAAAAGAGGGTGCGACTGTAAGAGCCAATAGGGATGGAGGACACCAAGGAAACAAGGCCTTCTAGTCACAGCAGGGCTGATGCATGTGTGCACTCACAGAGACGGCGGCAGCATGCACAGGGCCTGTGAAAGCCCAGGCCAGATGGGGTCCCAGCAACGAGAAGTGAAATGGACACAAGCCCCCATCCCTAATCCAGAAGCTGTCTCCCACTGATAACCTCTCAAAAAGCGAAAGTTAGTTTTCTCCAACAGAGAAAGAGCCTCACTGGGTAAACAAAAGTAAAGGCTCACTCCACACCCGGAAGTGGATGGCCAGCACAAAATGGACTCAATGATGTTTTGAGTCCTGATGCTTTATATGTGTTACTTTTTGTTTTTACCTTACAAGCCTTTTGTTTGTATATTATGGTTTCCAATTTTGTGTTTATCTGGGATCTCTCTCTCTGTTTGTGTGTGTGTGTGTGTGTGTGTGTGTGTATGTCTGTATCTATATGTATTTCTTGTGTTTTTCTTTGGATCTTTTTTCTGTTTGTTTTGTCCTATTTCAGTTTGTTTTTACCTTAACTTATATCATTTATCATCATCATTATTATTATATGACTATTGGTTTTCTAATGAGCTAGAGAAAAGAGAGGTATAGGTGGGAAGGTGGGAGGATCTCGGGGGAGTTGGGGAGGGAAATTGTAATAAGAATACATTGTATGAAACATCTATTTTCAATAAAAAATTTAAAAGTAAAATTTAATAATACAATGCCAAAAAGATACCAGTGAATCAATCAGTATATGATCTTTTTTAATTCTGGGAAAATACTGTGTGTATGTGTGTACTCGCATGAGGTATGTGTGGCAATAGGGACGGGGCAGAAACAGATGGTGGTGGCAGCTGTGGGGTGGAAGACCGATTGCAGAAATTGTGTGGTAAGCACATTGCTTGGAGAAGCTGAGCCATGCGGCAAGGTGAGCAATGAAGACGATCAAGTGTGACTGCCTGAATGTGAGCAGTTCATGCCTCAAGGAGACACGCAGCAAGAATGTGGCAGCAGATGCTGAGGTTTGGGCTTTCAGGAGGCAGTCTCGGGACGCTGCTGACTTAAATGAGGAGTGGGTGGCAGCTCTTTGTGCAGCAGGGAAGGCTGAGCCAAGCACTTGGAGAAGTAGGCTGGAAATAGTCTGCTGTCCTGATTTTAAGACAGTATATAGCATGAGTGGCATATTCAGATAGATATGGACTGTACAGTTGTACTAGTGGCTGAGTTTTCCACAGCTTCTTCTGTGACACTAAAATGTTTCAATCTGGGAAGTTTCATGGAAGAAATAGAAAACTGACTTCTATTTCGTGGGCCCTGTAACAATAGATGGCGTGCAGTTTCCTGTATGCAATCACATTCTACTTCAGAGTTAGAGATGAACTCAAACGCCCTTTCTGATTCCCTAATCAAAGGGAACAGTCAGTCACCAGAGTTAAAACGAGTCAACAGGGCGGGCCTGATCACCCAGAGTTAGGCCAGCACCAGCGCTATCTCCCTCCTTTCTAAGTCCTCTACTTTGGAGCCATGGTTTGGTTGCTGTCTATCCTGTTCCAGTTTCCTTCTGACCTGCACTTCACTCTCATTTCTGCTGCTTGCCTTCAAGAAAGGGCACTTCCCTGTCTTTACTTCAGAAGCAACTCAGACGTAATTCCAAGGCAATACCCTGGCGACTGACTTTTCTCCATTTACCAGGGTCCATGATTCCCTGGATCACCAGCCTTCAAAGAGATGGAAGAGCTATCAAAACAACAACAGCAGCAACAACGACAACAAAAACCAAAATCCCTTCCCCCATGCTCACCTAACTGTGCAAGAGGCCATTCTTGCCCTTCAGGTGGTAACCCTTAATTTGCTAGTGTGAAGTCTGCAGGTGGGATTGAGCATGGATTGACAGCTATGGCATTCACCCAGTGTGGGACTGGTATTGCTATTTCCAAGTACTTGGGTTTGTGAGGAAGCCCAGTTTAAGAGAACATGTCTGCCTTGATTACTGACAAAGGATGAAAGCGCACAGCTTACAGATAACCTATTTCCCAAGCTGAATGAGCAAGCAGAGGCTTGGAATCCTGAATGGCTGCAATAGGTGAAAACCACAGATTGTTCCACATGTGAGAGGAACGAACGTGGATGCGGCGGAAGGGTGAGTCACAGTCCGTGGTCAGGATTCTGACCTGGACAGAAAGCTGAAACTAGGCTGGAAGCAACTGCCCAAGTGCTGTTCACTGCTGATTTGCAGAACTGCCCTAATTTTAGCTAAGATTTTGAGTGAAAGCACAGTAGCCTCTGTAAGTGTTACAACCCAGATGGGAAGGTATCTTGGCAGTCCAGAGCCAAGGAATGACCTTGGTGTAACCACAATGTCACACTGCGCAAACCTCACACAGGGGAGAGCAAACCTCACACAGGGGAGATTTATTAGGAGGGAAATACCCAGGAGGGTAGCTGCTTCTGCAAAAGTGAGGAGCAGCAGAGAACTGGACAGAACAAGAGATTTATATTAGGGGTTTTCTTGTGTGTCAGGGGGGCACTTTCTAGGGTACCTGGGATTGGAGGGTTTATGTGGTTTGACCCTGGAGCCATATCAGGAATAGGGACTTTTTCTTGTAGGGTGGGGCCTGGCCTCTGGCACAATTTGGGACTGGGAGTGGTGGTTACCACCTTTAGGAAACAGCTGTTAGGACCCTTAGGGAAGTTTCAGGGAGGTGCATGGCCAATGGAGCTCCTCAGGTGGGGACCTGGCCACTTACATGCTTTGAGGGTTTACAACATTTACGAAATTATACAGCATTTACAAAGGGAATGTCTGCCTACTTGAGTTGGCATGAATAGCCAACAGCCTCTATTTGCATTTACTAGAAGATATGGTAGAAATCTTTGGAAAATAACTGGACAGAAATCCTAGAGGACAGGGCTTTAGAGCCAGCTATTTCATACACAGCTGAAGGCTGCCATTTGCATCTCTGAAACTCTCAAATTAAACAACCTTTCCTTAATCTGTTTTGAATGTCTTTCCCTCCCTCCCTCCCTCCCTCCCTCCCGCCCTCCCTCCCTCCCTCCTTTCTTTCTTCTTCCATTTTCCTCCCTCCCTCATTGTCTCTTTCGCTCTTCTCTCTTGTTTCTCTCTGAATTCCCCCAGACACTGGTGGATGTTGTATAGCATTCATGGGTAGACATAATCAAAATATACTGAGCAAGGGAAAATCTGCCCAGTCCAGTTTTGGGTTCCCGGTATTTTTAAAGGAGTGCACAAGAGAACTAACTATCTGTGCTGAGAGGAGACGCCTGTTGGCCAGCTCCATGGCTTCAATGTTGAGGGTCTCATCTATTTCCTTGTTACAGTCTGGACACTTCACCTTCTGATGCTCTGTTGTTTCTTCTTGGTTCAACTAATAAAACAAATGGAAAAAAAACAAAAACAATACGTGAATATTAACGTATTGTTTAGCAGAAACATCTACAATCTTACATTAGATTTTTGGGGGGACATGACAGAAAATCTGATAGATATATAAAAATATCTTAATGCCTCACATTTGCTCAAGTGTCCTCAATATTGATTCAGTTCTAGGAGATAAAATAATGGACAGGTGGCTGGGAAGGAGTTGCACCTTTCCACTCTGTGGAATTCGAGAGCTTATAAAAGCTATCACATATACAGTCACACTTTGACTTAGTGCTCCTGTGTGGTTCTCTGACAGCCTCAGCATCACTTGGAAATACATATACCCTCGTTACCCACTGCATCAGAACTGGGGGAAATGGGTAACAATCCCTAGGTCTGCTGCTTTTAGAATTTGATGTCCACTGGTTTAAATGAATCGTTTAGGGCAGAAAAAAAATGTGATCATGAGTTTAAGAGATACGAATATAGAAAATTTGCCAAAGAAGTAAACTGAGGTTTGGAGAAAAATCATTTGCTCAAGCTGACGGATACAGGCCTCTAATTCCAACTACTAGGGCAGTGGCTCTCAACTTCCCTGGTGCCGTGACCCTTTAAGACAGTGCCTCATGACGTGGTGATCCCAAACTATAAAATTATTTTCGCTGCTATTTCATAACTGGAATTTTGCCACTGTTCTGAATCATAAGCTAGATATCTGTGTTTTCTAATGGTCTTAGGCAGCCCCGGTGAAAGGATTGTGTAACCCCAAAGGGGTCATGACCCACAGGTTGAGGACAATTTACTGGGGAGACTGAAGCAAGAAGATTGCAATTCAAGGCTTTTGTGGACTGCAGAATATGCTTACAAGGTTGTCCTTCACGACTTGGGTTGGATATGTAGCTTTGTTGTAGTGTGCTTTCCTAGTGCAAGGCTCTGAGTTCTGTCCCCTGCTTTTAAAACGAGCAATTTTGTTAAAAGCTAGAATATAAACCAGGTCTTCTGAGTGTGAGGCAAGGGCCACATATATAAAGCCCATGACTGTACCATAAAGAGGACAATACTAGTATTTGATTAACTGCTTCCGAAATGATTTAAATCAAGTGACAAGACCTGGCACTGTCTTATGTCCAGATGGGGAGTAGAGTGGAAATGCCCCACACCACAGCATGAGTCAGAATCTCTGTTGTGGGAGCAGAGAGCTCAGGAATGTTTCAGACAATTCTGATGCCAACAGGTCAGCAAAACGCTGTAATCAGATACTCAGTAAAACCGAGGAAAGCCTAGGAATCAGCTCAGTATTTGTCTAACCAGAAAATGAATGAAAACTGACATGGTAGAAGGCATGGGAAGAGAAGAGTGACATTGGGAAGACCCAGGAACACTGTACACTATTTCCTTCATGGCAGCTATGATTTAACAAAACAACATCAGGTTCTCTTGTAGCCCAGACTGATGCTCTGAGCCCTTTAAGATGAGTAAATCTGATCTTGGAGATCCTAAGGTATTTCCCAGATACAGAGAGTGCTATTTCACTCACAGATGAACTTTTTGGTGCTGACCTTGGCTTCTGCTGTCTTCAAAGAAACAACTAACTGTAAACCAGGCTGTAACCAGTGCTCGGCACACATAACAACCTAAATGAACTGTGAACAAATAAGTGATTGTAAGACCATTCTCTGTCCTGACCTTGTGAAAAGAGGACATTTTCTGAGCCTCACTTTCTTCTTTTTTACACTTATCTTTAAAAGGCAATGCCAAAATGCTGCACTCTCTTTCTATTTTACATGTATTCCTTCTGTAGTCAAATGGGTTGGGGCTTCTGCTTTGTCACACAATAACCATAAAAAGTCTTCGGATATTTTCCTTACTTTTATAAAAAATAAGGACTGACCAATATACTTCCCTACAAATGAAAATTATGAACATCCTGAGTTTGAATTAATACTTACAATTTGATCTACATTTAATGGCAATCATATTTACTCTAGTGGAATCGAGAGCTATTGTATGCTTACTGCATATGGATTTTGAAGTATAATTGCCTTCTCAACCATGTTCCAGTCGGCATTAGCAAGGTCTTTGTCAAATTTGAGTGCCATGGCTGTAGACTTGGTTAGCTCTTGGAAGTGTTGGAATGTATAATAAACTGATTTATGCTTTGTTGATGTTACATCACGAAGACCTTAGGGACAAAGAATAGATTTTACAGACAGTAGAAGGACGTAATTTTGATATAAATTATGAAATTTCCTTTTGTTCTTTACTTTTCCTCACTCATCACTTATGCATGTGCCGTGTGTGTTCATCTACTTGCGGGTACACTTGTCTTGTCTGCATGGTTGTATGTGAAGACCGCATGTTGTTATTGAGATGCCTTCTTCAATCACTTCCACACCTGCATTTTGTCACGAGAACCTAATGATTCTTACAATAGTGTCTAGCATTTAGAGCACTCTTCTCAAAAAGCTTGCTGAATAATTGGATGAGCGTACACTACTCTTTAACTACATAAGGTTAACATAAATAATCATATGAAATAACTTTATTAGCCTGAATAATTTATACATTTTATACAGTGATTCAATTAGAAAATTCTGACTTGTATTTAGATGGATATTTTCTTATTAGTGCTTCTTATAATATTTGAAATGTTTTTTTTTCTTTTCTCACCATGGTAAACAGTAGAGCTTACCTAGTTTTGTAACTGCCATTGGCAAAATAAATCTATTGATAACCAGGGTAATTAAGCATACTGATACTCCATGAAATAATATCTAGAATTGAAAAAATATATTAAATAAGTATTCAGGATTATTTATTACAATATATTCTGTATTATAAATTGAACTAGGTTGTTATATGCTAACAAACGATTGTAGTAAGTGAGAAAGTTTGATGTCGGGCATGAAAAAGTGATCTGGGGACTCACTATACTCTTGCACACATGCAGACTCACTGTACTCTTGCACACATGCAGACTCACTACACTCTTGTACACATGCATCTCCAGCCATCTTTTCAGAAAGCAATCAAATGAACAAAAGCAGAGTCAGGACTCTGGCTTCTCTCTTGAAGTCTGCAAGATTCTTTGTAATAATCTCATGTTAAGATGCAGTAAAGGGAGAAACACTACCAGGTCTGTTAGGACTCTGCTGGTGACCATGTCAGAGGAGCAGCAGGTGGCAAAGGAAGCTCAAGGTGTCAGCCCACCAGGAGGAAATGCTCTGATGGGTGAATTTCATTTAGGCAAGGGCATGGGACTACAGAACCCAGAATGTCTTTGCCTTCTGCTGTGATTTTGCATGTTTGTTACTGCAATATTCCTCTGGTATCTAACTGGTGTGAGTAGATGTGGGGAGATCTCCACTGCCTGTAATAGAGTGTGTTTATCTCTTGGAAACATCCCGTTCTACTGGGCATTTTTATCTGTGGATTGTCAAGAAGATGAATCTCCCCCAAGCTGTACTATCTAATTGATAATAATAAAGATGTCTTATAGAGAGTTTTGATGAATAAAAATAATAAATACAGCCGGGCGGTGGTGGCGCACGCCTTTAATCCCAGCACTCGGGAGGCAGAGGCAGGCGGATCTCTGTGAGTTCGAGACCAGCCTGGTCTATAAGAGCTAGTTCCAGGACAGGCTCTAAAGCTGCAGAGCTTTAGACCTAAACCCTGTCTCGAAAAAACCAAAAATAAATAAATAAATAAATAAATAAATAAATAAATAAATAAATACAAGGAAATGCCACACAACTAGGGTTTGTGAGTTTCACCTAAGGAGCTGCATAGATTGTAGCTCAACTTATTGACAATTAATAATAACAGTTGAATCCCTTAGCTCAGCTAGTTTAAAATTTTTGACCTTAATGTTAGGAGATATGTTCACGGAGTTCGGAATTCAGAAGTCAATACAGCTGAAACAAAGCTTTGAAATTAACAGTTAGACTAAGATGTTTTGTTTAAATAGCTTTGAGGTAAAAAACCCAAGAAGACAATCTGGAGTTTGCAAAAGGCACACAGTTGAATGTGGAACTCTTTAAGGTCAGGGAACAAGAATGAAAGAACCCTATTATCATCGGCTAATGTACTTTTCTTGCTAGGACTGGTTGAGAACCAAAGGTGATGATTAATTCCTTTTACCCATTTCTGCCATCAATCTCCTGGTATAAAAAAATTAATGAGTTTTATATTTTGAGTTTATTTAATGTACCCTAAAGATTTAAAGTAGAGCTGACTGATTCTTTTTCATATATAGAAGTTTAGATTTGTGGTTCCTTTAAGAATCCTTATAAGATTACCTTTCAAGATAAGTTATAAAGTAATTGGCCTTTTCTTTGTAACTGTAAAATGCAACCTGCCAGTAAAAGACATGACTGAGAAGAATGCCTTTCTGCCTACACACTTAGTCTACACCAAGTTGTTTGGGTGTGAGTGTATATAGGTTCTTGGGTTAATTTACTTTTCACCTGTAATATGCTTAATCATGTAAGAAAAATTAAAAACATGTTTTTACAGGTATTCATTACAATTCACTTAAAAATAGAATATAATCACGTTGTAACGCCTAATTGCCTAAAAAACTTTGTTGTAGTATATAAGTTGCAGAAAAAAAGTATATAGTAGAAAAAGGAACATGGAAAGAACATAGAAAGACAAGAGAATCAAGAAAAAAGTCTTCAATGGAGTGTGAGTGTCTTTTTCCCTAAACCCCCCCAGACAGAAAATCTTGGATTACACAGACTCTGTGGATTCCTTTCAAAGCCCTGCACTGCTGGAGACTGACCCCGGCAGCAGTAGACACTACTTACACAACTCTATCTGACCAAATCTTTGTTTCCTACATTATTAAACGTAATTCATGAGTGATATAAGGAAATAGAGCCAACACTCAGCGAGAATCCTCTTTGAATGAATGACTTCTAGAAGAAGTAAATAGAAACCGCGGAGTAGATGTCCTGCAACAGCTGCTGTTTAAAATGACTTAAAGATTTTAATTCATCTTCATCTGAAACCCCTTAGACCCGTGAAGAAGGTTGGGTGTCTCTAAACTGGAAGGGGATGAAAACTGTTGGATTTCCTGCCCTCATCTTGCACGTTCTATGCCAGAAGCCTCACTCAGTCCCCTGTCTCTTGGCTCTCCCTATAGGTTAGTCCACAACTTTCTCGGAATGAGCAAACCACAAAACAAGAACCCTTCCTTTCTCTAGGGACGCCACGTGGAATGTACTACAAAGTCACGTTCAATACTGAACAACACTCTCATCAAATACTCAAACAGGAAAATGCAGTTTTCTTTACTAGAGACTTTTCCCTCTCGGCGCCAACAGAGACGTCAGAGTAAGCGAGCAGGAGGGCCATGTTGATGTTCGGGGTCCCCTTCATTTCACTCCAGACCATGATGAACGCCCAGCGCCAGCTGAACCCGTGACCAAGTCGAGACAAGATGGGGCTCATTAGGAGAAAGACCAGGAGTCTGGAAGACAAAGCACGTTTTAGAGTTATCTTTGTGGTAGAAATGCCTTGCTGCTTAATCCTAGCATTCCCAATGAGCCATCTTTCATACACTATTATCAGGGCTCCAAAGGGAGCCATGTGTCACAGAGACACTCACAGAGAGAATAACGCGTTCTTGTTATTTCTCTGCACTGCTCAGGGGTAAGGTGACTTTTTTTTTTTTTTTTTTTTTTTTTTTATCATGCATGGGGTGTTGCTTTCGCACGTGGAAGACAAGCGTTAAACATTTTATAAGGCCGCAATAAGAAAGGTAAACAGAAGATGATGGGAAATGCGTTTTCCTTACAGATTTTCTTCTTGCTCAATTTGTCTGTATTGTCCAGTTCTTCCCTATTCCCCATGCCACTCCGTCATACTGATTTTATATGATAATATATGGACAAATATTTGGAATTAGTGGGTTGATATCAACAATTTAACATCTAATTTTCTTAGATGGAAGCAGAATGTTAGCTTTCTGAGGGATAAGTAGCTGTGAGATTGCAGTTGAGGCCAATTTTCTTAGTGTACAGCCCAATGTGATGTGGACTCTTCTTTCTCCTAAGACTGGGAAAAGGGACTGCAGAAATTATCAGGGGGAAAAGGAAGACATTTATAGGTAGGCTTTCATTCTTATTTCTTTTTTTCTTCAATAAATCTACATTTCAGCATGGAAGATTATATACACATTCATGAATATCAACTTTTGTTAAATCAAGCTTGGCATAAGAAGTCAATCTTAGATAAACATAAACTTCATTTTTCAGGTTAAAAGAAAGCTTAGCACAATGTTTTATTTTATTGATTTTATTATATTTCTCTCTGCTATCCTCCCTTTCTCTCCCCTCCCCTTCAATCCTCTCCCATGGTCCCCAACTCCCAATTAACTCAGGAGATCTTGTCTTTTTCTACTTCCCATGAAGATTAGATTCATGTATGTCTCTCTTAGGGTCCTCATTGCTGTCTAGGCTCTCTAGGATTGTGATTTGTAGGATTTTATTTTGCTTTATGTATAAAAGCCACTTATGAGTGAGTACATATGATATTTGTCTTTCTGGGTACTGGGTTACCTCACTCAGTATGAAGGTTTCTAGCTTCATTCATTTGCCTGCAAATTTCAATATGCCATTGTTTCTTTCTGCTGTGTAGTACTCCATTGTATAAATGTACCACATTTTCCTTATTCATTTTTTGGTTAAGGGGCATTTAGGTTGTTTCCAGGTTCTGGCTGTGACAAACAATGTTGCTATGAACATAGTTGAGCACATGTCCTAGTGGTATGATTGAGCTTCCTTTGGGTATATACCTAAAAGTGTTATTGCTGGATCTTGAGGTAGATTGCTTCTTAATTTTCTGAGAAATTGCCATACTGATATCCAAAGGGGCTTTACCAGCTTGCATTTCCACCAGTAATGCAGGAGTGTTCCCTTAAACCCACACATCTCCAGCATGAGTTGTCATCAGTGTTTTTGTTCTTGGCCATTCTTACAGGTGTAAAATGGAATCTCAGAGTTGTTTTGATTTGCATTTCTCTGATGACTAAGGATGGAGAACATTTTCTTAAGTGTCTTTCAGCCATTTTAGATTCCTCTGCTGAGAGTTCTCTGTTCAGGTCTGTACTCCAATTTTCATTGTATTATTTCTTTTGATGACAAATTTTGTGAGTTCTTTGTATATTTTGGAGATCAGTCCTCTGTCTAATATAAGGTTGGTGAAGATCTTTTCCCATTCTGTAGGCTGTCATTTTGTCTTGTTGACTGTGTCTTTTGCTTTACAGAAGCTTTTCAGTTTCAGGAGGTCCCATATATTAATTGTTTCTCTCAGTGTCTGTGCTATAGGGGTTATATTTAGAAAGTGGTCTCCTGTGTCAATGTGTTCAAGTGTACTTCCCACATTCTCATCTGTGAGGTTCAGTGTGGTTGGTATTTTTTTTTTTTTTGGTTGAGGCCTTTGATCCATTTGGACTTGAGTTTTGTGCATGGTGATAGACATGGGTCTATTTTCATTCTTCTATGTGATGATATCCAGTTATGCCAGCACCACTTGTTAAATATGCTTTCTCTTTTCCATTTTATATTTTTTGCTTCTTTGTCAAATATCGGGTGTTCATAGGTGTGTGGATTAATATCTGGGTCTTTGATTTGATTCCATTGGTCAACCTCTTTGTTCCTATGCCAATACCAAGTTGTTTTCATTACTGCAGCTTCAGCAATAGAGCTTGATGTCAAGGATGGTGATGCTCCCGGAAGTTCCTTTATTGTACGGGATTGTTTTGGCTACCCTGGGTTTTTTGTTTTTCCATATGAAATTATCGTTCTTTCAAGGACAATTATACATACATTCATGAACATCAATTTTTGTTAAATCAAGCTTGGCACTCAATTTTAGATAAATATGAACTTCATTTTTCAGCTTAAAGGAAAACTTAGCACAATGTTAAAGTCTAACATGATTGTTAGTTCTTAAAGCAGTTCTTACGTTAATTCTTTTTTCATTATTTTTTTCCATTTATTTTACATGCCAGCCAGAGTTTCCCCTCCCTCCTTTCTTCCTATTTCCTCCCCCACCTCCTTACTACACTGCCATGCATCCAGTCCTCCTCCATTCAGAAAGGGGCAAGCCTCCCCTGAGGGTCAGCTAAGCATAGCATATCAAGTTGAGGCAGGGCCAAACTCCTCCCCCTGCATCAAGCCTGGGCAAGGCATCCCAGCATGGGGAGTAGATTACAAAATACCAGCTAATGTCCCAGGGACAGGTCCTGATCCCATTGCTAAGAGTCCTACAAATAGCCAACCTACACAACTACCTGTCATGCAGGCTGATCCCATGCAGGCTCCCAAGCTGTTGGTCTAGAGTCCCTGAGCTCCCATGAGCTTGAGTCAGCTGTCTCTGTGAGTTTCCCCTTAGTGACCTGGACCCTCCTTGCTGGTACAGACCCTCCTCCCTCTCTTAACTGGACTCCCAGAGCTCAGCCCAGGGTTTGGCTGTGGATCTCTGCATCTGCTTCCATCAGTTACTGGATGAAGGCTCTCTGATGACAATTGCCATGATGACAAATGTCTTAGCCATTCTGACAGGTGTAAGGCGGTATCTCAGAGCCATTTTGATTTGTATTTCCCTGATAGATAAGGATGTTGAACGATTCTTTAAGTGTTTCTTAGCCATTTGAGATTCTTCTGTTAAGAATTCTGATTTCCTAAAGCGCTGATTCCAATTTAATTTAGAATTCGAAGAAATGAGAAGATAATGTGGTGCTCAGTCCTAAGATACAGTTTCTAGTGTTAGGTAGAAATCTTGAACAAAGATAGGAAATAGAGACTGAAACATGCGAAATATTAATGGTATTCACCTCTTAGCAATCATAGTAGATTATAAAGCTTTTTTTTTTAATCTCTAGAAAGTTTACAAAGTGTTGGCATTGCTCTAAAACTCATGGAAAATTTGTCAAAACTCCTGGGTATTACTGTGCCAACATTTACAGGAAAAGTTAGAGCCCACTAGTTCAATCTGAGTATGAAATTATTTTGTTATTTTAGAAAATAATCATCAGATAAATTACTATAAACAAAGTTCAGATGGTATTCTTACCTTAAAACAATCAGCGTGAAGTAGATATTTAATGAATAATATACATCAGAAAATGATATATACAAATACGTGTGTGCAGGGATTAGAAGTCCAACGAAAGTAAACACCATAAGAAAACTAACGAAGGACAGACAATTCCAGAATCTGCATTTTTGAGAAGAATAAAATATAGTTATAGCAATGACATGTTTATTATAAAGCTTACCTCTTACTTATATGAGACATGCAATTGTCAGTAAAATAAAGGTGAACATGGCATTTATCAGCACTCATGAAGGATTAACACTGAACTGTGAAGAAAGGCAAACCAATCTAGGTAAACAGGTAATTTTAAAGCAATTCAATTAATTTATTTGTGTCAATTAGTAACTTGCTTTTTTTCTGCTGAGTCTGAAAGAAATAGTGTACAATCATCTGCAACATAGCGTAACACAGGGACTAAACATCCAGAAACCACTGTCCACAGAACTAGAAACACTGAGAGGATCAGTGGGTTGACCAACGGGTTGCAGAGTTGTGAGAAATGGAGGACCAGAGAGAATTAGAAAAATTATGGGAAGTGGGGATGCTTTCTCTCTCAGAGCATAGAGTGGATCTTCTCTTGATAGACGAAATAAGCAATAGGATGAATCGCCATTATCTTAGAATTCTACCATCTTTAAGAATAGAGCCTGGTGAATGTTATCTTTTAAATAGATTTCTGGCATTGAATTGAGATTATGCAATTGTTATTTATATGTCTGTGGAAGTGAGTGGCTTTGGCAAGAGAGTAGCCATACTCATAGGAGGGGAGAAGGCTTGGAAACTGAAAAACCAGAAGATTTTATGTTCATGAACATCACTAGAAGTGATGATAGGAGGATGACAACCAGAGTCAGAGGGATATCCCAATGGAGTCTTCACTAAAAGAGATGTAGAATCAATGCAAACGCAAGATTAGATGATAAGTTTTGTCTAAGACTATGCAAAAAATGAATGTGACAGAGAAATTGGTGGGATAGTATATATCATGCCATGTAGCTCTAATAGCTGTTGTAATATCATAGCTTCCAGTGTAGAAAACAAAGTCAAAAAAGAATAGCTACTCACTCAAGGAGAAATGCTTCAACTCCTGGTTTAAAACTTGTAGAATTTAGAAAAAGTCCCATGGTGGCCACAGTAAATATCCCAGACAATCCAATGATCTCACCTATGTTTAAAATGAACAACAACAATAAAAGGATCAACTTCAGCTGCAGTGTGATCTCTACTGGGTGTGAAAATGTCAAATAGTGTGACTTTACACAGGTGTTATCCCACTAGATTTCACCTAGAAAACATTACAGGTTGTTTCTGCTGTCTGTATTTTAATCTGCCCCAGATATTCATCATATTGAGGAGTAAAACATGTGACACACATGTATGTAATAGTGTATAATACTTTGGCTTCATATCATCTGCAGTTAAAAAGGTCTCTTCATCCATCCCAGTGAGGCTAAGCATCCTCGGCAGATCTGCTGTTTCAGAGGAACTCTGGATGGGTGCATTGGAAATGACCTGGAAGATTCTATAAGGACCAACCTCCTTCATGCACCATCTGCTTGGAAGACACTAAAAAAAAAAACCCCTGTGTTTTGTAGTAGAACTCAGAAATTGGGGACAAAAAAGGCACAATATGAATTTCTTCCTGTTTAATCTTTTCTTTAATTGGTGCATTTAGTAGAGAAGAATCGAAAAGTATAGAAAAATGTTGATGGATTTTTGTAATGTAGGTAATATACTTGTAAAAACCCTCAATTATATGGTATAGCACAAAGGGAAAGCTAATAATCCCACTTCTAAGGCTGTAAATATAATTGTAAAGAATTTTTTAGAAGCCAGGTAAGTGCTGCAAACATGTAATCCCAGCACTTATAGACAGAAACAGAGGCAGATGTAAACAGAGGTTTCTCTGTCCCACCTGGTCCTGCAGTTGCTTCTAAATAATCACTCAGGCTTAACATTAATTACAGAACTTTTGGCATATAGTACAGGCTTATTACCAACTAGCTCTTACATTTGAAATAGTCTATTTCTATTAATCTAAGTGTTGTCATGTGGCTGTGGTTTTTACCAATCTACAGACATATTGTTTCTTGGGTAGCTGGCTGGCGTCTCTCTCCACACTGCCCTTCTTTTTCCCTTTATTCAGTTTGGCGTTCTTGCCTAGCTATATTCTGCCTTGTTATAGGCCAAAGAAACCTTTATTATCAACCAACGAGAGCAACATATATTCACAGTGTACAGAAGGTTTCTCCCACAGCAGGCAGAGGCAGGGGCAGGGACAGGGATGGGGCAGGGGCATCTCTGTGAGTTTAAAGCCAGGATGGTCTGTAAAGCTTGTTCCAGGACAGCTAGGTCTATATAGTGAGCCCCTGCTTCAAATCAAAACCCAAAGCAAAACAATAAGAGCAATTACCAAAATAAAAGAAGAAAATGAACTTTTGACTGGAATTTCTTTTAGGGAGAATATTATATTTGTCTGGAAAGAAATTCTTAGTTAAGCTTTTGACTATGCAATGAGGGCCAAGAAATAGCCACAAGCATCCATATATGCTTGCTGAATTTTTACATTGAAGACAAACAGCAAAAAAGACACTGGAAAGATGAGGATATGGGAAAACAGAGGGAGCCATCAGAACTGAAAAAAGCTCATGAGCCACTTAGTATAATTTTATTTTGAGTTTCCCAGAAGTGATTGAGCTTTGAGCAAAGACAGAGGCGGTAGCAAGGAAACAAATGCTGGACATTTCAACAAGGCTCGACATTTTTGAGTTTATAAAGAAGTTTTGTAGAGCTGGGGATTTTAAATAATCGAGTCAGAATCCTTTTCAGGATTAAAGAACTTAAAGGACTCCCATTTCGTAATCCATCCTGAGTACCCACCGTCATGCAGTAACAGCTCTGCAGTGGGATTGCACAGCAATGTGAGTCGATGATAGGCTCCCCACTGATCTAGTACACACTAAAATATATTCTTAAAGTTAAGAAGCATTCTGGACATACTACCTTTACTGAAGTTCCACACACATACACATTTGACTCAGTTCTGGTCCACTCTGTCTTGTGTTTCAAGGGCTGCATTTTAACATCTACAGACTAATTAAATGCTTTGATAGTTTTCTAATAGAAAATTTTCTTTACTTAAAGTAGCTACTTTTACATATTTATGTTTTTTCTTTGATGTAGTCTCCTGAGGCATCCTGGCTGGCATCAAGCTTACTACATAGCTGTGGGTGACATTGAACTCCTGATTCCCTTGCTTTCACCTTCCAAGTTCGAGAATGGCAGGTGTCCACCACGATTTCCAGATATACACTCATTTTTATAAATGCTTTTGTAAAATACAAGGTCCCAAGACTAAAAAAGTGCTATTAATTTGATTTGAATTATGGTTAAAATTTAATTTAATGAAATCAGTATTTTTTCCACAGCATTGAAGCTTCATGCCTATATCTTAAGTTCCATGTTTTAGAGTTTTGTCTCAGAAATGTAAACAGAAACATTTTAGAAGCAAGCACTTTAATTCAGCGTTTACAACTTTTTATTTAAGAATACTGGTGTTTCGCCTGTATGCATGTGCACCTCGTGCATGCAGTGCTTGAGGAGGCCAGAAGAGGGCGTCCGGGGTTACAGATAGCTGTGAACCACTCCATGGGTGCCATCTCTCCAGCACCAAATTTACCACATTTGAATCATGAAATTAAAAAAAAAACTAGGCATAATTACTTTGAGAAGATCAAGTTCAGGACAAATAATTAGAACTTTTTAGGTGACAGCCAAGGTAGGAAAATATTACTGATTCCTGCTTTGAACATGATCATGGACACATTAAGGTAGATCATGATGAAGGAAACTTTGTGTTATGTATATTTTTTTTCTGTCTCTTGCCTTAAAAAATTCTGTTCTAGCACTCTCCTAAATGTTCACTGAGATGTCTTAATTTGAAAGTTTAGAGGTGTGTGTGTGTGTGTGTGTGTGTGTGTGTGTACATGCACATGTGTGTGTGTAACTCCTACTTCTGGCTATGCTTACATTTCAGATGATATTAGGGGAGACAGCATTTGTTGGAATTCATTTTTATAAGAACTTAACTATATATTTACACTAATACACATGGAATGTACATCACCTGACTGATCATCCTTCAATGTTTTAGTTCATTAACTTGATCCTATTACTTTTTACCATCATAATTGGCTCAATACAACAGACTGATTAGTTGGGATTTCTTAAAATTGTGTTTTTTCCCCTTTGCTAACATGAGAGTTGTTATTTTCAAATTTCTAAATAGAAATGTTTCTTCATTGCAATGTATTCAAATTATATAGATCTTAGTAACTTTGTACTTTTCTGTATTGGTTCAGGCCCCCTAAATTTAAAAGTTGGTAGTTTATACATTTCTGTTAATGTAAAGTAATCAAAATTTTCAGATATGGAGGGCATAGTATCTCTATAGAGGGTCTACAGTCTGTTCTGGTACATAAAATTCTTTATATTATAATCTTATAACACAAGCATGTAAATTATTTTCTACTCATAACTTTTGTACAATCGGTTATGAAATTCTACAGGAAAGGTATAATAAACTATTCCAGCTGTGGCTTTGCCAGATTCCTCTGTGCTTTGTGTTTGTTTTCTGTATCTGGGTACACTGTTCTCTTTGCACAGGTATTCACATTTTTTACATTGAACCATCTATGTAATTTAAGGTGAAGCATGAACTCTCCCACTTACAAATGTAAAAGATGAGGTAGAAAACTGAAAAAATAAAAATGATGTGATTGACATCATCCCCAAAAATGGTAGACATCCATAGCTGGATCAGCTTCGTGCTCAGGATTCCAAATAGGAAGCTTTCGAAAAAATACGCCCAAGCTGTAGATGCGATGTTATGGGCTATGGGAAAAGAGAGAAGCGGAAAACTGTTAATAGAAGCCACCTGGCCTTCACCTTAAATGATGCTCTAATCAATTTTTCTTTTTGTCCTTATTAACATTAGCTCATTGCTGTAATGAACACTGAAGTACAGACACCCCTCAAGACACCGAGTTTACTGCATGTTAGTCCTGTTTGTGGTTTACCATTTCCCTATGACTGACTTAGTTTCTGCACAGGAGGAGTAGGCTTTTCTTCACACACTCACCAACATGTCTTGAGGCTTCCCCTTGTAATGAATTTTTTTCTATATACATAAATACAACCTGCTCAGTCTGGGTAAGACTATTTTTATGGAAAGAATGAGGAAATGATGTAATTAATTATAATCTCAAAAGTAAAATAAAAGAAACAATTTTAAAAATATTTCATTATTTTAAGTGGAATATTTTATTGTATGTTTTGGCTCCATACATGTCTGTATGGTGTCATGTACGCGATGGTGCCTGAAAGAGCCAAAAATGTTGGATCTCTTTGCACTAGAGTTATGAATGGTTGTGAGCCAGCATGTGGGTGCTGGAAGCAAAACTCAGGCCCTCTGGAAGGACAGTCAGTGCTCTTGACTACCAAGTGTTCTCTACAGCCCCAAGTCCTGTGCTTCTTTGTTTTTACAAATAGGTTGTCATTTCCATGGGTTTGAGGTGATATTGTGTGTTTTGTTTGTATTTTGATAATTATGACATCAATTGGCTGAGTGTTTTCACATGCCTATTGTACATTTGTATGTCTTCGTTTGAGAACTGTCTGTTCAGCTCTGTCTTAGTTACTCTTCTATTGCTGTGAAGAGACACCATGATCGAGGCAACTTATTAAAGAAAGCATTTAATTGAGTGTTGCTTACAGTTCCAGAGGGGAGCTTGGTGGCAGGTAGGCATGGTGCCGGAGCAGCAGCTAAGAGCTTATATCCTCCTCTGCAGGCAGCAGGCAGAAAGAGGGAGAATGATTCTGGTGTGGACTTTTGAAAGCTCAAAGCCTATTCCCAGTGACACACTTCCTACAGCAAGGCCATAACTCCTAATCCTTCTGAAATAATCCACTGACTAGGGACCAAGCATTCAAATATATGAGCATAGGGGGCCACGTTCATTCAAAATACCACAAACTTCTTTGTCCACTTAAATTTATTATTATAATCTTCATCTTGATCATCAGCAGCAACACCATTGTTATTATTGTCACTATTATTATTGCATGTATATGCATGTAAATATACACAGCATGCATATGGAGGTCAGAGGGCAACTCTGTGGTGTTACTTCTCTCCTTCAACATTTATGTAGCTTTTAGGGATTAAATTCAGGTCATGGGAAGGTAGAGAGAGCAGGAGGAGGGTAGGAAGAGGGAACTTGGATTGGCATGTAAAATAAAAAAAATTGTTTAAATAAAGAAAAATCAGGTCACTAAGTTTATGTGTCAAGCTCTTTTTTTCACTGAGCCCTCTTACCAGCCCTGAAATTGCAAATATATCTTTCCAAGGTATGGAAAAAAACCTTAATGTCCAGCAGTAAGTGGATGGACAAAGAACATTTGAATCACGGTGGTGGTAGCACACAAGTTAATCCTAGCTCTTACAAGGAAGAGGTAGGTGGATCTCCATGAGTTTGAGACTAGCCTGGTCTACAAAGTGAGTTCCAAGATAGCCAGGGCTATTCTCTGAACCCTGTTTCAAAACAAAACAAAAACAAAAACAACAACAACAACAAAAACCCAACCAAAAACCAAATGAAACTAAAACAAAAAATTAGAATTATTTGGTATATATCTACATGGGAATAATATTCAGCCTTTATAAAGAAATTCTGTCACCCACACCATCACATTTGGTGAATATGGATTCATCAAAAAGACAAGCTAAGTGAAAAAATCCAGACGCTGAAACACAGAAAGACAAATATCAAAATACTGCATAAACACACAAGCACGTACACACACACACACACACACACACACACACACACACACACACACTGATATACATACATGTATGCATGCAGGAGACATTACAGGTCACATTTGGTCACTTGGAGAGTTTCTTTGGTCAAATGGAGATTCAAGAACGATCAAGGACCAGGAAGTCCCAGACTCATGGAACAGTTATTCTAGAGCTGATGTAATAGGCTAGGTATGAGGAAAGAATATGCTTCTGAACCTGTTATGATTGGGTTCTCAAATGTCCCACATGGGCATATGTTTTGAACTTTGTTTCCCAGCTTTGTGGCACTGTTTTGGGAGCTGTAGGGCCTTCAGGACATGGGGGATCTTGCTGGCTGATCCAGTAAGCCACTAGAGATAAATCCTTGTTCCTTTCTTCATTGTCTGCAGAAAGCACCTGCCATTGCTTACTTTATCAGTCCCCCAGGTTTTCCCATTGTAACAGACTGTAACCATCTGCAACCACAAGCCAAAATCAACCATTCCTCACATATACTGTTTCTGTCAGGTGTTTAGGCAGAGCAATGCAGAAGGAAGGAATACAGAGTCTTTGCCCAATCAATCCCTTACATTTTGTTGGCCTATCAAACAGATTGACTAATTACTATTGGACAATCTGTTTGTTTTTCTCTATGAAAGCTATTCTTCATTATATATTTCTACACATAATTTTTGTGGGTTTTTTGCTATAAAAAACAAGCAAGATAGAGATTGGTTGGAATAAAGAAATATGAGGTTGCTTATACTCCACAAGAATGTGCCCTCCTGAGAAACTGCCATATTGATTTGCAGAGCACAAGTTTGCACTTCCACCAGCAATGGAAGAGTGCTCCCCTTACTCTGTGCCTTCTCCAACATAAGCTGTCATCAGTGTTGCTGATCTCAACCATTCTGACAGGTGCAGGATAGTATCTTAGAGTCGCTTTGATTTTCATTTTCCTGTTGACTAAGGGTGTTGAACAATTCTTTAAGTGTATTTCAGCCATTTTGAATTCTTCTGTTGAGAATTCTCACCACACGCCTTAGAATTTTTGCAGTGTTTGGTCATGATGTTTATGATTTGAGCTTTTTCTTTGATCAACAATGTTGCCATGGCTTCAGGATATGCCAGGGCAATGGTGGCATAAAGCTCATGGGAGTAACCAACCAACATCTGATTTGACTAAAGGTCCACTTTATGAGATGGAACCCATACCCAACAATGCCTGGATGACCAAATCTGAGGCTAGATATCCCAGGAACCTAGAATTTAAAAAGAGCAATAAAATAAAACAACTCCTAATGATATTCTGCCATCCTCATAGATCAGTGCATGTTCATTCACCATCAGAAATGCTTCCTCCTACACCAGATGTCCTAAGTCAGACATTATGCAGTGAGTGAGAAACCCTGAAACACCCAACTGTTCATGGGATGTCTCCATCAAATCCCTCCCCTCATGGCTGGGAAAACCCTGTAGAAGAGGAGGCAGAGTATAAGAGCCAGAGGGAATGGAGGAAACTAGGAAAACAAGACCCTCTGGATCAACATGATCAATGCATATATGAACTAATAGAGACAATATTCCAGGGTCTACATGGGTCTGCATCAGGTCCTCTGAAAATATATTATGGCTCCTAGTTTAGTGTTCTAATGGTATATTCCTGGTTGTGTGAACAAGTGTATGTCTGATTCTTGTGCCTTCTCTTGGGCTCTTTTCCTTCTTTTGGTTTCTTTTGTCTAATTCCAATGTGTTAGTTTGTTTTATCTTATATTTTATTACTATCCTTTAAAAGACTGTTATTTTCTAATGAGAGACAGAAAGGGAGTGGAGTCAGATGGGAAGGGATGTGGGGAGGAAGTGGGAAGAGTAGAAGGAGGGGAAACTGGGACTAGGATATTATGTGAGAAAAAAATCTATTTCAGTAAAGGGAAAAAATAAGTAAAATCTTTTAAAAAAAGAAAAAAGGATGGGCTCTACTGGTGAGCTTGGAAAGATCAGTTGGGATTTTCCTTCACTTCTAATATGGGGGATATTTCATCAAAATGTAATTAGGAATCATATAAACCCCTTTGTTCATATCCACATCTTCTAATTTTTTCCTTAAACAGTCTACCAGTTAGGGACTAAACATTCAAATATCTGAGCCTATTGGGGGGCTACTCTCTTTAAGCCACCACATTCTAAACTAGGACCATCCCACCGAGGGCCTCAGAACCCAGTGAGTGGCACAGTGTGTGCTAATGTCTTCAGAAGATTGCTTTCATTGCTTTCCCCAAATCTGTACAAAAGCCAATACAATAAAAGGAAACTACCTTCTTAAATATTTTTATGAAAATATTTTTAGTCATGGAAATCTTTAAGGAGGCCTGTGGAGTTCTTTCTCCCACTACCCACTGATTCAGAGACTACATATTGAGACCAATATTCTATAGATTTTGATCAGAAAGGAGCACTAAGAAGCTGTAGAGTGTTGGAATCATTAGATTTCTTGTCTTATGTGATATTGCACAGCTGTACCATTTACCATCCATTATAAAGCATATCTGTTATTTATTCTCCACATACATATGTATATGATACAGCGAGAGGACAGACACACTTGTGCTTCAGGGTGATGTGTAAAAGCTGTGTTGGAGAGCTAATGCACACACTGCAGTCGCTGCTCTCGAGCTCTACTCCAGCCTCTGGAGAGGAATGAGTAGCTCACTTTTCTTCTTTTGTAAAACTCTTAGGAGATTTTGCCAAGGCAGAGGTAGAATGAGCTGACTTCTCTTCCTGTAACTGGACTGGCACTCTTAGCTTATCTTCTAAGTTTTTGTTTGTTTGTTTTTTGGAGGGGGTAGAGGGTGGGGCACTACACTATAGAAAACAAAATAACAGCAGCAATAATAACAAAATCACATCACATCGTTGCTGAGACCAGCTCAAGGCTGCTCTTTCAAAGGGCCTCATGGGAGTTTCACCCCAACCCACAGTAGTCGCAACATGAAGAAAGAACATGCTACATAAAGGTCACATCAACAATCCAAGCCAATTTGATACTTTTTATAATCATAATTTATCATAAGATCAACATTCATTACCACATTCAGAAATATCAATTCCTATTTTAAGAAGATGGAAGCGTGTCCTTACCTAGAGTATGGTTCATGTGTTTTGACTGGAAGTTGATCCTCACAACAGTGCTATATATAATTAAAGATATAACTGAAGTCATTAGACTCTCTCCATTAATTAAATTTGTGAGGCTTCTAGAAAGACCTACATATGTCAAAGAAGAGAAAATCTCATCAATATTTAAGAATATAATTGTATTAACATGCAGAAGGATATTCTTTGTCATGGATTTGTGTCACCTAAACTATTGTCATATTGAAAAAAACAGTAAATTTAATTATTTACCAGCTGAAAGTCTTTATCATCATAATCAAATACTAACTTAACTACAGTTAATTATGTATATGTAAATCAGATAATTTAACTTGAGAGCTTATGCTTTCTTTCAACGCAGTGGTGACATTGTGAAATTTATCAATGTAAAGAATTCAATTACTTGACTTACATAGGTAAGCCAGTTATAAGCCAATTCCTTATGATTCATTTGTATTTAAGGTGAGACAAAGTGATGGCAGAAAGGTAAAGTAAAATCATAGACCAAGGACATATAATGCAGAATTGAAGTAAAATATTAAGATATTTGTCTAGATAAAATTAAAAACTGGCTGGCTTTTGCATGTATTCTTTTCAATGGCATTAGAATTCAAGTTCCATGGGCAAAGAGCATTCGGTTATGACCTATTCCATCCTAGTTTTCATCTATTTGTCATGAGGTTCTAAGTTTAAGTGTCTTACCAGTTATACATTCCCATTGCCATTAAACAGGACAGTATTGTTAAGATGCTAAGTCTGAGCATCTTTTGTGATTTGCGAGCCAGAGGTCATTTCCTAGAAGGAACATTCTTTTCAGGAAAATTCTTGTCCTAAGACTGCAGTCACAATCTACCCATGATCAGTTTGCTAATAGACAAAACGCCTGAGCAGCATGTTCCTCGAGCAACTTCATAACTTATATTAATGCTCCAGTTCCTTGCTCTCCTGGTAGCTATGACTGTTTCTCTAACCTAGTGTTTTCCAATGCTGTGACCCTTTAATACAGTTCCTCATGCTGTGGTGACCCCAACCATAAAATTATTTTCAATGCTACTTCATAACTGTCATTTTGCTACTGTCATGAATCATAATATAATTGTCTGTGTTTTCCAACAGCCTTAGGTGATCCCTGTGAAACAGTCATTTGACCCTCAAAGGGGTCGTAACCCACAGGTTGAGAACCAGTGTTCTACCACCACACAAGAAGATCCTGTCATATTGGTAGAAACAGAGACTTTTGCCTCCTTTCTTTTGCACACCAGTGACCCTCATGGCAGCATCCCTTCCCAGTGATGCTACAGAAAAATATATGGAGGAACGGTGGTCCCCAGATGCTCATCTGTTGGCTGACTGTAGGTTAGTGAGTAACATAGCCGAGATTAGCAAGCCTTGTTTATAGTTTCAAAACTCCCATGCCCATGAAAAATAATAAGCAGCAATTGCTTCAAGTCACCACATTTGGGGTGTTCATTAGCCAGTATACCTACTGTTATATAATTATTGAAGTTTATAAAATAGAGCTAGCTCAGCAAATAGTGGTTGTTTTTGAATGAACAACAAATTTGGACTTAAGGAAAGAAAAAGAACTCAAAACAATGTACATCCATCTGTTCATGTCCTCTACGGACATGGGTGCTCCGTCCTAAGGGGATTTTCTTGTGAATAATGTACAATTATATATGACTTATAGAAGTACAAAAACAAAAGAACACACTTACGGAGTTTTAAACTATTTGGTGGACAAAAACAGAGCACACTCAGTGAACTGCTTGTGCGCAAGCCAGAGTACCTGAGATGGATGCCCAGAACCCATGTGAAATGCCTGCCACAGTGGCATGCACCTGCAATCCCAGCACAAGAAAGGGTGAGGGAGGCAGTCAGTTCCCAGCTTCCTGACCAGTCAGCAAAGCATTATCAATGAGCATTGCGTTAATTAAATACCCTGTCTCAAACTGGTGAGCAACAATCAGGTGGATATTTCTGAGGTTCTTCTCAGGCCTCCATGGGCACATGCCCATATGTGTCTCAGTTGCACACACACGTACCCACATGCACAAAATCTTGTTTTATAAGACCAAGCAAAAATGCTACTAAGAGAAAAATACTATTACAATTACTTTTTGAAAGACACAAAGTTAGAAGAGCAACAAAATTCCAAAAGTAACTTGGCAAGATGCTCAGTATTTATGAAATTAGCCTTCCCGGGTACACCAATAAGATTATTGCAATTTTTAAAAGACAGGAAAAGTTCAGTGGAATACTAGATTATAAAATTTTGAGATTAAAATAAGTGCAGAATTGGCTCTTCAATGCCAAGAAAAACTAAGTCTTTTGACTAGAAAAGTTCTGGAATGACATCTCCAAAAGGTAGGAGCTTGGAGGGAGAGTGTAGAAAGAGGAGAACTGATGGCTCATGATGAATTCTGGCATTTTAATGTGGGTCTCCTTATGATGCTCAGGTTGGCCTTGAACTCATGTTCCCTCTGCTTCAGTTTCCTATATTCTGGAAATCCAGGTGTGTACCACCTACCTAAGAATATTCTTCTTTTAAAGGCTCACTTGATATGATATAGCACAATGACAGAACACTTGCCTAGCATTTTGAAAACCTGTTTCCATTCTCGGTACTACAAAATAAATACATAAAAATAAATGTACTTTCCCTTTACCATCTTAATTTCCTTGTCTTAAAGACTCAGCTTCATATATATATATATATATATATATATATATATATATATTTGATATGTCTCCTATATTCTATTTCTACTTGCTAATAGCAGTCCTGTTCCATTTATCTGGCCATAGAGTAGAAATGAAGTTGACAAGAGCATGTTGTGTTATTAGTGTGCATATGTGCATGGGGGTACACACAATTATAGCATATTCTATCTAAAATAAAATTTCTAGTACCCCAACATTTAAAAGGGAATAGAGAGAGAAATTGGGTTATTTTCCTGAAAAAAGGAAAAAAAACCCTACTCTGGATTATTTTGCTTTTCTGAATGCTGTAACTTCTGAATAATTTTTTATCTAAATATAGATTTGCCCATCCTAAAATAGTATTTGCCACAATAATACTATAACTAGTGATGCTATTGTTTTCCCCTCTTCTGGCTTTTGATTAATGGCGAAAGTGACACAAAGGCATTTTAAACACCATTGTTCTAACGACTGTCTTACGTCATCATCCTAATGACTGTCTTATGTCATCCTCCTAATGACTGTCTTACGTCATTCTCCTAATGACTGTCTTAAAGAGCTTGGGATATCGAGCAAAAGGTAATGGCCCAAACCCTTCTGTCAGTGCAAAGTAACTGCTCATATTACCCTAGTCCATGATGGGAGACTTCTCGTTTTATATGCAGCATGAGCTCGTCATTGGCCTTTCCGGCTGTCCTAAGAAATACTTGCAGAATATTTGCCAGTCCTCCACATCCTGCAGTCCCTCACACCACCACAGGTGGTGAAAATCCATCTCTAACAAAGAATCTTAACATGGAGATGAGTAAGCCGCAAAATATGCCCTCAGTGTATGAAAGGAAAAAGAAGAGAAAGGGATACCTACCAAGGTCTCTGATGGAGGCCGAGGTCAGCATAGGATCTGAACTTATAAGAACAGCTGAAAATAACAACCAGGGGATAGTCTTCAAATCCAATTTATTCAGAGATTGCAGATACCAAAGTATTAAGGTATAATTAATCACAAATCCAGGAATTGTAATTAAGAGTATCTGCAAAGACATTTGGTGGTAGAAAATCAGATTGCTTTTGCGTTCTGTTTTGAAAAGCAGAAGACCAGACAGAACTGGCTATTAGTTTGGCCCTTGGGAGCACTTTGCTGGAGCAACCCCCTTAACCCCCACTTCAATAGCTATACAGAGAGCAGCTGAGCAGAGATCCTTTGGGTCAACCCAAACCACTTTTACAATGTGTTCTCTGCTGCTACTGCTCCCCCATCCTCCTGGTCATTTGTCTGAACTCCAGGTGCCTAGCTTTGAGTTCAGTTGCATTGCTTCTGTTGGTGTTTACGCAGGCAGGACTGTTTACAAAACTATTCTGATAGTATGGAAGATGTGTGTGCATAGCTTGTAGTCAGGTGTGTTTTCTCTCAGAGTCTTCCCTTAATACAGCCCTCGCCTCCTAGTCCTAAGAAGGCACTGAGATTTGGGTTACAACTGCTCTGTAAGTCTCCCTGTGCCCCTTTCCTGTTCTTGAAGTTGTAATGTTAGGAGGTAGGGATTTAAAAACACACATTTCTCATCAAATTCTTTCTTTCTTAAGACAATACACTTCACAGTTGCACGCTTACAGATTCCCAAAGCTAAAATGATGATTGGTATAAAATTCTGTAAGTAAAATAGTCAGAATTGTTTCTTGTTCTCCACGATTTTTTCCTGAGCTACCAATAAGCTATAATATTACCAATATACATATATATGTATATATATTATAGATACAAAGCTGATTTTTACCACTTTGATATCTTATATCTTCCCCCTCTTCTTTATTTTCTATTTTGGAACAAAACATTTTTATAATTTGAAAATAATTAGCATGGTTCATGAATGGATAGTAATACAAGAACAGAATAATTACCTGCCATAGTAACTTCTGGAGCATATATATGTCCATGTCAAATGCGACATTAAAGATAATTACTGGCGTAAATATACCAAAAAACATTTCTGGATCTATCCACTGTATGGCATCTGCATAGATCTGGATCTAGTAATACAATATTGGTTATTCACATATATCCATTCTTCGTTAGCATACAACACATGCCAGAGGTCCTTCTCTCACAGTAGGGATGGTATGAGGGCTAAAGTCTTACTCTGTTGAGTGCTCAGAACTCTCATCTCAGTGGCAGAAGGAAACAGCTAACAGAGGAAAGCTGAGTCACATCCCTAAGCTCTTAACAAACAGCAGATAGAGGAACCATATTGACACAGGTAGTAAAGAATACATAGTTAAGGGAACCCTGATGGCTCTTTGGCCTGGAGAGGGAGGGAGTGGGGGGTATGGGTGGAAGGGAGGGGAGGGAAGGGAGAGAAGGAGGGGAGGATATGGAAATTTTTAATAAAAAAAAGAAAAAATAATAAAAAAAGAATACATAGTGGATTTGCAGGTACAAAAGAGAGAGAAAGTATTTCAAGTAAGTGATTTTTCATGAATAAGAATCAAAAAATGAATAAGTCACCCTATGAAGACCCAGAAGCTACAAATAGCCATCTATTGAATGAAGAAAAGAATAGCCAGAAGAAAGAGGAGAAAGTTCATGCGACTAGTGAAATAACTCACGGTGTCTCCCCTGATGCTAGTTGGCACCAGCAGGTTGGATCAGGAGCATTCATTCTGTTCTTGTTTCTCTTGTGGTGCAGCCTACCACATGCACAGATCTTACCTGGCCTGTGTGGCTTTCACCTATTAGAGTTTTGAGACAGGCACAGGGTGAATCCTCCCATTACTGCTGTGAAAATCTTTTATCTCTGGCCCAGTTCTGTGCTTTTTCTTGGAAGTTGAAACTATGGCAAGCCGACATATTAGCTTGCCTAATACTAATGTAGACAGGCACAGTTCATGACACAAGATAGCTTCCCTTGGAGGGATCTTTGGAAGTACTTAAGATTGTATTTATGCCAAAATTGTGATTAGGTTGTGAACAATAATTTGGTTTTTGTTCTTACCTGGATAGATAGTCTCTTTTAAAATTGCAGCCTATATCTGAGAAAGTCCATCATTTTCAACACAGGTCCCACACCCATTGGAGTGACTGATGAAAGTAGGCATTGGCTAAATACGGCTCTTGGGCTAAATCCGACTCACTGTTCATTTAATACATGCTGGGCCAGACCCAGCTCTGCCTTTTCCTTTGCGTGTTGAGAAGGCTTGCTTTTGAGTCACCATGACAGAGTTCAGTAGCAGGACCAGAGATCATACAGCCCGCCCAGTGTAAACCACTTTACATTATGGCTTCTTACAGAAAAAAAAGTTTTACCACAAATTCCTGGATCAAGGCACTATTTAATGTGTCAGGAATACAGTCTACATTCCTTATGGTAAGTGTTCTCTCCTGTCTAACATAATCCCAACAGTTCCTAATGTTGTCACTTACTGTCCAAATCTAGTTTGTCTTTGTCATTTCCATTTCAAGGAAAAGGCTACAATAAGCACCTTTAGAGACTAGCATACCTTATAGAAAAATCTATAAAACATTTCTTAAACTAAAGCAACATTATTGGATCACTATCAGAATCTATTTTACTACCAAAATTGTATTCTAGCAACTCCAAATCTCCCTAAATGCCTATCTTACTGGCGAAATTCTTGTTTAAGATTTGAATTTTGCTCTTTCTTCTGTAACTGTGCACATACCAATTTTAAATACCTCCATGCATTCAGACTATGGACTCTGTTCTTTCAGCTCTGCTATTTTTTCTACACTACAAACATTCTTTGGTTGTTTGGGTGGGAAAGAGATGATTCGTTAGCCTTCTTTAAATTTATGTAAATTCTAAGATATAGTGCTGCTATTCATTTATTATACATACCTGGGTAGACCCAAAACTCAGAATTTCAAAACAGCATCCAATTAAAAACAGTATCACAGGAAGAGGAATTGGAAAGTCTTTCAGGTGCATGTTCAAAAATGCTGCAAAAGTATACTTGTTACTGATAGGCAATGTGATATCAAATTTGTGGACTATTACGTGTTATATGACTTAATACCAAAAAAGTAGAATGGTATCTACTACTAATTTACTATTTGCACATGATCGAGACCCTCTCTCATGCTTAAAGGTATAATATCCATGTGATCATTAATTTATCAAATTTCTACTTTACAACTCTTATGACGGACTGCATTTCTTTAGAGGTTTAATTAAATATTCCTAGAAGCCACTAATTCTTGTGTTAGTACTGATAAATATTGTAATTTTTATAACCACTATGAACCATATTGGTATAGCATGCAATTCTGCAATAAAAGGTAATTAACTCTAACGAAACCACTGTCTGGCTTAGGAACAAAAAGAACCTAGCTAAAATTTACCCAATAGTAAAAATTCTAGTTACTTATTACTTGTAATGGAAAATGAAACTACTTGTTCTAATAATAAAAATTCTGGTTAGTCATTATTAGTTACAGAGTATATACCAGAAAGCCCAAAGTAAATAATAGATTTCCTAAGTTTGTTTGCCATATCTATGAAAAGGCAGCATCTGAAAGTCTAATAGGTAGAATCAGAACATTTTACTTTTTTCTTATTATTTAGTATAATCTCCAAAGAGGTTAATGGAAGTGAAGAAAAACAGTTTCCAGTTTCTATGGTCGTCATCGTTGTGGTCTTCTTCTTCTTCTTCTTCTTCTTCTTCTTCTTCTTCTTCTTCTTCTTCTTCTTCTTCTTCTTCTTCTTCTTCTTCTCCTTCTCCTTCTCCTTCTCCTTCTCCTTCTCCTTCTCCTTCTCCTTCTCCTTCTCCTTCTTCTTCTTCTTCCTCTTTCTCCTCCTCCTCCTCTTCCTCCTTCTCCTTCTCCTCTTCTTCCTCCTCCCCCTACCCCTCCTTCTTCTCCTCCTCCTTCTCCTTCCATTTCTTCCTCTTCCTCTTCCTCCTTTTTCTTCATAAAAGCTAGATTTGGGCTTTTATATTTATAAAAAAATTCTCAATCCTTCTATTTTCACCTTTCATCCTCCTGTCTATATCCTTCAATCATATTAGTTACTGTAAGCTAAGTTATAACCTAGTAGTAATTGTGCAGTGAATGCCTTAGACCTGACAGAGGCGAGATATACTGATGACAGTATGAAACATCTCTTCCCAAAAGCAGAGGATTGCTTCCTTCAATTGAAAATATTATAGGAAATGTATGAATGTAGGTATAAAAATTCTAATTTCCTATTACAGTTCCTTTCTTTAATTCTATATGATAGCATTTACAAGATGTATCCATAGGCTAGACTAAGGAGAGGGCCCTTTTAAGCTTACCTCCAATAGTACAGATCAAAGACAGTATCAGGATGATTTGAGGGAGGTCCTGAGGAGTGCTCAGAAACACGCTTTTGAGAAGATCCAGCCATGCACTACTTAGTTTGACACTTCTGGTTGTGGTTAAATTCTCTGCAGTTTCTTCCATCCTCTTGTTTAATTACAGTCTGTCTGCCTCCAATCCTATGTCTCTCTGCAAAACTCAGAGGGGACCAAAGGAAATACACATTTTCTTCTTGGTGTCCTCCTAATGTATTGCTAAAAAAGAAGAAAATCTCCCTTAATTATCTCAAGTCCTCATTCATGGTCTGTGAACATTAAGGAAGCCTCTCTCTTCTGTGAAGCTTCCAACTGAATTGAAATGGAAAAGCCAGACCAGGTGATGGGGACTTACCTGTGACGCCATGGATTCTCTCACAGCCCTGAGTGCTACCCGGCCACTGCCCACCTTGCACTGTGCACCTTCCTGGGACGTTTCTTCACCTAACCCTTCTCCCACCACTGAGACCTCAGCTAGTGCAAGTTACTCATATCTAGAAACACAACACAGAGATTCATCCTCGGCTTACCCAACTGTCTCCAGTGGTGAAGGAGTATTTTTATTTGCATCATAATTGCAACAAGACAGCAATAACAGACCATGCTGATAGAAACTAGAGCTTTTCTTTATCACAAGAGGAGCACCCACAGGTCAGGAGTCCAGAAAGACTTCAAAACAATGAACAATAAATGCCACATCCAGAGAACGTATCTCTTCCCAAGGTAAGACAGTTTTACATCAAAGGTCATTAACTTCCTTCAAGAAATCATAAAGATGTGGCAAGGACTCCTTGTGTCCCTGCTATTTCAAATACACACACACACACACACACACACACACACACACACACCACACACACACACACACACACACACACACACACATACACACACACACACGGTATACTTTTCTGGTTACAAATGGTATTTTGAAATAAATTAACGTATGCTTGTTGTTAACATTGAAATACAGGTGTAAGCAAACAGTAAAACAAATCACCCACACCTATTTCATCCAGGCTTTTCTGTGCTCTCTTTATACTGATGAGCTCATTTTTTTGTAAGGATGCTGCTTGATGCTTTCTCCCTGTTACTGTATCATCAGCATCAACTAGGATTGTGGGCAATGTTCAGTGAGTGGACCACATGAGCACAAACTCTGTGATCAGGCTCCCTGGACACAGAGGTCTTGCAAAGCTTCCCTTTGCAGTGTCAAAGCCTGCATTCTCCAATCCATTGATTCGTTTTCAGATCGCTTTAATTCCCAGTCAGTGTAACTTCTCTCTCTGCATTGATTATTTCCTGAAATCCCCTAGTGAGTTATAATGATACAGAGAAGTCTACTCAGAGATCGCCTAGATGTCCCAGGTGATTTAATATGTAGCTATTTAACAACCACTGCAACTGTCCCAGTCCATGGGCAATGACTATTCAGTTTTCAGGCTTATAGACAAGTTCTGACTTTGATAAGGTTTTGTGACAAAAATGCCTACAATCAGAAATAACATCTGTAGTCAAAAAATTTTGTTATCTGTAGAAGTTATTGTGACTACTCGCCCTGTGGAGCCATGGGACACCTAGGTAAAATGATAGGGCAAAGAACTCCCTATAAGATCTGGGCTTTGGATCACTCTGGAAAGGGTTTATGACTTTGGTTTTTAACCTTTCTAATGTTATGACCCCCTAATAGAGTTCCTCATGTTATAGTGACCCCAAACATAAAATTATTTTTGTTTCTACTTCATAACTATAATATTGCTACTGTTATTAATCATAATGTAAATATTCAATACTCAGATGTTTAGGCAATCACATAAAATTGTCATTTGATTCCCAAAGGGATCGTGACCTGCAGGTTGATAACTGCTGGTTTAGAAGATGAGGCTACCCTATAAAATGGGTGAATCAGGGACAGTTCTGTCATTAGGTCTCTCAATAAATCTTATCTGGAAGGAGACTGGACCTAAGTAAATGACACCATGTCACAGGACTTTCACAAGTATCTTATTTTTGTCTAACTTTGCTCATGTTTTATTTGTTTGTTTGTTTAAGACAGAGTCTCACTGTTTAGCACTAGTTGGTCTTGATCTCATAGAAGTCTCAGAAGCATTCCCAGCCTTATGCCATCAACACCTCCAAATAACAGGGATCATGGGAGGAAATTATCTCTACAAGTTAACAATGTAAATCCATTTTCACAAGTGCTCAAAGAAACTGTGAAGTATTTTTAAACTGATAAACTACTTATTAAGTTTTAGTGAAATAAAAGTTAAGATTATCACTCATCATTTAGATGGAAATTATGAGGATTATATTCCTACCTTATATTAGAGATAGATTTATATTATTAAATGAAATGGCCTCTCTATGTTTATGTTTATAGAAAGATTATTAATATTGACAAATATTCAGTGTTGATATTGACAAATAGATATTCTGATATTCTTTTGTTGGACCATGTAATTTGACAATAGTCAATTCTCATAACCTCTACTTTGTTTAGAGACCAAGGGCCAGTGGGAAAGGTCACCTTCTAGAAAGAGAAACAACAGGGGTCTCACCATCCAGAGCCCAGCAGTGTCCTGGAAAATATGAGGAGGGGAAGCCAGGAACTTCCTCTCTCTCCAGAACTGTCCAAAACCAACTGCAACCTCACTGACAGTTACTTGATCCAAGCCCCGCCCCTACTCCCCACCTACTGGCTGAAGTTTCATAACTACTGACCTGATTGGCTGATGTAAACCAGCATCCTTTTCCTGTTTATTAAAGGCATTTAAAACTATAAAGCTGTGTTATATAAAAAAGAAAACAACAACAAGGAACCGTGAAAATACACTGCTCGAAAATGTATTATTTATGTATATTTAACCTGTTGCAATGAGTTTCTGGCCAGGAACTTAACGAACAGTGTTTTCTCTGCGTTCAAGTAGATGGAAGTCTTTTGGATAGGGTGTAAGTATTTTGACTGCAGGATTTCTGGTTGGTGGGTTTGAAGCATGGGTTTAAGACGTTGGTTCTGGGCATCTTAAAATAATGTAATCTAGATAGACAGAGAAAGTAGCTTTTCAGTCCATAACCATGGCAACTCTTATAAAGGAAAGCATTTAATTGGGGTTGGCTTAAGGGTTAGAGGGTTAGTCTATTATCATCATGGCAGGAAGCATGGCAGTGTGCAGGCAGACAAGGTGCTGGAGGAGCTGAGAGTTCTATATATAGATCTGTAGGCAGCATGAAGATATAGAGACAGTTGGCCTGGCTTGAACATTTAAAACTCCAAAGCCCAACCTCAGTGACACACTTCCTCTTGCAAAGCCACACATACTTCATCAAGTCTCATCACCTAAGCCCTATCAAATAGTATCACTACCTAATGAAAAACTTTCAAACCTATAAGCCTATTGGGGCTGTCTTTTTGAAGCCAGCACACTGCGTAAAATTTTATCTGTATCTTTCTGTATCTATTGTTGGGGAGTATTATATTAAGGTGTGTTGCTTTTGTTTATGCTGCATTTGTTTAAACTCAGTGAAGCTGTGACTCTTTGCCTGGCTAAAATACATGATGGTCCTAAAAAAGAGCTAAATGGCCAATAGCAAGGCAGGAGCAAAGATAGGTGAGACTGGCAGACAGTATAAACAGAGAGTATAAATAGCAGGAGAAGTGAGGAGAAGAAGAAGCAAGAGAACAAAGAGAAGAAGATGTCAGGGGTCAGTCACCCTGTCACCCAGTCAGCCACGGAGTAAGAAGGAAAGTAAGACATGAAGTAAGAAAAGGAAAAACTTGAGAGGCAAAAGGTAGTTGGGATAATGAAAGTTAAGAAAGGCTGACTAGCAACAAGCTGAGCAAAGGCCAGGCATTTGTAATTAAGAATAAACTGTGTGTGTTTATTTGGGAGCTGGGTGATAGGCACCTCAAAAATACAACAAAAAAATAAAACATCAAGCAACAATACGTAACTGTATCTGTATTTATGTAGATATATATATATATGTATATATATATATACATACATATACATATAGACAGGTGTTGAGAGTAAGAGGAGATTAGGGGTGTGTATCGCCACACCTCAGAATAGGGTGATTGCAGTGGAAGAAAATTACAGTCTCCTTTTTACAAATGTTCTGCTAGGAAACAAGATATTCTGACTGTTAGTGAAGGTCTTCACCAGGAGAGTCAATGGGGTTTTCACTCCATTGCCTTCTCCACCTCTTAATGCTTCCTGTCTGCACGCAAGAATCAGGTAAGTCTTGATTTCCTTTTGTAGAAGTTAAGTGGAAGGTAATGTCAAAACTGCCAGGTTACAGACCATTTACTTTCATCCTAGTAAAAGGGGAAGAGGGATCTATGCTTGGTTCTGTGTATGAATCATGCACACATATAATCACAGAGCTGGCAAATCATTTCATGTGAGAATTGGAACAATGACTACAGAAAATTGGAGAAAGGGAGGATGGCCAACATGCATCTTCTGAGGTATGTGCAACGTGCTCAAACAAGACAGTCCCAATGCCTGATTTGTGCACCTATAAAGGTGGCAGACCAGCTAGCTGCAGAGGATCTCCTCACAAAGTCTGTTTGTTGCTGTTTTTGGAATTTTACCCATGTTCACAGTCAAACAACATACAGAACATTTCATTTTGAGGTTGAGCTGTTTTAAATCTTTTCTTGGTAATTTTTAAGGGCTTTTATTATGGGGCAAACATATATAAAATTTGCTTTGTGGATTTGTCTATCATTACAAACTGACCTAATTTAAACATTCAACAAATATTGTTTTACTATTTTCTGATCATTATGAATAATTGAACTAACAGTATCTAATGCATCAGTTTTCTTAACAAGGTAATAGCTAGTGTCCTTAAGAATTCAGATGAAGGGTCTAGAGAGGGGGCTCGGTAGATAGAAGCACACAGTACTCTATTGGAGGACCCAGGTTCTCTTCCAAGCACCTACTTTAGGAGTTCACAACTGCCTGTAAATCCAGTTCCAGGGGATCCAAAGACCTCCTCTGTCCTCTGTAAACACTAAAGGGCTCATAGCCTGTGCCACAAGCATAATTAAAGAACTAGAATAAATCTTTAAAAAATAATTGAGGAAACCAAAAACATGTTAAATTCAAAAGAGGGGGGCTGAGGTTTCATGATAAAGTTTCTGATTAGCATAAGTGGAGTCCTGGGTTTAATCTCTAGCCCTAAGTAAGAAAACTGCATAAATATATAAAATGCATAATGAGAAACTCTTCTCTCAGGAAGTAGCTCATATTATAAAGGAGAAGAGGACCTGGGAGCCAGCGATGATGAGGGGTAAAGCAGTACAGATACTGCTGTGGAATCAATGACTGAGAGCTTGGTTGTTACTTTTTTGTGTGGTTAGTTTGGGTTTTTATGTGTTGTGTTCAGTCCTTCCCTGAAGGCAAGGGCCAAACTATCTATAGAAACTAAAATGTTTACGGTGACTTTTAGCTGTCAGATGACCCCGTGTTCTCATTTTGTTCAACACTGTGAGTCGGGTAATGTTGAGCCTGTTATGAAGATGAAAATGCTGAGGTGAAAGCAATGCTAGAAGACCACAGTCCTGCAAATCCCCCCAGGTGAAAAAGCGTGAGCACAGAACTGACTGATGAACAGTGTTTCTCTAAGCAATAAACTTGCCTCATGCATTTGAGAGATTACTGATGTTGTGGGCACAGTTTAGATCCACCACGTTTATGTTGAAAAGTATTTAAAAAGAAAAGTTTCTCATAATTTGATCATGGAAATGGAATGGATGAGAGAAAAACATATGAAATCATACTCATATGGTGGATCAAGTTGTGGTTGTGTTTTTAGCCTTCATATTTAAATAAAGCACACATTTGGAAAAGTAGATAGTACTCCATAGCAGTGTTCAGACTCTTAACTTTTACGCTCCACATCTTCACATTATGGATTTATCATTTGTTGACTTAAAAAATATACAAGACCACTTAGCATCAATTCAATTGTTTCTGGTTTCTTTATATATTGGTAGAATTTCTTAACATTTTTAGAGGAAATGTATTTTTTAAATCTCATTGTTGAATGAATTCCTTTGTGTAGTACTATAATTTATTTATACAACTTAAAAAAAGAACATTTATTTCTTTTATGTATATGAGTGCTTATGCCAGAAGAAGGCATCAGACCCCACTATAAATCGTATTGAGACATGAGACACCATGTGGTTGTTGGGAAATAGAACTCAGGACCTTTTTAAAAGCAGCCAGTGTTCTTAACCATTGAGCCTTCTCTCTATCTAAACTTTTGCTTTGTTTTGTTTTTGTTTTTCAAGACAGGGTTTCTCTGTGTAGCCCCTGCTGTCCTGGAACTCACTTTGTAGACCAGGCTGGCCTCAAACTCAGGGATCCACCTGCCTCTGCCTCCCAAGTGCTGAGGTTGAGTGTGTGTTTCACCACACCCAGCCCAACTTTTGCTTTTTAACATACTATTTTGTTAATTGTTTGAGAATTTCATATAATGCATTTTGATCATATTTACCTGTAGCTTCCTATTTGAAATGAGGTCCGTGTGCTCACTGATAAGCATAAGAGAAACCATAATTGTTAAACATAATAATAATGCGTATTTTCTTCCTCGAGGGAAGAAACTAATACCTATTCACCCAGAAACTAGAGTAGATGTTTTCTAACAACCTGGTGATCTTTTGCTATTCTATGGATCCAGGTTTCACCTGAATCCCCCAAATCCTGAGCCTTGTATACCAGTCAATAGGACCTATCCTTATGAAAGGCATTCTCATGCAATAAAGTTTTCTGTTGTGCTTCTTACAAGCCCATCCCTCCCTAGGCTTAGACTCCTGAGTGCTGTTTCTCAGTAGCACCCATTCCTGTGAAAAACGTCACAGGTGCTTTGCTAAAGAGATATATTTTGCAAATGAGTTTTGATGTAGCCAGCTTTGTTGTGGTGATTGTTATGTGGTAACACTCCCAAAGTTTTACTGATTTTAAATATGTAAAAAAAAATATACTTTTCATCAGACTCTAGAAGTTTTGCTCCAGCACTAGTTAGCTAAATTCAAGCTGAATCCAGGTTTCAGTCTTACCTCACCCAAATCATTGCCCTGCCCGCTGTGACCCTTGCAGATGCCCCCACATTTACCTGCCACGCCTCCTCTTATGCCGCTCAGATCCACCCTCTTCTCCCCACTGCAACGTCATGGCCTTTTTAAAAATTAACTGACTGAGTTTAATTTGTTCTGCTCTTATATCCATGAGTATAGGTCTAGCCTCTGTAGTGTGGCATGAAATATATTCCTCATTTGCAATTCGATTTTGATCACGAAAATCTTGTTCACGATTTTTGGAGAATACATGGATTAGCTTCTATTAGGTGTATGTTAGGGGTAGACTTGCTGCTTGTAGGGTATGCTTATAGTCAGTGATAAGATAACCCCAAAGGTTGCCACTGAGTACCCAACAGAATTTACACTTCCTTCGGCATTGTGGGTGAGGTGTATTTTTTCTGCAAATTCTCAATAAAACTTGATATTGCTTGCCTTTCATTTTAGACAACTGGTGCATATGTAGTCCTCAGATTAGCCTGCATTTTCTTAATGATAAAATCAATCAATTTAAGTACATGAACTATCCATCCAGGTTTTGAATAATTCATAACCTAGGGTACGTATGTATATATGTATAATTATGATTCAACTTTAGTACATATATGTACGCAGTCATATATATAACTTTGCTTAGCATATATACATATATGTGTTAAGCAAAGTGTTTTATACATATATATTTATGTATATATATATTTATTTTCTTAATTTTTACCCTTAATTGTTATTTATTAGGTAACATGTGCTAGAATCCATTTTAGAAACTAGATACTCAATGTTGAAGAACCACTGTAGTTCTCATTCCCTCTCTCTCCCGCTCTCTCAATTGTGAGGATCAAATATAAGGCCTTGCTTGTGCCAGGCAAGCATCCTCCTACTGAAACTGTACATAGGTTATGGCTTCACACTTTTTCCTTTTCATTGAGACAGTTTCTGTTTGTATTATAGGTTGCTCTTGAATGCACGATCTCTTTTCCTCAGTCTGGAGTGTGTCATTTTCTATTGTGCAGAAGAGGCAAATAGAATGGTAATCATAAAGCCAAGTGCTATTAGAAACGCTGGGGTAGAATGGATGTTTATTTCCTTTAACACCGGACCTCGTTTTCAGTGTATTCACAGGAAATAAAGCACAAGAATAACGAAACAGCTATACTGGGAAGAAATGTGACCATCTTCTGCAATTTGACAAGTCTGGCAAATGTTCTGCAAGTCACCTGGCAGAAAATTGAAGGCTCTTTGCTGCAAAATATCGGCACTTACAGCCATAAATATGGAGAAAATATTCTTCCACCTTATGTAAACAGGCTTCACTGCAAGATGCTGGAACCTAATGCCTCCTTCATAATCATCCAAGAGGTGACGTTTGAAGATGAAGCCTGCTACAAGTGTCTGTTTAACACCTTTCCATATGGCAGCCATGGAGGACAAACCTGCCTTAACGTCCTAAGTATATAACCCTTTCTCTAGGGTCCCATAGTGGAGTTACAGTGTTTAAGGGCGTTGTCCAGAGAAAGGAAGTTAGACGGTGACAAATTGATATTGATGAGTCCAAGTGACTTAGACGGGAGAGAAAAAAGAAGGCCAATGAGACGGTGTGCGAGTTAAGATATTCCACCACCCCACATCAGTTCTTCCCAGTCTACTGCACTGGCTTCAGTGAAGTGGAGAAAACCCAGAAGAGCATCAGAGTTTTGTTACTAAGGCAAGGGGGAAGGTAAAAGAAAGAGACAGCAGAAAAGATCAAGGAGAGGGGAAGGCTAAGGGAATTAGGGTTCCCCAGTCCTCAAATAAGCAATTTGTCCCAGGACTAGTGAGAACTCAGGAGTTCTTTATTGTGCTGCTGTAAGCGTGAAATACTGGGGGTGTGTATAATATAATTTGTAATTGCATAGAAGTTGAGATAGCAGTCAGTACACAGAGCAAAAGGTATTTAAAGTTTTATATGTGAGGGGTGGTACCTAAGAGGAATATGTTTTCAGCATTTATGTGTCATATAAAAATTGGGGGGGGGGGGTAAGCCATTCCTTAACAGCATACCAAAATTGATTATATTAACTTCATTTCTTTCTCTTTGCCTCAGTTGTTCCTGAATTAATAACTGAACTCCATCCTGTGCCTGGCTCTGAAGATCTCCTTAACCTTCATTGTTCAGGGGTGGGAAAGCCTGCTCCTGGAATTTCCATTTACCCTTCAAAAGCACTAGTGCTCACGCAGAAAGAATACTTCACTGAGAACCCGAATAGCACAGTGACCACCACTAAAATATACAACATCTCTTTGAAAACTGTTAGGTCCTTGGGCCTCCAGCACCTGGTTGTGTTCATGACTCACCCCCTAGGAAATGAAGAGAAGATAGTTCCTCTGCCAGTAAAGCAAGAGGGTAAGTAGAAGTGACAGCAAATCAAAGGGAGGGGGGAGAGTTGGAACTGGGAAAACAGCTTACATAAAAAGCCAGGTATAGGTGTGTCCTTGTGATTCCCAAAGCTGGGGAAGTGAGGAAAGGCAAATCCCTGGGCTCACTGGCCAGTCAGCCTGGAGTAATCAGTGATCCTTGGGTCCCAGTGAAAGTCTCCTAGAAAAATGAAATAAAACTAACAAAATCACAAGCTAAACAGCTCCTCTGATTGATCCCCAGCTTCCAGTACATACATTCACACACACACATTCAAATGCACAAAGAAGCTCAGACATTTACACACATATACATATACAAGCATGTACTTACACATGTACAAGCATGCACACACATAGACACACAAGAGAGAATGAGAGAGTAGAGATATTTATCTTTTTAAAAATCCATACTGAAAAATATTCATGTTAATCAGCTGTTTTTGAAAAAGTAAACCAATGTAATGCACATATGATTAAGAAGTCAAGCAATGAAGCTGGGCATAGTAGCATGCACTTTTAATCCTAGCACTTAGGAGGTAGAAGCATGAGTATCTCTGTGAGTTCAGGGCCTGCCTGGTCTATATAATGAGTTCCGGGACAACCACAGCTATATAGTGAGAGAGACCCTGTCTCTGAAAAAAAATAAGCAGTGGGATTCTTTACAGCAAGTCTTCTCTTACTTAATTGCTTGCCACTCATTGTTTTGGTTTTCCTTTAGCTGAGGCTTACCTGTAACATGAGGGGGCCAGGCCTGTTTGTTTTGGTTTCTGTCCCGCCTGGTACCCCACAGCCGGCAAGCCCCAAAGAAATAACACAGAGATCTCTACAATTTATAAAGCTGATTAGCCTGTTAGCTCTAGCCTCTCACATCTTGATTAACCCATTTTTTCTGATCTATGTTAGCCATGTGGCTCAGTACCCTTTTTAGTGGTTGCAGACCACATCCTGCTGCTTCAGTGATCTGGGCAGCAGTGGGAGGAATCAACTTCCTCCTTCCCAGAATTCTCCTGTTCTCATTACATCATTTCTACTTTCTGTCTGGTTTTCCCACCTTTACCTCCTGCCTGGCCAATCAGCATTTATTTAAAACATGATTGACAGATTACAGACAATTCTCCCACAAAACTTTCCCCCTCTTAAAAAAAAAAAGGAAAATATCCATAGTCCATTTTTTGGGGAATGTGGGCGTAGTATTTTAGGCTACTTCCAGCTGGTTGGGGACGCTGATAATCTTATGGGGACCTAAAGAAAATTTAGAGTTATGATCAAGTCCTGATTGAAGTATCCTGTGAGTCTTGATCATCTCAGGCAGCAGTCTTGAACTTGTTCTGGATGAAGAACTCAGACATCTGGGCCATCCATTTTTGCTGGAGATTTCTGAAGTGGTCATCCTTGATCAAATTGGATTTTTCTTAACTCTGAATAAATCCACAGCCTCTCATTTTCTGTGGAAACAAAAGCAAAATCTCTTCTCCAAAGTAACATGCCTTTTGACTTCAATTTTGAAGCCAAGGTATTTTCAAAATACCTATCTTGGATTAATTTTGTAGCATTTATGAGCAAATATCTTTTAGCAGCTGTTGCTCCTTTCTCAGCATTTAAACAATTTAAAGAGAGCATAATAACATACAGTATCGAGATTTTTTGTGTATTTTCCATCTTTACGTGGCTTTATTTTAACCTCTTTTTTAAATTTTCACTTTTAACTTTTGGCTTTCGAGACAGGTTCTCTGTATATCTTTGTCCTGGAATTTTCTCTGTAAACCAGGCTATCTTTGAACTCACAGAGATCCGTCTGTCTCTGCCTCCCAAGCTACTGTCTGTCTGTCTGTCTTTTTCTTTCTTTCTTTCTTTCTTTCTTTCTTTCTTTCTTTCTTTCTTTCTTTCTTTCTTGACTTTAATCTTTAGGCTGTATTTATTTTTAACACACTGTAAACCATTTAGAGGTTTTATTACTCTTTGAATCTCTCTTTACTGTATATCTCTTTTTGTGACCACATGGGTCGTTAATTTGCTAAGGAATATGGAGAAGTTTCCTTGCCAGGAAGTAAGCTGCAATAGTGTGTTCATAAACAACAGTCAAAAGCTCCTGTGGCGTTTTCTTGCCAGGAAGCAAGCTGCAACAATGTACCCATAGCTCCATAGTCCGGACTGTCTGCTTGAAAGAGTCAGAGTTTTCCCTGGCAGGAAGGCCCAGAAAGCCAGCATTTTAAAAGAGCCCAGATTTTTTCCTGGTATGTCTGAAAACCCAAATGTTTTACTCTCATCTTTTTCTTTATTTATGCTTTTTCAGGCTTTATGTGGATGTAGTTATCCACATGGGCACCATTCTGTAACATGAGGGGGCCAGGCCTGCTTGTTTGGGTTTCTGTTCCGCCCAGTACCCCACAGCCGGCAAGGCCCAAAGAAATAACACAGAGATCTACAAGTTATAAAGCTGATTAACCCATTAGCTCTAGCCTCTCACTGGCTAACTCTCACATCTTGATTAACCCATTTTTTCTGATCTATGTTAGCCATGTGGCTCAGTACCTTTTTTAGTGGTTGCAGACCATATCCTGCTGCTTCGGTGATCTGGGCAGGAGTGGGAGGAATCAACTTCCTCCTTCCCAGAATTCTCCTGTTCTCATTACATCATTTCTACTTTTTGTCTGGTTTTCCCACCTTTACCTCCTGCCTGGCCAATCAGCGTTTATTTAAAACATGATTGACAGATTACAGACAATTCTCCCGCACCACTTACCCATTAGTCACTTTTAGTTGTGGTTTTCCTTTAGCTGAGGCTTACCCATTAGTAGTCACTTTTAATTTTGGTTTTCCTTTAGCTGAGGCTTACCCATTAGTCACTCTTAGTTTTGGTTTTCCTTTAGCAGAGGCTTACCCATTAGTCACTTTTAGTTTTTTCCACATACTATCTTTACTTTTTAAATCGAAATAGAATGTGTTCTATTGAAATGTATGATTTGAAGGTTGTTGGTGTTTTCTAAGTACTTTACAACCATCACTGATATGTAATTACAGAACACTTCCATGATTCCCTGAAGAAACCAAAGACCTTCAAGCA
The DNA here is from genome assembly GCF_903992535.2 of Arvicola amphibius. NCBI lineage: Eukaryota > Metazoa > Chordata > Mammalia > Rodentia > Cricetidae > Arvicola > Arvicola amphibius. The sequence continues at coordinate 46,747,012 of NC_052056.1, read as the reverse complement.
GTGGCAAAATTTCTAATGGCTGAAGTGTGTGGCCTCTTAATTGTCTGGTAGTCACCAGCTTGTTTTACATGCAGATGGATTTATCCATTGTGGTTACTTCAAATACAAGCAAAAACATTATATGTTGTTATTTGCCTGTAACTTCTTTCATGTACCAGAGTTTTCAAGGTTCATCTGCATGGTGACATGTATCATTACTTGAATTTTTACATGAGTAAAAGGTATTCCACAGTATAGATACACCACACTTCACTTATATAGGCTTCGGTTGATAGATATTTGGATTATTTACATTTGTGGCTACTGTGGATAATTCCTCTTGAGCATTTATGCATAAGTTTTTATGTTAGTATATATATCATTTCCCTGGGACTAAAACACCCAGAAGTGTCCTTTGTGGGTTTTATGGTAGATTAAATGTTCAATGTTTTCATGAACTGCCAGTGGTCAAACGGTTTCAAGTTTCCAAAAGCCATGTGAGTCTGATTGGCTTTTGTTTGCATCCTTGCCAATACTTGCTATTCTATAGACAGAAGGGATCTCTTATGTGATACTCCATATGCTTTAACCATCACTATCAAATGCTCATGTCTCCAACTCAAGAAAGTTAATAAACTAGTAAATGTCTCATACATACATATATATATATATATATATATTTTATAAGTAGGATTGCACATATAAACTCTCATAGTGAATGGCTTTATAATAGCTTCCTTCAAAGGGCATTTACTTTTGCTGTGTCTAAGTGTTTTTTTTATGTTGTTGTTTTCTTTCTTTCCTTCCTTCCTTCCTTCCTTCCTTCCTTCTTTCTTTCTTTCTTTCTTTCTTTCTTTCTTTCTTTCTTTCTTTCTTTCTTTCTTTTATTTTGAGAGAGAGCTTCTCTGTAACAGCTGTGGCTGTCCTGGATCCCACTTTGTAGACCAGGCTGGCCTCAACTCTCAGAGATCCGCCTGCCTCTGCCTCCCGAGTGCTGGGATTAAAGGCCAGCGACACCACTACCCTGCATGTCTAAGTGTTTGTGGTAGGCCTAATTTCCAGCATTGCCTTTAATCCCAGCACTCAGGGAGGCAGAGGCAGGTGGATCTCTGTGAGCCTGGTCTGCAGAGTGAGTTCCAGGACAGCCAGATATACACAGAGAAATAGGGTTGGGACTATGGTTCAGTGAGAGAGGGCTTGTTTTGCCATGGGCAAGGCTCTGAGTTTGATCTTTATCTGGGAAAAATATGGAGAGTGGCAGGAGTCATATGACTTCTTCAGGGGACAAAGCCTGAAAATAGGAGGAACAAACTCTCCTGTGGCATGGCCCTGGAGACCCTCACCCATTTCGGCAAAGACTGTGGACACAAAGCCTGTGGACGGTTCGCTGCATAATTCTGGGCATGACTCCAGGAACATATTGCTACCTGCTTTCCTGCTTTTGCAGTACATGCCATATTGCCAGCTGCCTCGAGTTTCACTTTTTCAGCGTTATAAAATGACTACTAAAAAATAAAAACTTTCTCTGATGACTCTCCTCTGAGTGAGCCACAGGGAGTGTCGTTAAAAAATACACTGGACCTGATAGAGCCCCTAAAATCTTTGCTGTTTGAGGTGTGGCCATGAATTCAGACTTCCTAAGAACAGAATGTTGCCTTTCCCAATCACCCTGTGACAGCCGGAAAGAGGCACAGAAGTTCATGAAGTTTAATATTACAAATCTCCACGATTTTAACCGCAAAAGCCTAGAAGAAATGCGAAATAAATAGATGATATCAAGAGTTAATGGGAACAGTCTAGGAACAGGGAATGATGTTGAATCGTTGACGCCCACGGGTCTCTCATAGCTGTGCCAACAACGTAAGAAGTTGAGAGAGAAGGACGCAAAAGAAAGGGATGAACACAGCCAGCCTTATAGACTAGGTTATCGTGACACACACCTTTAATCCCAGTAGCCACAATGACACGCACCTTTAATTCTGGTAGCTCCACTAGCTTGCCATAGAAACCAGTTTGCAGTGGTGCATGCCTTTAATCGCAGACTAAAGAGGGATATAAGACAAGGGGAGAAAGCTCTCAAAACACAGTCTCATTCTGAGATTCATGGAGGCAGGATCGTCACTTCAGACTGAGGTTGAGGTAAGAGTCAGTGGCTGACTGTTTTGCTTTTCGGATCTTCAGGTTGAACCCCAATTTCTGACCCTGAGTGTTTATTAATTGTGCTTCATTTAATCATGCTTCACTAGGCCCTATGAACTCTCTATGATTTGGGAAATCTTTAATATTTTAAAAGAATTGTCGAAAGTAATTTATTCAGGTTTTCTGAATAGTTGCAAAGGGAAACTTGGACCCAGACTAACTAGGTGACTAATAATCAAACCATTCTTTATTAATCACTTTCAAAAACCCCACTTTTATTATTTTACAACTTTTTTATTCCACATCAATCCTTTTATTATTTTACAGCTTTTCTTTTCACAGCCTTGTCTACCTGGTCTTTATAACTCCTTTCATCAGTTACTGAGCTTTGAACCTTCATTCCCAGCAGAACAAAAGTATCATTTTCCATCTTCTCAGAGCCTAGATCAAGTGGTGGAGAACCTGGGTTTCCAATGAACTGTTTCTGTCACTTCCTCCTGTAGAGTATAGAAATGTTGTTCATAGTCTATAAAGCTCGGCTCCATTTCCATAATCCTCTCATGTCCAGGTAAATACTAGGAGCACGCAATGGAAGCAGAGTTACTACTGTAAGTGACTTGTCCTCATAGCTCATTCTCATAGAATCTCAAATCATTCTCTCCTAAAAGTTTATGCATTAATTTCCTCTTATTCATTTCATATTTCACAGCCAAGAGAATATTTTGTTTCTACCAATATTACCGCTGGCTTCAATATGTCTAGTTTTAATGTGTCTCAAACCTCACAAGTCTTGTTGAATTAGTTTGTTTCTTGTTTGCAATAATTAGCAGCACTGCCATTACAGTGAGTGGCATTATCCCCATGGTTAATCCAAGATATAGTGATGAAAGTCACCCACTAGGGCTTTTCAATGGTTCTATCTGGTAACATTCTTGAGGAAATTGTTTTATTGATTATAATTAATAATTATTACTTTTATTATGGGAAATTTATAAGATAAGCCTAGCATAAAAATAGAATAACATTTGAACATATCAGGAGTAGCCTAATGAAATCTCCAGTCACAAAACTTTTACCAAGGAAAGGGTTATCCTAATATTCCAATAGTCAAGAATATTAATCCATCTTTCTTTCTGATTCTCAAATCCAAACTGTCTAAACTGGAAGAGAATTTGTACTTCCTTTCTAGTTCCTTCCCAAACTGTTTTACTTTGATTAATGGCAAAATACATTGCCTAGCACCTGAGAATTCTCGAACCAATCAATCAGCCTCCACTATTCTCTGATGTCAAGTAAAGTCTTCCGTCTAGCTTCAACAAGGGATGCAAGATAATAGTGGATCTTTCATGTTGTGGAGAAATAGTCTAATTATTTTTGTTTCATGACTCAGAGAGTTGGTGACCATCTTGCCACAAGCAAACAAATTATTTGAAATAACAAATACCTGTATGAAATAAAGCAGTCCGGAATTGCCACACAGCCTGTAGGTTCATCAACTCTATGCTATCTACAGCTTGCCAACTTTTCATTTGAGTTTGTAGACCAAAGCATGTTACGTGGCATACCTTGATTTGATTTCAAATTCATGGATGCATTATAGGCTGCAGAGAGCTAAGGAAACAGTCATTCATCCTAGTAAAACATTCCCCTGCTTAAGGCCTTTACAACACACTTGTCAGAGGGTGGAATGTGTTGGAGGAGTTCTCTTCTCCCTGCTTCTTCTGGGTAATATCCTAGAATCTGAAAGACACAGGTATGAAGACGCTGGGGCCTTTGTGTCTACTGAATTTCGGATTCCAACCTATGGGGACACAGTTGGGACAAAACTCAGTTTTAAATAGAAACATAGGACATAGAAAGCGGTTTGCTACCAGAATCTACAATAATGGAATCCAAATCATTCTGCAAGAGAGAATAAGGCTTAGAAGACTACATCGACCACCCAATTAGTACTATTTACACCGTAAGTGTTTGAGAGAAGTGGAACAGTACTCCACGAATCTTAAAATAAAAATCAAAGACTATAGTTTCTTTCTTTTATGTACATTGACAAGGCAAGCAGTTTACTGCAAACCCAGAGAATAGGAAGTTCTGTGAATTTCTCTTTCCTTCCGTGCTGTACATCAGTACAAGGTTATGAGTTTTCTAGGCTCTCGCTTGGTAACACAGGGGACAGTAAACCTCTGGCTGTCAGTCTTGTTATTGCTCCTGTACACTGACAGCTTTCATAGAATTCCTGAAATGAGAATGAAGTGAGAACCTGAAATGATATAATTTGGTAAGAAGATCTGTTCTGTGTTGTCCCAATATTATCTCCCTCTTGCTCCTCTCACACCAGCCTCACACCCCTTCTCCCCACTTCCCACTCTCCTAGGCTCACGACTTTTGATCTTTCCTTGGCCCACTTAGTTTAGTCAGGGCTGTCAATGGCAATATCCGCTGGAGACTATGGGGTCACTTAGGGATGGATACACAACTGAAAGCAAGATTTTCCACTTTTCCTGAATGTAACAGTAGGAAATAATTCAAGATTGCAGAGTGGAGAATTCTGAGCTTCTCCTCCACCCAGGCGTGGCAGTGGCTGGGCTAGAAGTGTTTTTCTTTCCAAGGACTTTTCCTTATTACCCATTTTAAGGAAGTTGTCTATTCTCAAGTGTATCTAGAAAATAGCTTGAAACTTCTCTTCCACTAATTGTCTTCGTCCTTCTGCTTCAGAGCGCATTCTTCTGTCATGTTACATGTTTGCTCAGTCCGTTTCCTCACAAGATTTTGTCACTGAAGGTCATGTGAATATTCTTGCTCTTTTCAGTTGGCGATTTTTAATTTAATGATATTTTTAAGGAGTCTTAAAAATACTAGAGATAAGTATTTGTGTTCTGTTTATTTTTTGAAACAGAAGATGGCCACCTCATTTTCCATATTAATTTTCTCAAGTCATACCTGGGATTATATAAATTAAAATATCATAAGCATAAATATAAGCATTTTCTATAAATCTATTGGCTGTGTTCATATGGTTATTTTTAATTCTTATTAAAATGCAACTGTTAATAAGAAGTAATTTATCAATTCAAGTGAAGGTTCTGCCTTGCTTAGTTTTATGTTAAATACTGGGGATGTGAATTCCCAATTCTGGTGAGTCTTCATGTGTTGTCTTTCTGCTTTGTTAGAATTGCCTTCAGAGAAGATGTCATATTTCAATGCAAAGTTCCTCATGTTTAATCTCTTTTACCTACCCCAAATGTAATATGTCACTGAAAAAGAACTGTAAAAACTCTATAAGAACCACATCAGTGCCAAAGTGTCTCTCTTAAAAACATGCACTTCCCTAATCATATTCAAAAGAAGGAACTACTCTATACGATTTTACCTTTCTTTCCATGGTAATTAGAAAACATCTTATAGAGTAAATTTGAATGTCAATTAGGCAAACTCAGAAAGCATTACAAGTTAGTTAAAGGCTCTAAGATGACAGTACAGTGTAACCAAAGAAATACCGTGCTCTGGTCTGTGTTTTTCAGGTACCGTGGATCATTTCAGGAGAGCTGCAATTGTATTCATCATTCCATGTGTCGTCATCAGTGCTCTCTTCTGTATTTACTTTAAAAAGAAAAGGTAAGCTGTAGGATAACCTGTGTGACAGAGACACTGGGTACAATAGTGCTAGTTGGAAATATTATTTTTAAAAATTTCAAGGGGTTCTGAAAAAATCCGTCATGCAGAGAGTAGTGAAAGAAAACTCATTTCCATATCCTTGACAATTTCTGAGACTGATTGGTTATAAAAGAAGGCCATGGACAAGCATTTATGTCTATGGTGAATTGAGTGTAATATTCTTTTTTACTTTTTTGGAAGGAAAAAAATGCTCATTATTATTTTATGTGTATGTGAGCTTTGCCAGTGTGTGTCTGTACTCTACAAGTGTGTGTCTGGTGCCTGTGGAGGCCAGAAGAGAGTTCTAAAGCTTGAGTTACAGGCAGTTATGAAACCAGTTGCTGGAAGCTGAACCCTTTACTGCTGAGTCAACTCTTTAGCCCCATGTTTAAGACTCTTTATTGAGAGCAGATTTTCACAGGAGACAGCAGAGGACTCAGGACAGTAAGTATGAGGGAGGGTCTGAGTGTCAAAACAAGGCTGAGATGGAAAGTCTGGGATATGTGCCCCTGAAGTAGAGGGTGAAGCTGAGATCTTATCCTATAGGTGAATATAATAAAATGCTCACCCATAGACAGCTCCCCTGGTGGTATATGATGGGGAGGAGATCAATGGAAATAGGAAAATCCTAGCCAGTGACAGCAGGAACTATAGTAACAATTGGTAGCATGTGATTTGTCTCGCTGTTACTATATATTCTTTAAATTAAAAAAAAAACGTGGTGGGGTTTTTATTCTGCTCCATCTTGATCCAGGGAAATATATAAACCAAAGAAGTGTGAGAATTTGATCTATAATCTAGAAGGCTCTCTCACTGGCATGTGGAAAAGATGCCTTACAGGTCAAGAATGATGGAGCATTTTGAAGAGACGGCTACAGTAGTCAGGAGACAGACGGAAGCTGTCTAGACTGAAGAGGTAGAAAAGAGGAGGAGGGGTTAAGGTTCTACTCAGGATCGGCAGGCTTCCTGAGGGACAGGAATGGAGAACGAGTGAGAGGAAAGAATTATCTTACTCAAAGTAAGTGTTTTAGCAGTAAAGAGAACTTTTACAAATATATACAAGAATAGAGAGAGAGCAAGCTTTGGAGGGAGGATTAAGAATTTTGTTTTAAACGTTGTCATTTTTAAATGCCTATTTTATACTTGAGGGAGTATGATAATTAAGTATCAACAGTATGAATCTAGGATTTGTGGAGCAGATTATAAGTTTAGAATATAGATGATATGATCTCCATGGAGATAATAGATCACAAACTATTGCTTCAAACTTTAATGTAACAACAATAGGCCAGTTCTAGTATTTTGGTGAACTGCTCAAGAGAATTTGTGTAGGAATCTACCAAATTTTACTTAATAGACTGCACTTATAATGTGCTGTCATGGGAAGGAGTGTTTGGTCAATATTTAATTGATTCCTATAACATTGTCATGGTATCTCTAGGTCAGAGAACACGCCTGTCTCATTATCAACACTGCGGCCGGGACCATCATCAACAGAACCTGAGGGCTTAATGAGCCACCACCATCAAACAGGCATAAATGGTAGTGTGCATATATTTTTCCTGTCACTGAATAGCATTTAAGTTTAAGACAAAGCATTCTAAATTAAAGCTTGCACTGGCTAGCAGCAATTGCCATTTTAAAAATAAGTGGAGAAAAATGTTTTTATAATGTCATCGCAGGCAGCAGTAAATTCAAGTGGGGGCTTTATTAATATTAATGTCTTTAAGTTTTGAAATTAAAATTAGATTTATTTTAACTGATACATAAAAATTAAAGGTATTTATGGAGTACCACATACATTTTGATAGCAGATTAAACGTATCTGCTTATTCAGATATTCATCAGTTTTTTTGTAGCTAAAACTTAAATGTTTTCTGCTAGGTTTTAAAGATATACAGCACATAATCATTATCTATAATTACCCTTCTGGACATTTGCACAAAGAAGTCTCACTGACATCGAATTATAGCTTAGTCCTGTTGATCAACCTCTCCTTATCCCTCCTACCCTCTACTAACCCAGACTCTAATGACCACCACTCTACTCTCAACTCGGACATGAGTTTTGTAGATTCCATACCTAGAGAAGACCATGTGGTACTTTTCTTTACATGTCTTGATTATTCGGCTTGACATGGATGAACCCCTAGTAACACCCACATTGCTGCACATGATAGAATTTCCTTTTTTATGAGCGAATGATATTCACACAGGGTGAGGGGTCACGATTCTCACTGCACTCATCAGTTCTAGGCAGGCAGTACCATCACCCCACATCTGTTGTGAATAGCGCTACACAGAACATGCAAGTCCAGACATCTCAACATTTTCTATTTATTGATTTCGTTTCCAATAATGGAACAGCTTGATCATGTAACAATTCTTTTTTTTTTTTAACTTTTTGAGAACCCTTCCTAGTGTGTTACATTTCATGTACAGCATGAAATGGTTCCATTCTCCACATCCACACATTTCTTGACTTTGGTACTTTTAATAGTAACTGTTCTTCTGGGGGAGCAGCCATCTTCTGGTGGTTTCTACTTGCATTTCTGGGATGATTAATGGTGTTAAGCATTTTCTTTCTCATATATCTATTAGCTGTTTTGTATACTTCCTTGAGGAATGTCTGTTTAGGTTTATTACCCATAAAATTGAGTAGCTTATTTTTCTTGAGTTCTTAAGTTCTTATAGGTCTTGAGACGCTAAACCCTTCTCAGATGTGGAGTTTGGAAATATTTTCTTCTTCTCTGATGTTGGTCTCTTATATGGAATTGATGACTGTTTTCCTTCTGGGTTATCCAACTTCCCTGACACAGCATTTTCTAACATCAACAACCATTCCCAGGGTCTAGGTGTGTGTCCTTATCACCTTAACTGAAAATCAGTTCTCTGTCGATGTGTGAGTTTATCGTAGTGTCTCTGTTCTGCTGTGCTGGTCTGTGAGTCCGTGTCTTGCAAATGCCATGCTGTTTTGATTAATTACTGCTTCATGGTAAATTTTGAAGTCAGGAGCTGCAGTGGCTTCTGACAAGGGATGAGGTTTTCCTTTCGAGACACATTTGGATTCTCTAGGTAGTTCTGAGTAGGATTGCACAAACTTTTTGCCTCACTTTCAGGAGTACAGTTATTTTAATGATTTGAATTCTCTAAATCTATGAATACAGGGTATCTTTTCAACATGCATATCTTCTTTGATTTCTTTATTTGGTAATTATTATTTTTCACTATAGAGAGCTTTTGGAAGGCTGATAGCCATTTTTAGTGTAATTTCTTCTTCATTATCTTGTGACATGTTTATTAAAGTCTTTCCTTTTTAGGAAAGCACACATTTTTCTCTATGTATGATTTTTGAAATTTCTACTAGTCTAATCCTTGATTCTTTTTATTTGTTCATTATCATAAAAGATACCTTATTTTTTAAGTGAAACCTTGGTGACTATTAGTAGCTAGGAAGATTTGTTGCTATTGTAAATTAATTTGTGTTTTGAATTCTTGCTAAATTTTCTAGAAGCAAAGTCTGGCTGATTCTGGTAATTTTCCATGCACATAGTCATCCCTCACACATCCTCTCTTGGCTAGTTTATGTCAACTTGGCACAAGCTAGAGTCATCTGAAAGGAGGGAACCTTAATTGAGACAATGCCTCCAGAAGATATAACTCTTAGACATTTTCTTAGTTAGTGATTGATGGGAGAGAGCTTAGTCATTTGTGGATAGGGCCACCCCTGGGTAGGTGGTCCTGTGTTCTATAAGAAAGCAGACTGAACAAGCCATGAAGAGCAGGCCAGTAATCTGCGCCCATCCATAGCTTCTGTACCAGCTTCCTCCCTATTTGATTTCTTGTTCTGACTTTCTTCAATGATGAACTATGATGTGGAAGTATAAGTATCACTAAGTCCTTCTGTCCCCAGCTTTCTCTTGGTCGTGGTATTTCATCAGAGCAATAATAACCATAGTAACCATTACTTAAGACAAATGCACGGATTTTCTTTTCCAACTTTATCTCTCGCTTTAATACTAAATATCAGGAAAAGAAGCTCCTTTTTTCTCATTTCTGTATTTAACATATTGTTTAATGTACCACTTAATAAATGCTGGCTATTAAGAATATTAGTGTGGGTAAGAAATATCTTATTATCTGATTACTTTTTAATTTTTTTATCATGAAAAGGAGATTGATGGTTGGAGAAGAAAACATTGTAAGTAAAGTGCTCATCTGGCACACATGAAGACTTGAGTTCTATCTCTAGAACCCACATAAAAATGCCAGGTATTAGTGCATGCTCCTAGTCCCAGTGTGTGCTGGAAAAGCAGAGACAGGGGTTCCAACACGTATTGAAGATCAGCTGAGCCACCTAGCCTTGTGCACTGAACCACTACTAGATTCTTGACTCTCTTTGGTAGACAGCCATCACCAGGCTAGCCGAACCACAACCTGTATGCTACTCTACGAAAACCCCTTTCTTTATCTATGTATATACTCATTCTATCTGTTCTGATCCTCTAGAGAACACTGACTAAAGCAAGCTGCATCTACTTCTATTTTAATATGCATATTTCATTTTATCATGTTTCTTGTCCAGCTTTCATTAAACTACATATTTTTTGCTAGCTTGAGGCTCATACTTATAAACATATGCTATAAGCATTTATTCTAATCTCTTTAGTTATTTGCTAAAGACAATATACATGCTCATTTTAATGCAAGTTGAAAAGTGCTTTCAAATATATAGCTTAGCATAATTCTCTCTGCCTTTCATAATCATATTGTCTTATCTCCATTCTTTTTCATGTAGGCTTTTCTGAATTATTTAATATTTTTATAGATGCAGAATTTATATAGTAATAAATTTGGTAGGTATTTCAGCTTTTCATATATTTTACAGCATGCCTATTTGTAACATGAAGCAGAAGCCAGGCCTGCTTGTTTGTGGTTTCTGTCCCGCCTAGTACTCCACGGCCAGCAAGCCCCAAAGAAATAACACAGAGATCTCTATAAGTTATAAAGCTGATTGGCCCATTAGCTCTGGCCTCTCACTGGCTCTCACTTCTTGATTAACCCATTTTTCTGATCTATGTTAGCCATGTGGCTCAGTATCTTTTTTCAATGAGGCAGATCACATCCTGCTGCTTCAGTGGTCTGGGCAGGAGTGGGAGGAATCAACTTCCTCCTTCCCAGAATTCTCCTGTTCTCATTACATCATTTCCACGTCCTGTCTGGTTTTCCTGCCTATACTTTCTGCCTGGCCAATCAGCGTTTTATTTAAAACATGATTGACAGGTTACAGACAATTCTCCTGCACCACCTATGGATTCACTTTTCCATTTATTTTGGAAACTTTTGAAAATGTTTTTAGTTAGTCTTGATACAACAAAATTTCTAAGTATTGTGTACTTATCTTTTTCATTCTCTTACTATATAACTAAGTTCTTAAATATAGTTCTAACATCTTACTAGGTTAAAAGAAAAATAATGCCTAGTAAAATATTGTTTACCTGTTAATGAACTAGCAAGAACAAAGAAAAGTTTATCATAAAATGATAGGAAGTTGTGTTCTATAGGAAAATAAAAGGTAACCAAGTAGAATGGTACACACACGCACACACACACACAGAGACACACACATTCATAAGCTTATGAAATGCCATCTATTAAAAAAAAGAAGATTGGTATTACCAAAATAAGAATAACCTCTAAGTTAGGCATTGTGGCTCTGTAATTTCAGTGCGTGGAAGGCTAAGTCAGAGGAACAGGCTGGTCTACAAAATAAGATCTTGTCTTAATCAACCTATCCATTAACCCATCAATCAACAATTTCAATTTGGAAGACAAAAAAGTCACTATGAGTATTATATGTAAGCAGTTACAACTTAGTTACACTCTGGGCCTGCAGGAGACAGTGAGAAGGAACAAGTTGCAGCTACATGCAACACCAGACTTTCACACCTGCCCTGGAGTGAAGGATGCAGACACAAATGGAGGGATAGAGAATGAAGTACTTACATCAACCCATAAACAAGGAAGCCTAGGTCATGGTGTCAGGTATAGGCTCACTGTGGCCCATAGTGCTGTGTAGTGGGATGTGAGGAATGGGCGGAAGTGTGAAGCAGGCTCTGTAGAGCTAGTCTTGTTAACTTAAAAAAAATCTATGTTCTGTGTAGGCACCTGTTCAAATTCTTCATGCTCTATGGATTCTGTTTTCAACAACTGGGCCTCGATGTGAATTTGTGAAGAACAACCTATAATCTTGGCAGCAGCCTGGATTGTTTAGAGATTCCTATGGGATTCCCCTTGGCCAGCAACTCAATTAGAAGCAACCCAATGAAGGACAGGAAACTTCACTGGGTGACAAGGGATGAGCAACTGCGGCTCTGTCTACCCTGTTATTTGGCGATTTCATTTAGATCACCTTCACATATGTATATATTTTAGGAAGTTTACACTGCATTAGGTTTCCATAGGTTTACCCTCCAATGCCCCTTAATTTTATGTCTCTCCTTGTATTCTCTTCCATAACCTCCTCTCTCCTCCCCTTCCCCAATTTATTCTTCCATTCCAGTCTCCACTCCCTCTGATTCACCAACCCATTTCTAGTCTATTTTTATTTCTTAACAAGATCTATTCATTCCTCAGTCCTTTACTCTATACCTACTTCCTGTGGTATTTTTGATATCTAGTTTCTAATATAATTTGAATATTAGTCCTCTATCTGATGTGTAGTTGAAAAATAACTGCCACCATTTCCCATTCTGTAGGCTGCCGCTGTATATGAATGAAGGTGTCATTTGCTATGAAGAAACTTGGCCGCTCTATATAAATGAAGGTGTCATTTGCTGATATGACATGAAGCTTAAAGTTTCATGAGGTCTCTTTGTAGTGTAATTCCATTTGTATTTTAATAAATAAAGCTCTCCTGAAGATCAGAGAATAAAACAGCCCCACTGTTCAGCCTTACAGATCAGACAGTGGTAACATACAGAGGCCGCGTTAGTTTGCTATAGAAATTGGCAGTGCATGCCTTTAATCCCAGTGGTGCATGCCTTTAATCCCAACTCTAGAGAGGATTATAAGACTGGAGGAGACAGCTCTCAGACTCAGTATCATTTTGAGATTCCTGGAGGCAGGATTACCATTTTTTGGACTGAGGTTGAGCCTGTGGCTGGCTGTTTTGCTTTTCTGACCTTCAGGTTGAACCCCAATATCTGACTTTGAGTTTTTATTAATCATGCTACATTTCCTTTATTAACTGTTGATTTCACAGTCTATGTTTATGGCATTCTGTTCAGAAAGTCTTTTTCTGTGCCATTGAATTCAAGGTCATTCCCCATTATAGATCCTCAACCTCTGAGTTCCAACATTTTTGGTACCATAAATTATTCTGCACTCTACTAAAAGAGAAACTTATACACCAAGTTAGCCACAATCCCTTTACCTACAAAGGTGTATTTCCTTGCAAGATGTGCTAGGGCCATTGTGGCACAAAGCTTTTGGGAGTAACCAACCAGAAACTGATTTGACTCCACAAGATGAAACCCATATGAGATACTTGAATGACCAAGAACCTGAGTCTAGATATCCCAGAGACCTATGGTAAAACTAAATAAGAGTGTTTTATAAAAGGAAGGTGATACAGTGATAAGATGACTCCTGATGGTATTCTGATATTCTCATAGATCAGTATCTTGCTCTGCTCAGTCATCATCAGAAGAGCTTCCTCCAACAAGGTGGGAACAAATATAGAGACTCATAAATAAACATTTGTTTTTGGAGAATGGGAATCCTTCAAACACTCAGCCCTAAATGGAATGTCTCCATCAAATCCCTCCCCTCGGAGCTCAGATGACCCTGCGAAAGAGAAGTCAGAGAGAGTGGAAGAGCCAGAAGGGATAGAGGATGCCAAGAACACAGTCTTCTATATTAACATGAACAAAGCTCCTATGAACTCACAGAGACTGAGGTGGCATGGACAGGGCCTGCATGGGTCTGCACCAGGTCCTCTGCATATATATTATAGTTTCCAGTTTGGTGTTTTCATGGGATTCTTGTGTGTGAGAATTTGTTAGTCTCTAATATATACATATATATACATATATATATACATATATATATATATATAATATCTTCTCTTGGCCTCTTTTCCTCCTGGTGATTTGTCTTGTCCAACTTTGATGTGATTGGATTTGTTTCATTTCTTTATGTTTTGAAAAAAGTGAGTGAATGAATGGATGAATAAAAACCTAGCCACTAGGGTAAAGGTTAACAACTCAACTGTCATTTATAGCTGCGGGGAGAGGGAAAGCAGTTTTCCCCAATAGTGACATACCAACCACTCCAGTGCAGGCTTCACGATCAAGAGTAGCTGACTAACCTCTATGGATTCCACAGCTTTCTTTTGTCTTGTTGGTTTTTTTTAACTGTATGCTTCAATTTGGCTATAGTTTTTTTTTTTATCATTTCCTTTTTCCTTTTTGGATGCTGTCTTGTTTTCTAGAATTTGTTGTTGTATTGGGGTTGTATTTGTTTTTTGAGAAAAAAACTTAAAGTTAGGCAGGTAGAGAGAGAATCTGAATGGACTTGAGAGAGGGAAAGGAGGGGATCAAATTAGATGTAAAAAGTGATGTAAATAATAAAAATAGAATAAAAAGGAAAAATATTACAAAGCAGAGAAACTAATTTAGGTGCTGGCCAAATAAACCTTTCAAATTGTGTACTTGTGACCTATAACCCTTATAAAAGATACTTTTAACTAAAAAAGCCTGTAAAATAAGACACTGAGGTAGAAATTTTCATCACAGATAAGTTGAATCCAGTTTACTTCAGTAGTTTGAAAATAGTGATTTGTGGGAGCTAGAGTTAGGACCAGCAGATAAGAGTAGTTTCTAGCCGGGCGGTGGTGGCGCACGCCTTTAATCCCAGCACTCGGGAGGCAGAGGCAGGCGGATCTCTGTGAGTTCGAGACCAGCCTGGTCTACAAGAGCTAGTTCCAGGACAGGCTCCAAAGCTACAGAGAAACCCTGTCTCAAAAAACCAAAAAAAAAAAAAAAAAGAAAAAAAAAAAAAAAGAGTAGTTTCTATCCTTTCAGAGGACCCAGGCCTGATTTCCAGAACCTACACGGATTCACTACCATTATATTTAACTCCCAAGACTCTGAATGCCCTTTTCTGGCCTCTACAGAGAACAAGAATTTACATAGTACATAGACATACATACAGGCAAAGTAATATGCCTGCAGGCATCATACCATTGGACTCCTCAGAATGTCACTGAGGTAGAAGACCCTTGAATTTTGGTGTCAGGGTCCGGTGCTAGCCCAGACCATAAACTATTTCTTTTGACCAGACCCCAACATAAACTCTCTCTGACCAGTGTGGAGGTGCGGGAATAAAGACACAACTCACATGG